>NC_091454.1:66743268-67343268 GCF_027789765.1 Dendropsophus ebraccatus | reverse complement strand
GAACTAGGTGTATGTGATATTCACTTATCATTACTTCTATAGCCAGGTGAGGATTACTAGAGGCTAGATACTGTGCACACATGACAGTCTAGATCATGGAGGCTACAGTCCGGTAAAGGGTTCTATTCACTAGAAACCTACATTATTACTCAGGCACAATATTAATAGAAGTCACTGGTTCCTAGTGAATTCAAAACAATATTTCCACCATGCTTAGGCAAGGACTTTAAGGACTTAATCTTTCTTTGAAAAAGGCATTTTCTTCAGTCTAGTGAGAATAAGGAGTAGGGCTAAAATACCACTTGCTTATGAATGTCTACATCATACAATACACTGTCTATAGAACTGGTGACTAGAATCCAACAAATGCTACACAAAGTGTGTATCCAAATAAATTATTATCACAACCATCTGCTTCTTTAGAATAGGGAAGCAGTGAGTAAAACTATTGCACCAAAAATGCAGCACTGGGAGGACAAGAGGATAGGTATCTACAACAAGACCTCAACATTGTGACTGGGCTTTTTACAAAGAATAGAGAGTAATGGTAACCTGCTCACCAGCAAACTGAACGCCATTATACAAAGCGTGGTGAGCTGCAAAACCAAAACAGATTAACCCATGGAAACCAGTTCCAGAGTCATCAAAATGTGTGTCCTTGATTCCAGTTGACTACGTTTATAAGGCACCAGACTACGTATTTCAGGAAAAGATATCAAAAACCAGCCATATACAGTTATTAAGATTATGGAGCCATCACACTTAACATCTTTTACTGCCATGAGCAAAAAGTGGTCTATGGTGTAGGTATCTGGTGACCACTATGAGTTTGTCTGTGGTTTTTACCCAAGGGTAGTATCACATGAGCTATACCCCATGATGTTAAATGATGTGAATCAGTTACTTGACCAAGGGTCTCTAGAGGTTACAATGAACTTGGAGACTATAAAACCAGAGTACTGGAAGCTGTTGCACACCACCCCTGAGACCATACCCTTACAAACATGATATAGTGTAGGCTCGAAGAGAGTTCTTCTATGCAACCAAGCTACACAATACAAAAAATACTGGTTACGATATTGATCACAATCTGATACTGGCAAAGACATCGAGAGGAAGTGAGAATCTTAAGTCCCTTCAGATTCCCAGCGCCTGGTTTAAGTCACTGGAAGGCACTACTTGCTGGACTGATAAATGATGATTTTCTTAAAGGGGCCTTGGGTAATAATAGTTTGGTCTAATTGCACCCCTGAGTAAAGGCACCTGCACAACCATAATGATGGCAAGCTGGACGGTTTAGTATGGACACCCTGAACAATTGCTTTACGACCCTGAACTAGAGGTTTCCCTTTATCAACTGGCCATAAGTAAGAATACTGGCATGCCAGTACTGTGTCACATCACTACTTTAAGTCGAGATCCCAGAGCCAATGTATAAAGCATTGTTTCCATAGAGGGTGGTTCCCTGATTGGATGCTTTATTTTCAGAAAAGTCAGCACACAATACAATCCCTGTGAAAAGGTCAAAGTCTCCATTTTTAAGGACGATACGTTTTGATGACGTCTTTTATCACTCTTCGGCAGATGGGGCAACATGCGTTCACTTGCCTCTTCAACTTCAGCCCACAACTGCTGCACAGACACATGTGGCCACAAGTATAGATGACAGTTTCGACTTCATTGTCGAAACACACTGCACACTCTCCATCTTTACTTCCTTGGGGTTCTGGCGCAAACACTGGAGATACAGGCGGACTCAGTGGAGAACTAGGAGCAGTCACTGTCACCAAAGGGGGAAAAAAAAAAGTTCATGATGTCCATATCTAAAAGAGTAAAATTTACTTTTCACATAGATTCCCTAAATAGCCCAAGCTGCGGAAACCAGAGAATGTCTTCATTATAGACATTAATTCTGTGTATACATATCTATTGTGCTAGAGATCTATATATATTTTACATCAGTTAGGGAGGGGTGTACAGGAAACAGCACTTTATGTATATGTTGCAGTGAAATGATAGAATTCAAGGATTTGATCAAATGCCGGGAAATGGTGAAATGACCAAGCCCTTCCATCATTTCCCTGAAGAAAGTCAGTGATTTGATTAAATCACTGACCCCTTTCAGGGAAATGATGGAATGAACGAGTCAGGAGTCGCCCAGCGCTATATTAATTAAGTAACACGACAATAGTCATTGAAACAAAAATTATTTATTCGAAACTAACTAACAAAAGGAAACAGGTAGCTAAGCTGATATTTTTAGGGAGCAGGAGGCATCATCAGACAGCACACGGGACTGGAGGCGGACAGGGAAGCAGAGTCGGGAGCAGAAGGCATCATCACAAGACACCGGAGCGGAGGCGGGAGCAGGCAGCATCATCACACAGGACCGGAGGCGGACAGGGGAGCACAGCCGGGAGCAGGAGGCATCATCACACAGCAAGTGGGGAGCAGGAGGTATGTTGCAGAGGAAATTATAGAATTCCATTCCATCATTTCCCTAAAAGGGGTCAGTGATTTGATCAAATCCCTGACTTTCTTCAGGGAAATGATGGAAGGGCTCGGCCATTTCAGCATTTCCCAGGATTTGATCAAATTTCACTGCAACATATACACCATCCATTATGCATGATGAACATCAGTGCTGTTTCCATCTACCCATAGATTTCTTGCAATATAGGGAAGAGGATGAGTGGTGTATTTTTTTTTTTTGTTTACATACCTAATGACGACTCAGAAGCTGAAGAGGAGCGATTCACACTAAAGGCCATATCTGAATCACTGTCATACTGGGAGCCACTTGGAGAGCCAGATGGAGAAAGCACATTGGATTGAACAGTTCCTGCAAGAAAGAGAACAAACTGAATAAGAAGCTTTATTATATATAACATCTTATCTATCTTATGTGTTAAGAATGCTTTTTAGATCAGTCATCACTTCACATAGGTCTGCTACTGTACAAGGCTTCCACCACAATGGTCATCTACTTCCATCCCAATATAAACTCTACATCCCTGAAGACTTATATGCCATAAAAAACAAAGATGGTAACTTCAATTTTTACCATCCGCCAAAATCGGCAGTACTGATTTAATATCCTCATTCAGGGATGAAGGGGGTCTGTCTGTCTCTTGGGGCCAGGAATTCAGGTAAAGAAAAAAGAAAAAAAAGACTACTACTACTTTTATTCCAGCAGTGTTGTGGGGTGTCATTAAGGCAGGGCCTAGGACACCCATGTGCTAGGCCTACAGCGCCTTTCAACCTTCATCTAGTCCAGGGTTGTGCTGAAAAAGCAAAAAGGCAGGCCTAGGGCACGAATGCTCTGGGCAGTGCAGATTCACTTTCATATCGAGACAATACAAGTCTGAAGGCAGCACCCCAAAATCTTGGGCAGGATATTCACAGATAATCTCTAAATTATAATGACAGATAACCTTATTAATACATTTACAACCTATATGTACAATCATAACATAGGTATTCTTAGTGTACAGACATGTCAAGCATTATCGTGGCCTGGAAGATAAAACAGTCACCGATGTCCCAAACCAAAAAGGAGTCACAGCTCCAGCTTTAAGGAAGAGGGAACCCCACAAGAAGGTCCCCTTTCCACTGAAATTGTGATTTATAAGAACATATAAGAAGATATGGGCCTTAGCTTTCAGAGCTCCACGGTTATTGATGAATGTAATAAAACCCTTCTGCATCTTGGGCGACATTACTGATATGAGGGATTATACCTTGCATTCACTGCTATGGACTATACTGGTGCTATGATAGGAAAAAAGTAAATATAAGAGTCCTGTATATGCATAAAAAAGGGTGTGTTCTGGGAATGATCAGACCGATCCGTGTATAAAGGAATAAACAATGTACAAGGAATCTATCAATTTCTAATTTCATCTGTTTTCTATTTATACTGCCCGGTCTGTCTCCAGCTCCTTAAATGGAATCTGCTGGGACAAAGAGGCTGCGCTGACATCATGGCAGTAGCTAAAGGAGCCGATTCCCACATTATCTTTGCAGGAGCCTCCTCCGCTTGCAGGAGAGCGCATCAGTGTGAAAGTATACACAGGCGCTGTAAGAAATATAATCTGTCAGTGCCAGGACGCTTGTTCACACACAGGGCAGGGGCGCAGTTGTAAGGTCTTGGGAAAGACTCATTATCTCATGGAATAAGAGAAGGCAGACGGGAAGCTGGAAAAAGAGGATGAAGTGTAAAGTCATCTATCTGTACCCACAAACCAACATCTGTGCTGTGATGCTACAAAAATACTCCACTACAGGGAGTCCTGCAACGTCCAGATGTCAGATAAACAGACCATTTTACTCTCATAGCAAATAACTGGAAATGCAAAAGGGAAAAAAACAACACTATAAATCATCCTGTGACTTCACCAACCGTTCCAAACACTAGCATAGCCAGATATCACATACAGGAGCAGAGGTAAAGCACATTGTTATGTTAATATAGTGCCCCATTCATGAAGAAAAAAAGGAACAATGTAGATTTCTAATATACACAAAAAAAAAAAAAAAAAAATATCACTGTTCATAAAAAGCAATTCTATTATAAAATCAGGAGATAAATAAGGAATTCTAATATACATAAGAAACACAGAACAATTTAATTCCCTGTCACATCATGATTTTGAATATGTAAGCTCCAGTGACCATTATCTTGTTCCCCTGAGTACCACTGGGGGGCAGCATACATTGATGCAAAGAAGCAAACATGCAGAGGTTAGTGTTGGCTGCAGTGAGTACAGTACAATATACACAGAGACTGCATGTAGATTTAATTGATTTTTTTATGCTTCTACTAATTTCTCTCCCGTGAAAACTGATGAGATCTGTTTTTTTTTTACATGTGTTTGACAGTTCCATGCTTGCAATGCCCATTAAAGACTATGGGTAAGGATTAAAACACAATCACCCATATTCTGTATTTAGACCATTTTGCATTTATTCAACGTGTATATTTCTACCAAGAGGACAGTCCAGCAGTATTTACTGTACAGAAATATGGATACTAATTTCAAGTTTTAGTAAAAGCTGGCAGGGGCAAATCTGATCAGAAGTCACGACTCGGGGGTTAATGCCTGTCCGGGCTGATGGACTGGCCACTTCGCCAATAAGTTACTGGAGCGGCATCCCGTCCCAGTCACTGACTGGCTGAGCGGCCAGTACATCAGCTGACTCATAACGTGTACACCCTGGAGATGAGTGGGGATCCTGAGGTCGGTCCCACTGCTCAAGGCGGGCACGGGGAGCGGTAAGTGCCTACTCCTGATCAAATTCCCCCCTGCTAGCTGCTGGCTTTTCAAAATCGCTGGACTTCCCCTTTAATACACCTGTATTTTGAATCTGTGTTATAAATGAAACACCCTCAGGACCCCCTCCATAAACCAGTAGAGAGGAGCTCTATACAAGCAGTCATTATATAACATGGACAACCAGTCGTCTAAATAGCCACCACATATTACATTTCCTTGGCAGCACATTTTGAATGGGGTTCTGTCACCAGCTTTTTGGAGGCTACACAGCAGGTCTGTAATAAATGTAATGGGTATAGCAGCAGACCACAGTCTGGGTATCCTATAGTTCTAGACTTTTGTTCATATATAATATATTGCTCGTCATGAATTATGCACTTTAAATACCCTGCAGTGGAACCTACCAGACAATGAACAATGTATGTGTATGGAAAATGACAAATAAGTTACATAAGCTTACACTTACCCATAATTCTTAGTTGATTTACAATCCCATGAATTGAGAAAAACATCCAGAGGGGCTGTGAGGAGTCCACACACATCAACATCCCACGACTGTTCCCATTCACACCATGATGAATCTCCCCATTGGCCATGAATGAAAAACTATGAATATCTCCATTGCTGACTGTGAATAAGCCTTGGTGAACAACCCAATACTCTTTCCTGTCCAATAGATAGTCGGGATTTGATGGCAGATCATAGGTTCGCAATGTGCTTGGATCGCAAGAAGTGATGCCAAATGACAAAGACCCGTAGTAAGGCAGTGGCAATTGACCGGTCTCTACAAAGAGGGTCTCGCCGATGTGCACTGGCCTCTCTGTAAACACTATCGTCCTGTTGCTTTCCTGCCAGTTAGTGTATGCCACTGTTCGATCGGGGGACAAGGTGATGTCAGCACCACGAGTGGGGTGAAAATGAAGCTCCATGTCCAATAAAGTTGGCATCCCTTGTGTGCGCTGCCGCCTATTGGGACAACATGGTATGGCATGGTTATCGGTTGGTGGTGGTACGCGGCTTAAGTTCAAGTTTGCGATTTTTGCCACCACCTGATTGTTCTCCAGTTCATTATTGTTGAAGTTTGCAGAATCATGGCTACTTTGAGGCAAGCAAGTGCTTAGTCGGGGACTGCTCAGTCGTCCCGGTGGCATTGTGTCAGCAAACATGCTATCTGTGGGTGCAAAACAAACAGTTTAATATATGTAGAAAGGCACCAAAACAGTAATATACTCTCCAAACATGTCTATCATGTGACTCAGGAATGGCTGGATGACAATTTGCATTAATCCATATCACTGCACATGTCACAGTAGTCTCTGACAATACTTGTCATTGGAACAAGTCAAAGAGAATGCAACCTGCCAGTCAGAAGAGATCCAAATGTAATGTCACTGGGCCTAGACACAATGTACGCAAGTCTGGTCTCCAATAGGAAGTTACATTTGATTTTACACATGCCCAGACTACAACTCTCAGCATTCCAATGTGGGGCATGACAGGCGTAGCATTCACACCAGGCTGTTGCTGCTTGCCTACTTTTGGCGTGGAGCGTCTGGGTATGGAGCCAGGGATTTGAGCACAGAATAAAAAGATCCATTTCATAGTAGCGTGATAAATGAGTAGGCGTCAAAGGCAACGCAGCTGCCTCCTGTCACAAATGGACGTTGTGAAAGCTTTCTTCTAAGCCTGCAGCGACACCAGGGTTTTGTAATAAACAAGAATGAGTGCACGGAATGTAGATCCAAGTTGTATGGAAGGTGTGTTAACACTCATGGGCCTGAGGAAATAGTACTGAGACTATGGCTATATACTCGAAGGTGGATACTGATACTAGAAATTAAGTAACACTCTTCATTCTGGTAACTCACAAATGCACACACAAAAAGAGAGAATTTTCTATGTCAAGGCCCCCTACAAGTATCAGAAGAGCCGCTGGTGATCAATGTCACTATGGCAGGAATACGACATACAGGACAATCGAAGTCTATGGGTAAAAATCCAACTGCAAAGTTTGAATGATCTCACTATGCTAAGAAACGTGCCCAAGTGTGCTAGGATAGGGGGATTAGAATAACGTGTACCATGTCGCTGCACAATACCAGACACTATCATAAATTAGAAATACTGGAAGTCCTAGAGGCCTGTAGCTGCTTCACGTCTCCGTCTTCACTATCACATCATAAAGTATCACAATAAGAAGTGTGTACAGAGGTTAAAACCTGACAGTGGAATGCTGCTGCTGCTGGATCTGGGAGACTGTGCACACCTAGAGAAGAACCAGGGATGTGACATTGTCTGCTCTGCGCTGTTTACATCCCGTGAAAGATAACTGAATTCTGTGAACTCTGATACCCAAAGCTCTGGTCTTTTTCAAAGTTTTCTTTCAAATGCAGACTGCATTTTATGAGGTTTATTTTTTTTCCGCTGTAAAGTTTCAGTTAGGAAGATATAGTAAAAATGAAGGTGCGATTAAAAGTATTAAAGGGGTTGTCCGGCGAAAAAAATTATTCACAGAATAACACACATTAAAAAGTTATACAACTTTGTAATGTATGTTATGTCTGTGAATGGCCCCCTTCCCCGTGTTTCCCCCCACCCACGCTAGACCCGGAAGTGTGGTGCATTATACTCACCGCATGTCGTGTCGTCCACGGTCTCCGATCGTCAGCAGTGACGTCTTCTTCGTAAGTTCGGCGGATCTTCCCGAGTGCCGGCCGCCCTCTGCAGCGTCATCCGAAGCTCAGCCGCGATTGGCTGAGCATAACTGTGCTCAGCCAATCGCGGCTGAGCAGCTGATGACGTGGCCGCGTCATCAGCCGCTCAGCCGCGATTGGCTGAGCACAGTGATGCTCAGCCAATCGCGGCTGAGCGGCTGATGACGCGGCCACGTCATCAGCTGCTCAGCCGCGATTGGCTGAGCACAGTTATGCTCAGCCAATCGCGGCTGAGCTTCGGATGACGCTGCAGAGGGCGGCCGGCACTCGGGAAGATCCGCTGGCCTCCCGAAGAAGACGTCACTACTGAAGATCGGAGACCGTGGTCGGCACGTGACAGGTAATGTATAGCGCACCACACTTCCGGGTACACGGGTGGGGGTGGTGGGACACGGGGAAGGGGGCCATTCACAGACATAACATACATTACAAAGTTGTATAACTTTGTAATGTGTGTTATTCTGTGAATAATTTTTTTCGCCGGACAACCCCTTTAAACTATTTTAACTTTTAAAAGAAATGCAAAAAACCTTTGTGGGGAGAATAAATATTCAATAACTGGTTTGGCTTTAATATATAAATGTTCATTGCCAGTTTTTTAGCTGCACATGTCCATTAGGTGGCAGCATGGTGCTATGCTTTAGGATATGTAAGATCAGAAAGATTGCAAAGCAGCTCTTCCTTTTGGGGTAGTTTCCCCTGTGTCAGTGTCATACTCATTTTAACACTATGGCAGGGGATTTAAAAATCAACAGTTAAATACCTGCCACAAGCGATCGCTCTGTGCCATGAAGGCTACAAAGGGGGAGCAATGCTTTGACTGGCGGGTAGGGCAGGTCAAACAGGTAACGTTAGGGAGGATGTTTTTAAAGCATACTGTATATTAAGGGTGCGTTCACACGTACAGGATCTGCAGCAGATTTGATGGAGCAGATTTGAAGTTGCAGATTCAATGCAAGGTAACTCTGGGCCATCAAATCTGCTGCAGATCCTGTATTGGTGAACGCACCCTAATGCCCCTATTCCACGAGTCGTTTGGAGGCGCAAACGAGCGCTATTAGCACTCGTTTGCTCCTTGTTCCCCGCTTGCTGCCGCCGCTATTCAACGCGGCTGCAGCGAGCGGGTGAGTGCGGGAGGGGGCGGCGGGGAGGCTGCCCGGGGGATCGCTGATCGTCCGGGCAGCCCATAGGATATAGCAGCGTCTGCTGCCGATGCTCCTATTCAACGGAGCGACGGCAGCAGATCGCTGCTATATCAGTCGCTTGTTTTTCAACATGTTGAAAAACAAGCGACTGCAACGATCAGCCGACATGAACGATGTCGGCTGATCGTTGCACTCTATTCCACGGGACGAATATCGTTCGTAGCGGCCGATATTGGCCGAATACGAACGATATTGCTCCTTTAAACGACCCGTGGAATAGGGGCTTAAGGCTGGGTTCACACTATGTATATTTCAGTCAGTATTGTGGTCCTCATATTGCAACCAAAACCAGGAGTGGATTAAAAACACAGAAAGGCTCTGTTCACACAATGTTGAAATTGAGTGGATGGCCGCCATATAATGGCAAATATTTGCTGTTATTTTAAAACAACGGCTGTTATATTGAAATAATGGCAGTTCTTTACTGTTATATGGTGGCCATCCACTCAATTTCAACATTGTGTGAACAGATCCTTTGTGTTTTTAATCCACTCCTGTTTTTGGTTGCAATATGAGGACCACAATACTGACTGAAATATACGTAGTGTGAACCCAGCCTAAAAGAGAATCTGTCACTAGGTTTATGCTGTCTTAAATGAGGGCAGCATAAACTAGTGATATAAATGCTGAACAGATCAGTGTATTACTTACATCATTCTGTTCAGCTGTTCTCCTAATATGCAGGAGAATAGGATACTTGCCGCACCCCTCCCCCCAGCTGCTGATTGACAGTTGACTGCCTATATACAGCATGGATAGATGACTGCCAATCAGCAGCTGGTGGGCGGAGTGGTCTGCTTTTCATGAATAATGAGGAATACCTGGCTCACACACATAATAGAGAGGACTACTTATAGTCGATTTTATTCCGTAGCATCTCTCTGAATCAGCTGCACAGAACAATGTAAGTGATACATCATTCTGTTCAGCTTCCCTGTCACTAGTTTATGCTACCCTCAGATAGGGCTGCTTAAACCTACTGACAGTCTCTTTAAAGAGGACCTGTCCCCCCAGTTGCCGGGGCAGAGCCCGCCCGACACCCCTATACTTACCCCTTCCACGAAGTCCTGCCACCAAGAAATCGCCGTCGGAGGCCCTGCGCATGCGTTACGCTCATAACCAGAGATGAGTCATTCTCTACGGACGTCAGACTCATCTCATCTGGTAATCAGCATAACACACGTGCATGGCTTCCGACAGCGATTTCTAAACGGCGGGACCGGGACTTCCTGGAAGGGGTAAGTATATGGGGCTCCACCAGGGGGTCAGGCGGGCTCTGTCCCGCAACTAGGGTGACAGGTTCCCTTTAAGCTGCGCTATTGCACAGCTTAACATACAGTATTGAAAACCAGGAAATCCTAGAATTGTATTGATTTTCAGCAGAGAGTATCGATAGTACCTCCAATAGGTGACATCAGAGAGCTGCTTTGAATATCCTCCTTTATTAGAATTCACAGATGAGTGTGAATGGCCTAGAAGTCTTCACATGTGTGTATGATAACCTCAATCTGTGTCATTGTAAATTTTGATGTAAACTTTTGCATAAGGAAACTGATGACAAACATATGAAAAGCCCATTTACAGAAAGTAGGACACTCAGCTGGAAATATGTGACATGAACCTATTAGGTTACAGTGACTGCTGTCCTAGGCTCCTAATGGTCATGTCAGGGGTCAGAGTGCAGTTGTCACCGCGCGCAGAGTCACAGATGTCTAAATCTACAGGCAGGACAAAGCCTGGTGAATGTTACCATATGAGGTAATCTAATAAGCTGATGCCGCAGCAAGAATACATACAAGCCCAGGAATTTGTCAAACTCGTTTTAATCATAATGTCGTCAGCGGAGGCCACCGGCCGCTCCGACCCTTCTGGATGTGATAATGAAAACAAACGGAGGTGTGCGATTAAGGAATCTCATCTGATCTCTTAAGACGCTGTGGTACTTAAGTGAGAAGACGCATATAGCATCAGCAGGTTTACAAGGTCTATTTTCAGTAACTTCCATGGATGCATGCCGGTGAAATTTAAGATTGTAAACCTCTAGAGATCTAAGTATATTGCAGCCCTGCAACCTATAACCTTCCCGTTAATGTCATAGGAATGGGCCTGACCACACTGCAATACAAAAACAGCAGGTCACTTGTGACATTTCGGGCTGGATAAATGTTTAGCGACAGAAGCCATATATACGTCACATACTTAATACCAAAGCATCTGCCATCATTTCAGCTGCTGGAAAGGTCACCGGATTGTATAGAGCATTATAAAAGTAGAGGTATATTCTCCAGACTGTTTCGATATTAAGGTATAAAAGAGGGGTTTACAGCCATTCAGAAGAAAGCAGACAACATATAAAAGATCAGTAGGTAATATTTAGAAGCATAATGTAAGGAAACCAGCCTTAATACAAGAAATATTTCCAGCTGAACCTTAGCACATGTTGCCAATGCCCGCTTTCATTTAGAGCCTGCAGAAATATATAGGGACATAGAAGAGGAAAATATGTAAGATATTTTGCCTAAAGCAGCTGGATTATAGGTGTCTTTATGTGATCATATGTTCCTGGCAGAGGTCAGGGGTTTTTGTTTTTTTAATGAATTCTGTCTGTACATAGACTCCCTAAATTGAACAGCACTGCGGAATATGTTGGCGCTATAGTAAGAAGAACTTGCAGCACAGGTATTGCTTTATAGCCAACATTATAGGATTAGAACAAGGTTGAGATACAAATATAGAGAGAGAGTTCACTCATTGTTTTGCCTTGACCTCCCAACACTCATCATCTTTGCGATTTTGCGGTTGCATACTCTCTGATTTGCACTTCTATTTCTCAAGTACTCAGCACTCAACCCTACAAAAGTCTCTTCCTCCAAAACCACCTGCCTTAGACAGCTGTGCCGACGTCCATTATGAGAGGCTATAGAAAGAAAGCAGGTGAAGCAGCAACTGGGCCGCAAACACAGACCATGGCAGCTTGGTAGTCTTTTTATGAAGTATATAGATATATGATGTACTGTATATAGATTTCAGGAAATCTGATCATTTTAAATTCATACAGTGCCAAAGTATCAGACTTTTTAGGTTTTAGAGACTGAGTCTCTGAAAAGGTGACGTGAGGCCTCATAGGGAATGATGAAGCAGAATCATAAATAATTTATATTCCTTACAATATAACGCTATAAGTCAAACAAACAGGAACCTTCCCAAGCTAATATACAGGAAGTGAAATTAGAATCTCTCTTTATTTGGCTATTCCACCAACAAGCTAGCCGAATGAAAGAAGAGAGAGACCATGTCTTTTCCCCTTGTCTAAATGAGGTAATTTGTTGATCTGTTCTTTTTAATGGCTGGAAGTTTCCAGGATCTTCAAACATGAATTAGAACACTCCTGTACTCAAAGATAAGATGGGGAGCCGGAGTTTCTTGTGGAGGGTCAAGTGCTGGACTTTCTAAAAACCCTATCCGATAACACAGGAATGCTGTGTAAGAGGCACTAAAGAGTCTCTTGTTGCAGATACAAGATATACAGTAGGCAGTACCATTGATGGCTACAAGTCAGAGGCTTGACATAACAGGACTGTAAGCAGCCATGCGCAACAGCAACAGGGCAGATAAAGGGCTGCCTAAAATATTTGTTGCCTCTCTCTAGTCTCTCTTTAGCCAAACTATATGTAGCAACCCCTAGATTTGAAATAAAAGGTACTTCTGCAGAGATAAAAAAAAAAACATTGTTCAAAGAGAGCAACATATGTGATATGTTAAGCACATGTATAACTTTCATACCAGCTGATTTAGAAAAAAAAAAATCTAGATCCCTTTAATAAAATGTGATCAGATTGTGTTTTGCTAGTTTAGTTAGATTGAGCTGGTCTATAATTGTGACTTTAATATCAGTTGTACTGTTAATATCTTTTACTGAATAAACAACCACAGAGCAGGGAGAAAAAGTGAACCGCTCTATTAATGATTTCTTCAAGAGCCATTTACAAAGGTTGTTTCAGTGCAGAAGAAGAGATTAAATAGAGGTTTTGCTCAATAAGTAAAAACACACAAAGTCTGGTTAGGAGATGCAAGAAACCAGAGGCTACAATAGCATTGCAAAAGACCTGGATATACATAAATCTATAACTGGATACACATTCTTCAAATGGAGAAAAATTCAGTAATGAGATCACACCAGGTAAGAGGTGAGAAAAAAAAACAAAGATAATAGCAAAAGAACTACATATCACCAAAGCCATTTGCATCAGGACTTCTATGGGATTTTTAGGAACACATGCGGAGTGAATCATCTTTGTAAATAAAAAAGAAACTCATTTTGTTTTTTTTTTGATTTTCAATTCAAAGAACAATGGACCTTGTGTATAAAATGTAATGTAGTGACCCACAGAAACCAATATGATTGCTTCTTCAATGTTACACTATTTTTGATTGGCTGGTTTTGGGCAATTGCTCAAATTAGTGACCATTTTGTACATAGGAAGCTAACGTATATTAAGTGGATACACTTGACATGCCATGCATATACCCAATAAGGGAATTCTCACTTCCTCTGTGTTAGTGATGCAGGTAAACTGATCACTTACATCAAGGTTTCCCCCAAATTATAGTGGATTGCTGTGGGTTCCCAGCAGGGTGGGCACCTTGGGATCTTATGGTCACTGGACCCTTCTAACAAGTAAGGATTGTCCGAAGCAGAGAACTCCTTTAGGGTACGTTCACACTTACTGGATCCGCAGCAGATTTAATTTAATTAACTGAACACAGCATCAAATCTGCGGAGGATCTGCTGCGGATCCTGTAGGTGTGAACGCACCCTTAAGCACATAAAACATGCAAGGTTTTAAACAGACTAAAAAAATTTAAAAAAAAAAAGGAAAAAGGTTACCTAGTATTTGTACTTCTTGGGTAATTCCATAGACATCAATCAAAGCCCACAAAGGACTGGATACTTTAACTCCACAATGAAATAGAATGGGCTCCTCATCATTGACACTGTAGAAAACTCTTCCTTGGCGGTCTACCCAAAATGCCAAAATATTGTCCCTCTGAGCAAACCTCTCTGGTAAAGCCTTCGCCCAATACCCAGGTCGGGTAACAAGATCAGGGCATGCATATTTGGGTATATCTTCTGGCTTCATCTGTGCTGGGTCATGAATTGTGAATCCAAAGCGCAGCGCCCCACTCCACCCATGATGTACAGACACAAGCTTCAAGCGGACTTTTTCATACAGGTGTATAGGTCGACTAGTAAAAGTGATCCCATTACAAAAGCTATTGCGCCGGATGGCTTTTCTTCCATGAGTGTCCAGTCTGATATTTTTGCCTTTTGTTTGACAGTGAAAGCGTGGAGACTCCGTACGGGACAGGACGAGCCTCCTTTCTTGACCACAGTGGAGTAATGTGTAACAAGGTCTGTTGGCCACTTGACGGTTGTGATGGCTTGTATCTGTTCAAAGAGAGTAAATAGGAGTAAATAATGGCATTAGAATAAATTACAGCAATAACATAGATGGGGTGACATATCTTTCCACACTACCAAGAAAAGAGAAAACCCATTCCCAGAATTCATAGAGGCATCACTGCAACCGCATATATTAAATTGTCCACATTTAACAAGGGGCTATTTTTTTAATTCATAAACTTGAAGAAAAATAAAATTTCTCCCAGGAGCTTTAAGTGGAGGGAAGTTGGGTTTACTTTCCTATCCATTCACCCTGAGGACCAGGGCTACTCTTTTGTTAATGGAAATATGCAGCAACTATTTCCTTTTGTTATATAGGACTTTGTTTCCAATCATGGGCCCACTGTTTGGCTGAAATGTAAAAGACGACAGGTAATGTAAATTCATCCCATTGGAAGTTACGTGCTGTTTCTCCAGCCTTTCCTTCCTTCCTGGGGCCTTCGTGGTGGAAACGTTTAACCCTTTCATCTGCTTCGACAATTGTCTGCAGCTGTGTTATTACAAAAGCTGAAGACAATGATTTTTTGATATCTTTCCAAACACTACTGATGATGAACCGGAGGCAGAGGGGTCAGTTTTGAAACATTTAATAAATAAAAAGGTCTGATTTTGATGACCAATAAATATTTTACAGTAACCCGACGGTCAAACAACATCTTATTATCAGACTACATTATCAGTTAAATAAGCATTCATTTTCATATAATAAATGGTTTGTATTTAACATGTGAAATGCAACAAATGGTTGACTACATTGCCTGCAGAATAAGACAATAAAAAAAGCAGCTATAGATAGGCAAAACATATCAACTTTGGTTCTAGGTGACAAAACTGTCATCAATAGTGTTCACAATCCAATGGTAATATGAGGTGGTATTCTGATTAACTCTTAGGCTGCATTCCCATGTTCCGGAATGCCTGTAACAGACTCTCCCCCGCCCGGGCAGCGTCTGTTATAGGATGCTGGGAGCGGGGGAAATGTAATGAGAACGTCACATGGCTGATTCATTACAGCGCAGCGCATATCAGTACAGTTCCCCCGCTCTCAGCATCTAATTACAGATCCTGCCCGGGCGGGGGGAGAGTCCGTTACATGCACTCCACGTCAGTGTTCCCTGAGGAACACGGAACGTGGCAATGCAGCCTTGCTAAAACAACAATACAGTGGTGCGTTGGATTACGAGCATAATTCGTTCCAGGACCGTGCTTATAATCCAAATCCACTCTTAAACCAAAGCAAATTTTCCCATAAGAAATCACTGAAATGCAGACAATTGGTTCCACACCCAAAAAGTAATGATTAATTATTCTGAATAACATGTAAAACTAATGAAACAAACATTCAGAAACAGCAGAATATGTGATATTATAAGTTACTGAACAGTAATGGAGAGGATGGGAAAACACAAGGGCTGACAGAGGCAGCATGAAGGAATAAGCAGGGCAGATGTGAGCACAGTACAGCAGCACTCTCTGTCCGGGGGAGAGGGGTTAAAGCTATGGAGAGATTACCTCCATAGTCCTGTCCCCTGATGCAAGCCCCAGCCTGAAGTGGATCTACCATGATTTGGAAGGTGAGGGAGACTTCCTGGGTCAGAGTACAGTGCTGTAGACCCCGCTATGCAGACCATGCCCATCCCCACTCATGCTCCCACCCAGTACAGGGAACTCTTGCTCTTAAACCAAGTCACAATTTAGAAAAACTGAGCTCTTAAACCAAGTTACTCTTAAACCAAGGTACCACTGTATATACAACAGGACACACTATAAGAATAGAGGATACATATGGCATGTGCACACGGCCTTATTTACCACTAGGCCCCCGTGGTCCGGTGTTGGGGCAGCACCAGGGAGTAGGGGAGAAAGAAAGTTGTTTTTTTTTTTTGTTTTTTTTTTTAAATCTCCCACCTCCCACTCAGCCTTGCCAGTAAATCTGGTGTCTTTTCGAGCGGGAGGGGGTTGGTGGAAATATTCAGGTGTGGTATGGCGGTGTTATTCAGTCACAGTATGGCGGAGTTGTTCAGGTCTGGTATGGCAGTGTTAAATGTGATGCCTGAAACTATTACCTACCAATCCTATAGACAGCATTGATTCAATGTGTAAATTTGTTTATGCTTTAAGCAGTTAAAAACCATGAAAAAAGTGATTCCGGAGCCACTCTCCCCCATGCTCCCCAAGATGGGGCGTCTTCAGACTTAGTGCCTAGGCCAGCAGCAGCTGTTAATACGGCCCTGCATGTGCATTCAGCATAGTAGACTATTATTTGTATGGAAGGAGCACCTGCCAGACATCAACTGAGAACAGCTGTGTTCTCCCATGGATCCGACTTATTCACTGCTGTCACTTGCAGGGATGCAGAGGACCACATGGTGGCAATCCTTCGGAACTGAATATTTAGCACTCCCAGCTTCTAAATGTGTCTATCCTGAAGGTTGGGCACAGCAGCACCACATCTTGGTTGTCTTACAACATAAGCGACAGTCGGCCACAAGGAAAGCAGAGATCAATCAAAGTGGAACACTCTAACACTCAAAACTGATGCAACAAGTTTTGCAGTAAAACCTAAGTAATATTTGGTTACCTGTATACAACATATCAGAATATAGAAACAATAGTAGTTATTTATAAATCACTGTATTCCTTGTCTCTCTTTATATACCCAGTTTCCCTTAAAATAATTCCCCGAACCTAAGACCCCCTCTGCCACCAGGGTTATGCTGGTTTGTGATGACAACTACTGTACAGTATATAATAAATGTTCTTTTTTTTTAGTTCAACAATAAGTGTGAATTCTTCATGGAAAAACAAGACACCCCCTGAAATAAGACATAGCATATCTTTGGGAGCAAAAATTAATATAAGACACTGTCTTATTTTCAGGGAAACACAGTATATCCATAGACTGTATGTACATATCTTTCCCTTTAAATTTAGCAAAAAAAAAAAAAAAAAAAACTTGCAGAAAACAAGCGACATTTTGGCGCTCTTATACAATTAATGCCATTGTGTTCCTTTTTCCCAGGACATAATGAATGGAATAAAACAAGCCTGCACTTGTTCACATATCAGCTATGCGATTGTGTAGAGCTGACATTACTTTCCTGATAAGATAACTGAGCAGGTGAGACGGCACTCCCTATAGCGAACAGCTACATAAGTTACGTATTTACACCATCTGTATCATTCAGCTGTCAAACGTGGTCAAACATTGATTTTGAATTCCACGGATAAGGCCTAGATCACTAAACTACATAAACACCACTATGACCTCAGCAGGAGGCGCCGCAGTCACCAACGTAAACTAACAAGAAAAAAAACTGGTAACGGTAAATTAATATGCTATTAATGCCCCCTGTGTAAGTAAGTACATTGTCAGATAGAGCTGTGGGGCTCGCATAGAAAGAGGGCATTCACACGTCCTCAATTTTGCAGATGTTACAGACAGGGAAGGAATGTCATGGATTCGTATCACCCCGGGAGTGGGGAAACTCCTTGAATTGCTGTGGCTTTGTCACTACAGTGCCGCGGCGATTTCCCCACTGCCGGCATGATATTGACACATCATGCCGGACGGAGAGTAAATCAATGACATTCCTTCGCCATCCGTAACATCCACAAATTTGCGGACGTGTAAATCCCCCCCCCCCCCCCAAGTGCCAGGTCGGGGGAGTGGGGGGGAAATTTCCATAAAGCTTCTTTGCCTTGGCCAGGGTGATTTGGTACAGGGCTGGGAGCAGACTGATACAAAGGTAAATAAGAGACAGAGACCATAACTATAATTCACTGCAGTGCCTAGACATTCCATTTAGTAAACTGAATTAAATGAGAGGCTTCCTGGTGCAGTACCGTATTCTTCTCCCCACTTTGCATGGACAGTAAGAAAGGTTCCCAAAGAGGAGTGCAATTCGAGCAGGAGCCTAAACACTAATAGGTGTAAGGGTACTATTAAACAGAACGATAATGGGCCCTATCTGGCGATTATCACTCCGTGTAATAAACACAATGATCGTTGATATAGGTTTGGACCTCTAATTGTCGGACACTAACCGCGCATCGCTACGTGCATACAATACCTGTCCATGCTGCAGGGCGCCTCTTGCGCTTTGCTTCTCCCTGGGTCCCGCTTTAGAGTGGCCTGTCTGAGCTGACAGGCCACTCAGCCAGTCACAGGCCGGGACCACCGCGGCCAGTGATTAGCTGGCTCTAAAGCTGGAGCGCGCGGGGCCTGGGGAGAAGCAGAGCGCAAGAGGAGCCCTGTAGCATGGACAGGTAATGTATAGAGTTTAAGCAAGGGCTGCAAGGACATCAGTAAAACGATTATCGGGTCATTGTCATCGGCTAATTGTTGTGTTTACACGGAGCGATAATCGCTTGGATAGGGGCATTTCGGACGATTATCGTTCCTTGTAATAGTACCCTTACACCTAGTTAGTAGACCTCAGGAAGGGTAGTAAATAGAGAGAAGTGCAACTCGATCATTCCCTAGGTGGTAATCAAATGCAGTGACTTGAGTACTCCTGCTCGAATTGCGCTCATCTTAGGGAACCTTTCTTACTGTCCATGCAAAGTGGGGAGAAGAATACGGTGTAATACTACCCTAACAACTCTACCATAGGCATGAACAAATGCACCACTGCTGCTCTGCCCAGTACTACCCACAATCCACTGTTGAGTCGAACTTAGAACAATATCCGCTGCTGCCCTCCAGACCGTTAATACAATACCAAACCAGATTTAGCAAAGGCAGCGAGCGGGGAACAAGGGAGAAGAGACAGGTTAATGCTTGCTTCCCCCTTGTTATTGTGCCGTTTAAGTCTAAGGGTACTATTACACCAAGCAATTTTCCGACGACTAACGATTAACGATAAACAATCTTAAACGACCGCTAAAGCAAACGACCCGTAATCGTTCGCCCAAGTACACGAAACGATGATCGTTATTTATGATCGTTCTTGCGGTCGTTTAGTCATCGATATTGCGTACGTTTCAGCTGTGAATTCTTATTCCACCGAACGATATGCGAACGATGTGCGAACGATCAAACGATAAAAATAGGTCCGGATCCTATTAAACGATCAACGATTTCTTGTTGGTCGTTTAATCGTTGCTGCTATTACACGAAATGATTATCGTTCAAATACGAACGATTTAACGATTTTTCGAACGATAATCGTTCCGTGTAATACCACCCTAAGCCTTCTTTCTTCATTGCTCTGATGGTGACATGTCCATTGTATGTGCTTTTTGAGTTGATTAAAGACAGCATGGACACCCTGTGGCTATATAGTCCAATAGACAGAATACACTATATGTCCCTGCTGCTGGCTCACTGCTCTTAAACAATGACATTTTTTGATTTTATTTCCTTTCCATACTACAATAAAAGGAGTAAGAACACAACACAGACGTGTTATTTGTATGAATGCCAGTTATTATACTGTATATACACCGTATATCCTCTCCCACATGAGTCTAGTGAATATGAATTGTGCAGGGTCAGGACAGGCTGTTCTAGAACACACATAGCCATGCGCTCTATCTCCGCTCATCCACCTTAAGACTCTGATGCTATTTATAATGCTGGGCTGCTTGAGCAGGTTTACTATTGCTACACACATGATATACAATACAAGACACTCCTTCCATTAAGATATGACTAGTCAGGTAACATCATTGTGCTTTTAATACACGCACTACGGACTCGTGTAGAGTTTTCTAGAATTTAAATGCAACCTGCCATTATCATATGAGATCAGTGCTGTACCGTATAAGAAGATCTGCAGATCTAGCGCACACCACTGACATCATTGTGAGCAGGAACACAAGTGCTGAGGAGCAAAGTGTGGCATTCAAAACTGTGCTGACACCCATGGGACCCATGATTGTCCTAACCTGCCAAAACTACAAATGGCAATGTCTTAGAATAGAAAATCCTTACAATATAATATCATGGAATATTCTGTAACTACATGTCCACTATTTTAGAAAATAGTAGAGAGCAGGAAGACACATGGTCTAAGTAAAGCTGGCAAGATGTTAGCTAAGATCAGATGAGAGTTTCAAAGGTTCTTCATTTTCTCATAGACAAAATGAAAGGAAGTGAAGCTGGCTGGCATCCGACCTGTGGAGTCAGGTTTGGGTGGAGTTGCAGCTAATGGTTTGGCTTACTGACACCATAGTCCGGGCTGGCATAGTGTACTGTCTGAGGTTGATGAAGGTCGGAGACGGATACCAATCATTATCGCAATCAAGAATAAGAACACACTCTCGAATAACACTAAAGGAGAATACAAAAGACAATGAAAAGACAGGTAGCGCTACCATTCAAATATAAGAATGTCACACATGGAAACAACTGCTTGAAAGGGATAGGGAAATAAATTATTGGAAAGGGAATCGTGGAAAGTGCACCAGATAAAAAAAATAAATTAATAATAATAATAATAATAATAATAATAATAATAATAATAATACACACACACACCTTTTGCCACTGATCAGGAAAAAGTGGAGAGCAGTGAGCAATAGCATCTTTTCACCATTTCCCTCTCCACCATCTCCGTTCAGCAGCCCTCTTTATACAGCTGATCAGTAGGAGTACAGGGAGTCAGACCTCTGCCATACTAATAATGATGGCCTATCCTGAGGATTTGCCGTCAATTTTTACAAGTTAGATAACTCATTTAAGCATGCCGGATTTTAACACACTCAATCCTTTTGTTCTCAGGGGATAAAAGCAGCCACCAAAAGATGTCTGGCAGTGGTTTACTCTCATCTGAGTGAAAATAATTATGCTTTTGAGATAAGCATGTATGTGTAAAAAGGAAAAGGTGAGACGGGTATCTAACGGCCAACCTTACAGAATCCTGCCATTCTTAGCATGTGTCTATTTCAGCTATACTATACAAAGCCTAGTACTAGTAATAAATCCATATGACCAGCAGATCTGCCATAGAAGTGAATGAAGTAAACTGCAGAACTGAAGGAAACCTACACATACACACCATATGCTTGTAGTTACTTTGTTAGCTACTCTGTGCTCACTTGAACAGAAAATACAAGATGTAATTGGAAATAAAATGTGTTTATGCTCTATCACCTTTTTTATATTAAGTTACAGGCAATCAGGCCCCTCCCGTCTGCAGGCTCTGCTGCGATTCCTAGGGGGCCACCCCAAGGATAAGGGGCAGCAGTGTGGAAAAGGAAAAGAAATGCGTAAGTGAATATTTGTATGCAATCCCATCTAATCAGCCAAAAGCCCCTGAAGACACAGGCGAACAAGGCAGAGCATTGTTTAAAGGGAAGATACGTGCAGAAAGAAAACAAGAAAAATTAATTCAGTCACAGTATTATACGTTCCACATGAGACGCTCCCATTTGCTATCAGACAACTTCATGTTCTGTGCTGGGAGTGTTTATTACACTAATCTTAAGGCAAAGAGCTTAACTAAATCCTCTCTAGGGAGTAGAAACATTGTTATCACCCATATCTACCATGATACCATGCAACTAGACAAAGTTAACAACTGGGACATCATCTTGTAAGAAAATGTGACATTCATAAAAAAAAAAAAAATAGTGGGATAGCACATGGGCACCTCTTTTAGGTAGAACACCAGAGGCTCCCATGCACATTACGGAAAAAATCAGTCAGCCAAACCCATGAATTTTGTCTAATGTTTAAAAGGGGTCTCCAGATTCTCCCCAGAGGGTGAGAGAAGGATCAGGTATGGTGAACCCTTCAGTTTTTTGTCCGCAAGTCCGCTGTGTGTTTTAGTCAGTGTGCACATACCCTAAGGCTACGTGCACACGGAGCAAAAGTGGTGGAATTCCAAATGCCAAACATGTTCATTTTTCAGCGGAGAGGGAGAGGAGTGTCATTATGACAGAGAGGCTGGCGGCATTCTCTGCCGTGGAATTCCGCCACTTTTGCTCCAAGTGCACGTAGCCTTAAAGGGGAACTCCGGATAACAAAAACTTGTTTTCTATTAAAAGTTATATAGATGTGTTTATATAATGTATTACTGTATCTTTGCGGTTCTGCCACACTGGTAGCTGATAGAAATCCAGGGGAAAAAAATTGCCCCTGTGCCAATTCACATTGTCTCCTGCTCCCACTGCTCCCTCACCTTAGGAGACAAATATTCCATGCCTCTGTCTCACATTGTGTGTGTGTTTGCTGAGGACAGGCTGATGATGCAGACAGGGGAGCAGGGCGTGATCTCACAGGAGGCGGGGCTGGATCCCCCAATCCTCTGAGAGATCCACCATCTCTGACCAGCCAGAAGCAGGTGCTGCACAAATTTTATTGGTTGTGATGGGTGGGGAGACTGTGATGATCAGCTGAGGGAAAGCATTGCATTCTGGGAACTGCTCAACAAGGAAGGACAGAAACACAATACAGAACGAAAAAAAAAAAACAATTGGATTTTTGGTAGTTTCAAAACTAGGATAGACAGGTAAGTAATGCTATATGCTTCTGCAGAAGTTTCTTTTTGTTTAACCTCTACCTGGAGTTCCCCTTTTAACATTCTCACATAGGAAAGAATTGAGGTTAAGGGCTAGCGACCATAAGCTATTGAAGGTGTATAGTACAAAAGTGAGGACTAGCTAATCCAGGCCTCCCATATAACAAAGGATAAAGCCTTTGTACAAAGGCTAAATCCACGCATAAGTTATAATGTAATGTTTCTTTACACCATCCAGTACTGATATGCATAAGGATACGATCTCTAAAGCCATGGGTTTTAGGTCTACTGCAATAGGAGTTATTAAAGAGTGGTGACCACAACACCCTAGAATGTGAATGTATTAACAAGTAAAAGTTCATCTAATACCCAAGAACAAGTTTTAGATGACACAAACAAAAACTGTCTATAAAGTCACACAAATAGCATCTATGATACAACACAATGACCTTTCTGATGCAACAGGCTCCATATTGGTCAGAAGCCAGATATCGACCACTGTCACCACATCACTGACTGGTGGTCTAACACCACCTATGAATATTCCAACCAAAATTAATTATGCTAATTAATCCGAACAATGGGATTACCTACGGACTATTGGCATGTGTCTGACAGATAACAGGATACTGAGGCCACATCAGAGAACCAAGACATTAATCACTTTCAAAAGGTAAGAACTTGTCCAGAATATAGAAGGTCGGGTTGTTTACCCATTATGTCTTGACTTCCATCTGGGACCAGACACTCAAGTAGTTGCTACATGCCTCCATGCACACCACGTTGTACTACCCAGTCCTCTACATCTATCAGTGTCTGCATTATAACCATGTTACATAAAATATTCTATAAATGATCAGTGTATCCAGATTACAGGACAGTAAGAGGGTAGCAACAACGGAAAGAATGACAAAATAAAAGAAAACTAAATCTCCTGCTATTCCCCTGTACATTGTGTATTAGGCACCATCCATAAATAAAGTTTTTTAAGAACTCAACGTGCTCCCTCTCGCACTATTAAGGCTCTTTTCACATCACGTTTTTGGACGTCCAGCACGGTATCAGTTTTTCTATTTGCTGGATCTGTCCAAAAACGTGTGCAACCAGTCGGTCACCTGTGTATAGAAAATGACGCGTGTTTGCTTTCATAAAATCTTTCCCTGGCATTATAATGCATGAGAAAGAAGGAAATTTACTTCTTCATGCCAAATACATTAAGTGATATCATTAAGGGAAGACAAACTACTTCTCGTAACTTCCAAGCGTTTGTCCCGGCCCGGTATGATCACGCACTAGGAGTCAGCAGACAACAGCTTGCAGGTTGGAAAGAAATGAACTGTGTGCAGATGCAATGTATCAGTAATTTGACAAGTTGTCCGCCATGGGACTTTACTACTCTAACTAATGAATATTTTCCAGTGTTTACTGGTAATAGCTAAAGGGCAACGTACACTCCACATTGATGGGCAAACATCCATTGCAAAAATACAAGTAGCACTAAAAAAAAAAAAAAAAAGACAATAAGTACAGGTACAGGAATGTGACAGACCCTGCGTGTAAAAGGTGCAACTCAAAGCGAATGTACTATCAGGTACATCGCTTTAGTTTTTTTTTTTTTTTTATTAAAAAACAAACGGCGCCAATGCAGGGATGCCAGTGCCATGGTCCTCTTTTTTTTTTTTTTTTTTAATCGGGGCCGTTTTCCACACACAGTTCCAGTCTATTCCTCTGCATCAAAACCCTGCTATCTCTGTTGCTGCTCCATTGATTCTAATGGAGCCGCATTACAGAGTGGAGGGCAGATCGTCACACTCTGGGACAGCGGGCCCACCTCCAGTGCTTCAGGCTGGGCTGATGCCCAGAAATAAACCGGAAACGAGCCGCACTTCAAGAAAAGGACCGCGGCACTGGCATCGCTGCTGGTCTATTCATGTAGAAAACTTAAAAGTAGTGTACCTGATGGTACAGAGCTGCACAACCAAGCACCCAGGTTAGCTTCTACTACAGTTAGTATTTTCATATACATTATGGCTGGGTTCACACTATGTATATTTGAGGCTATATTTGGTCCTCATGTCAGGTCCTCATAGCAACCAAAACCAGGAGTGAATTGAAAAACACAGAAAGGATCTGTTCACATAATGTTGAAATTGAGTGGATGGCCACCATATAACAGTTAATAACTTCCATTATTTCAATACAACAGCCGTTGTTTTAAAATAACAGCAAATATTTGCCATTAAATGACGGCCATCCACTCAATTACAACATTATGAGAACAGGTCCTTTCTGTGTTTTTAATCCACTCCTTGTTTTGGTTGCTATACAGCCTCACAAATACAGCCTCAAATATACGTAGTGTGAACATAGCCTTAAACTGTAACTGTCACTGTGTTATAGAGATGTGTCAAAAGTTTTGATCGTTGGGGGTCTGGATTTTCAGACCCCCAGTGATCGCTAAAACGTTTTTTGGAAATTTAAGTAAATGGCCACCTCCGCCCACACAATGACCGGTTTACCTTATATTGAAATACAGGTACATCCATGTTGCTATATACACTTTTCTAAGATAAGATTACATCATGGTGTACCTTAAGGATAACAATTACATAAGTGTCTTCCTTTAGAATTAGGATGTAGACGTTAGCAAGTACAGTCTACATGGATTATTGTGTTCTGGCATTTCCATACTAATGATACTAAACAGTAAAACAAATCAGTGATTCACACTTAGTCATGTTGCATAACTCCACGGGAGAGGTGACATACTAAAATTCGGTCTTCGCCCTCTCCCAAACACCTTTCCCAGGTTACATACACATTTCTACCATTACAAATCATAAGATAAACTGAGACAAAATCAAGCTGCTGAGATCTTGGCCAAAGCGTAAAATGTGCTATTGAGATTTGCATGGATTGACTTATTTCAATTGCCATGTCAAAGATGCTCACCGACATCAAGGAAATGGTTATGCATCAGCTACTGTTGCCTTCGGTGGTGGCAGTGTTATAGTGTAAGCAGGTGTGTCTCGGCAATACAGAACTGCCCTAATAACAAGCCCATACTACTAACATCATTAATCCAGTCAATGTGCCTCTGCAGGAACAACACAGGCCTCATTTCAAGGTGAGTACATGCTTCTATTAAAATGCCCTACTCTAATGATAGCATGAACTTTTTATGATTTCCATATATTTCACCTGCAAGCCAAATATCCCTAATTTTTTTAGAGTTCTGTTGCTTACAGGTAACTTCCATGAAACAGGAATATTTATTGGCAGAAGCATGAAATGATACCTACTGAACAGTCTGTGCAGATCACTTGAGCCATATAGCAAGAAAAAACAGACAGCAATGGCACAGAAAACATGCCATCAGACGACAGTTTGGCTGTATTCTAAGAAAAGTAATCAGAGGTTAGTATATTCTTGTTCCTGTTGTAATCATAACAAAGAAATAACATAATATTATAATCTTGCAGTCAAGCTGCGTGGACTGGATCGCTCCCATTAACAGAAGTCTGACTACGTAGTCTGGACCTCCCCAAATCCCACAGCAGCAACCAGATGATCTTTATACATTTCAAACCCTGTCCAGGTAGGAGGTAGTTGAGTCAAGCTAAAGTACAATAAATATGCAATTTTAAAGTGAATTCACACTGTGAACAATTACAACATGTATACATCACTACTGAAACTCACAGAAAATCAGAGATAGAGAGAAATCTTCATGATGATCTCACAGGTAAACAAGTTGGAAGTTACACACCTGACCCATAACTCCCTGTGCTGCCCACATCTAATATTGTTTGACAGAAGTGAGTATCGAATCAACATGAGTGTATTAAAATAGTCATTGGCCTATAAAGAACAATGCTATCACATATTCCACCTACCGCCTCTCTGCAATGTGTAATTAAAACTCACTCCACAAGCCCTGACACAATCTTGGTGCTAAGGATCTATCCAGGGGGCGCAAGACACTTTGGAGCCCTAGATACAAAGAACCTGGTCAATGTTTTATTTATTTTTTTCTTGTGGCTACAGTATGTGAATATCTGTTTTAGATATACAGTGGTGCCTTGGATTATGAGCATAATTGGTTCCGGGACCGTGCTTGTAATCCAAATCCACTCTTAAACCAAAGCAAATTTTCCAATAAGAAATCATAGAAATGCAGACACTTGGTTTCACACCCCAAAAATAATGATTTATTATTCTGAATAACAAGTAAAACTAATGAAACAAGCATTCAGAAACAGCAGAATATGTGATATTATAAGTTACTGTACAGTAATGGAGAGGATTGGAAACACAAGGACTGACAGAGACTGCAGGGAGTATGAAGGAGTGAGCAGGGTATATGTGGGCACAGTATAGCAGTACTCTCTGTCTGGGGAGAGAGGGGTTACAGCTATGATGAGATTACCTCCACAGACCTGTCCCCTGATGTATGCCCCAGCCTTAAGTGGATCTGCTATGATTTGGAAGGTGAGGGAGACTGTAGACCACCCTGTGCAGACCATACCCCTCCCCCACCCAGTACAGGGAGCTCTTAAACCAAAGCAATGCTCTTACACAAAGTCACAATTTTGAAAAACTGTGAGCTCTTAAACCAAAACGCTCCAAACCAAGTTACTCTTAAACCAAGGTACCACTGTATGTGTGTTTATATATCAATTAGCCAGTGGGATGATAAAAAGTTCATTCACTAGTCTAGAAGGTATACAATTAAAAGAGACATATCTATAGGACATGAAATAAGTATCCAGTATGTGGATCTCACAAGAGAAGTCTCACAAAATGTAAAAATCACCATCAGGCAGGGGGGTGCAGGAACACAAAGAAAAATTATACTTACTTATCTCTGTACCTCCTGCAGCTAAATCATCACATACCTGGCTGATGGACTGCTTGCTTAGCCAATCAATGGCTGGGGCGGGAAACCACTGCAGTCACTATTTCAGCAACAGAGCTGCATATATGACATACCTGGATGCCAGCTAAAAATTATATTAGGTGTCTGTCAGAGAGAAGTGAGAGCGCTGCTGTGGGGGCATGGGAGCAGGTAAGTAGGTTTTCTTTTTTCCCCCACATCCCCCTGCCTGCATGTCAGTTTTAGAGATGATCGAACAGCACTGATGTTCAGGTTTGTACAAACTCGAACCATCGGTATTTGACTCCTGCAGTCTTCCCATTACGTGGGGAAGGTGGAGACAGCCAGAGTCCCGCCTGGAAAATACCGATGGTTCGAGTTCATACAAACCTGAACATCAGCGCTGTTCGATCATCTCTAAAACTGACATGCATGCAGCTTTAGAGATGTAGTCATTTTTAAGTTCTCTTCCTTTTTTTTCTAAGACTTCCTCTTTAAGGGAAATTCACCTTTGGGAGCACAAATATCTATAGAACAAAGGACCCTTATTGGGCGGGAGGTGGTCAGAAAGCCAAGCGCTGTTTTATGCAGTTTGCTGAACTCCCATTGACTTACATAAATGGTGCAGCACAGTAAGCTATACTGTATATGTATCTAATGTAAGAGTTACAGAAACAGCTTAGCTAACATTGCTGTTTTTCATTTCTAAAACTCCTCTGGTGGTCACAAACAGCCCATAGGGGTTTGGAAGGGAGAGAGAGGTGCAGGTGCCAGAAGTGGGATCCACATATATTAGACATCCATGGCATATCATGCAGGTGATAACAATATCCCTTTAGCCATACGGGTTCATACACTTATTACAGCTCTGTAAAACCTCCATGTTTTATGTGGCAGTCATCCTGGAGCCATAATGTACCCAAGTATGCCTCAGATACACACAAAGCAAGGGCAGTATTCAAGAAATATTCTTTCATTGAAGCTTCAGGCACATGTTGGGTGCACAACCTAAATAATATATTCTTCTATTTTCCAGATATTCCAATCTAGATTAGTTTACAGCTCAAAAATTCTAGATCCACATGAAAAATACTATAATTTCAAGGAGGAAACAAAAATCTCACGTTAGTGAAGCTAGGATGGCGAGGATCCCAAAGTCACTCATAGGCTGACCTTTCCCAAACAGTGCTGAATATCCTGGCACAGCTCTCCGTAAAGCACATCCCTGCACCAGGGTGGCCTCTATCATTTACCCACGTCCTGCCCTTTTCCATTGTCAGCCTCCTCATTCTTCATTCCTTTTCTGTTTACAAGCCAGACAGGCGGTAGCAATCCTCGGCAGAAACTTCTACAGAACAGAAGCAACAAATACAATGGAACCCTATATGAAACAGTGTTCTCTAGAGAATCAAGACTAGACTCTTCTATCGGAAGTAAATATACTGTGTCACAGATAAGTATACTGGTTTATGGGCTGGAGAGGAGTGCCATAAGAATCCATTACTTGCACATCCTTATACATACCTTTACTTTGGACTATGTCTAATGGTACAGTGGATGTCGGAGGGGTAGGAACTATGGCACAGACTGATAGAGCAGGATGGGAATTGGTAGTTCTGCAACCGCAGGAGGGCCACAGTTTGTGGGATGCTGTTAGCCCTACCAGTTATTTGGCAGAAATATTTTTGGGGATAACATGGTGCTGTGAGGTCTCCAAGGGATGGTCAGTAAATGGGGAGGGGGGGGAAGGAGTTATGAAACCTTATCATTATATTATTATTATTATTATTATTATAATAATATTAGAACAGAACTAAAAAAAAGAACAGACACTCCAGAACAAGTAACCATGAAACTGCTCAGAGACACAGCTTCCCATTAGCCCTGCGGCACACACGCTTCAAAGAGATGTGCCTGGATGAATACGGTCTATACATAAACGCAGTCACCCCCTATCCACAGGGACAAAGAAAAACACTATCTGCATATGAATTGTGCAGCCCACTGATCCCCCATGGTTTCCTTTTTGATAATATTATATGGTTAAATGTTTGCCCTTATTATAATCGAACATAATAGTCTACCACAAATGATAGGAAACGTTAACAAGCGACAGCTAAATAACTAGCAACAGGGCATCCAATATGTATTATATAAGTCATAAAAGGGAAGAGCGTTTCATAACTGTATGAATATAGGTGGCATCTTATTGGAGCAGAAGGATCTGTTCTTCTAGTGTCACTAAGCAACAAAATACTTTGCTACATTGTAACTGTGCCAAGCCAAAAGCAAGCATAGAAATAAACAGTATCTAGAAAGAAAAATGACAGCAGACAACTGGCAGATCTGATGGTGAGCCTTAGATGACTGGCACCAGTCAGCCATGCCTCTAAGGGATCTCCGTATAGATATAAAAACGCAATTCTTCACAATCAAGGTACATTGGCTGTATCCAAGCATAAAAAACATACTCTGCATGTGCACAATGCAGGAAGTAACAGTATTAGGGATTCTCTGTATGCTATATTATGGAGGCATTCCCCCATAGAGGGATCTCAGTATAAAAGTATATAGTCCCTGTGCCCTCCTGACGAAGAGGTAGCAATGCAAAACGTGGGTTGAAGGGGACTGTGCTGCAATATATATATATATACATATAATGTGTGTGTTACGTTGTGAGTAGTGTGCTTTCTATTGTAAAAGCCTGTGACTTTAGCTCAAGTGTGAGCTCAGCTCTATATACATATATGATAGAAGCGTAGGGGTAATAGAGTGTTAATATTACACTGCTATAGATATATGATTGTCATTTTAATATTTTAACTGTACTTTGCCACCTGTCGTGTTCAGCATAGCCTGCTCTATCTTCTTGTAGTTTGGTGTTTTATGGTTTTATGTTTTTTTAAATCAATAAGAGTTTCATAGGCAACTAATCTTGTTTTGTGTAGTATAAATTCATTGTGGAGGCGGTGATGTTGGATAAGGGTCCCTAGATGTAATTTTTTATCTTTACGTCAACATTTTTTACATGTTTCCAGGTGGAATTGTGGCAGTGTGTAAGTACCCTATGCAAATTTGCCAAAAGACATTACTCTATTGCCCAGATTTATCAATCCGCCAGGAACCAAAAAGCAGAGCTGTGAATGGTAGCTATAGGCACATCAGACTCATAAATATGGGGCTATACAGTATATATCCTTGTTAGCTACATTACTATTAACTATTTTCAATTACTTTCTCAACATTTTTCTGTAACTAATTTCAGAAACACTGACATGGCAACAAGATTGTAAAAGCAAAACCAGAATTTCAACCTCATTTTCTGCATATTTACAGAAACCCGAATGAATGTTCCAGATACACTCATCCTCTCTCGGACTAATAACATGACTACTGCTCATGAAGAAGGAGCAGACAGCTTAGGCTTGGTCACATCTGCACTGTGGCTTTCATCCAGAATAGAAGCCATGAAGCAGTGGATAGATCAATTGTGCCACAAAGACAGAAATTGACCACTGGACGCCAATGACTTATGGGGTGTGCTTGAGTTTACATCAAGTTTTCTGTTATTTTGACTGAACAAACAGTGCTGAATGCTGCACTATTACTGCTATAAAGTGATAGACTTGCCTGACTTAAACAGTATAAATGTAGCCTTAAATTTTACATATTTGTCTATACCCTTAAAACATTTGTCTCCCTCAGGCTGGAGAAAACCAAACAAGGAAGTGCCTGCTCAGCCAATCCCTGGCTATGACAGGTTACCGCTACAGCCAGTGACTAGCTGAGAAGGTATTCCTTATGTTGAGAGGGGCCAAGAAGTGGTAAGCAATAGAGATGAGTAAAACTCTATTCTCCAAACATTCGGCCTGTTGTAGGCAGCCCTAGGGAGTCCGGGAAAACATGGATACAGCCTATGGCATGTTCAAGGCCTCTCATCTCTACTGGCTATGACACTTAAAACTCCACACCATTTATAAATCAGATGTATGTCTACATTTTACATATAAACTTTTTATTTTTCTAACTAAAGTCTATGGCACTTGTATGCAACCCTATAGGAAGTCACTTTCTTACATTTGGGGCATTTCATTCAGCGGCAACCTTCAAATGCTTATGTCAAGTCCCTAAATGCAGGATGAATTAAACCTTTTTAAATTTGTACTTTATGAACATATCAGAGAAAAAAAAAATCACTTCCTCTTAATGTTTGTTTCCTTGCAAAACATTAGTTAAATATAATAATCCGGCAGGAGAAATCGCTTCTCTGTACAGAATGAAAAGGTGTTTTCATTCAGCAATAACTTGCGTCCATCAAGGTCAAAGCTTTGTTCTCTGCTGCTCGAATGCAAGATATGTTTCACATGGGAATGTGTTAGCCTCTATAAAACATTCCTAACCATATCCAGATATTAAGAGATCATAAAAAAGAAATTATTAAATAACTGTTCAGGATGTTGACAGCTTCCTCCCCCTTCATCCCAACAGGCGTTTTGGAAAGTTTGTTTTGCGCCAAGTCTAAAAACAGGAAGGACTCTCCCACCTCATACTGATTTACAAGAAGCATCTTTCTGGCATTGAGAAAAGCTACTCCATATATACAAATCATTTGGATCTACACCTCCCCCTGAAGCAACGTGACGCTCGATATGTTTATTTTTAAATAGGGATGACCTACATTTACTTCATTATCATGGGTTGAGTAGGAGTTCAAATGGCAATGTGAGACACCTGCCAATAAGGAGAGCTGCATATATTACCACATGTGTAAATGGATGCCTGTACTGGGCAAGACTGCTCTAATAAACTGAAAGCCTACTGTACAGCCTGCAGCAACAACAGGTGGTGGAAGACACCAAAAATCACATGACTTCTTAAAGAGTTGGCAACCCTGACCAGTCTATTAAAGTAAATACTTGTATACCCAATAAACTAACGGTTCTGGAACTCTGCATTGTGACATTCCTATGTTATTCCTTCTAGAAATGTACGTTTAATATGAGTAGTAGATGTTACCAGCTGGGTGACATATCCTCTGACATGGTGCAATAAGTGGTGACAGATACCACACAGTGTAGAGTCTCATGCAAATATAATTTCAATTAAAATTTCTAGGAACAACAACAGAGGAACAAATGTAAAATCCACAAAGCTGCCTAGTGGTACCAATGATACATCTAGGAATTAGGGCAATGTCCAGGTCCCTTAGTTAATACACCCATTTAAAAAGGAACCAATGACACAAAAATTTGCTATATCAATCAATGCTAATACTACCCCCAACATACTTCCCAAACATATATCTATTGACTTTGATAAAGTCCTGGGCTGTATGCAAACATGGTTCAACTAGACATCTGGCATTTCGGTCTCGAGGCTGGCCAGCACTATAATCACGCCTCTATGTGCATGATCCACAGTGTTGTATCATTGCATCCTAAGTAGGATCCGATGATAATACAGAAAATCTGCCTTGGTTTCAAATTATTCTTCTTCTTCTAGTATAGTATTTCATTATTCAGTGGAATTGTAGACATCCCTTTAGTTACAAATAAGTGAGTAGAGGTCTAAAGCCCATATTACTAGAGATGAGCGAACCAGCAGGATTTCTGGTTCGTATGAATCAGAAATCTCGGCAGCTGACTCCCGCTGCCTGCTCCCTCCGTGCAGCGGGTGGATACATCGTAAGGAACGCCTGGAAGACTGGGATACAGCCATTGGCATTGGCTGTATCCCAGTCTTCCAGGCGTTCCTTACGATGTGTCCACCCGCTGCTCAGAGGGAACAGACAGCGGGAGTCAGCCGCCGAGATTTCTGATTCATACGAACCAGAAATCCTGCTGGTTCTCTCATCTCTACATATTACATGGGCTGATGGTGAGGAGTGCTGTCAGATCAGCATCGATACAAAAGCTACAATAGCTAATGGGAAACCTTTGTATTGATGCTAGCACCACGCATGAAGACTTAGGGCAAATCTTGTTTTTTTGACCTGTCAGATCAGCGCTCACTTGCTCCTCGTTCCCCGCTTGCTGCCGCCGATATTAGACACGACAACAGCGAGCGGGTCAGAGCCGAGGGGGGTGTCTAAACTGCAGGAAGATGTGGAAGGGCTATCTCCTATTACACGGGACAGCCAGCAGACTGTCGTTATCGTTCAAAAATCTTTCAATATGTTGTGTGTTGGTAGTGTGTTGCGTATTAAAAGGCGCTATTACACCAAGCGATCAATCGCTTGGGGTAATAGGGCCTTTATATTCTGGCAATGACTATGCTCTTCAATGAAAACAGCGAGGGGTGGGGAAGGGAGGAGGCATGTGTGCCCTCAGTATGCCCTCCCTTTAGGGAGAGAAGGGTCAGGCATATTGTATTTCCACTTCCTTGCCCTTTTGTTTCAAAGAAATAAGCTGCAACCAGAGCGGTCAGTGGCTTACCCCTTCATTCTCTACTTAGTGTGTATGCAGAGACTGGGAGATAGAGCTGTTAGATGACCGAACATTTGGCTGACTGCTACTGAAGGTGTATGGCCACCATTACTCTTCACCACTGTGGTGCAGGAGTTCATACAAGAAACCAACATGGACCATAAAGAAATTAATAGTAGAGATGAGTGGATCTACATTACGTCCCCACTGGTCTGAACTATTCAGTGATGGACATTTTCTTCTAGATATCAGGTCAATATATAAACAGTTATGTTTTATTCCTAGAGGTTTCAGTTTTAAATAACTTTTTAACAGAGTTGCTCTATTGTAACAGTGTAAAGTCAGTAACTTTTTGACAACCTGCTACAGAAAAAGAACAGAAACCAAGATGCAATGTATATGATTTCTTCTTTGTGATGTAGCCCTGTCCATTTTGCTGGACATTACCACGCCCCTTGAATTCCACAGCGCAAAAGAACATTTGGACACCGTCAACATTTTCCTAATTCATCTCTGTGATAAGACAAGACCATGGTGTGCTGGAGAGTGAGAGCAGACGCCACACAGCGCCCTCAGGTTCACATATTCATGCACTCAACAATGGCACCTAAGGGCGCCACCCATCACCATGGTCTCTTTATAGATCACATTACAAAGAAAGGGTTGAAGTGCCTCTTCCGGCCACTGTGGAGGGGAAAGGGCACAACTCATTTTACTTAAACTAGGAACGCATTTCCATAAATCTTGAAAGCTGCTATCAAGACCAAATTTGCATCAAAGGCAGCTATTGTGGCAGAAATTGCACCGATTGACTAGATTCACAAAAAAATTTAGAGCGTCGTTGAATATTAGTCAGTCTATAAGTAGCTATTTAATGTAGTGATCATTCGTATCCTTTCTAGCTATAACTGCAGGGTGTCCAGACATCCTTTTCAATTCCATGTACAACTTTGTCTGAAATTGATTTGCTCTTTGGCAGTCAAGTGATCCGTGTTATCTCCAGTCTTGGGAAGAGGAAAGGATTTCTACTAATTAAGTTTGGGATGTTTACAGAGTAATACTTCAGCGACGACATTTTATGAGGCGTCCCCTGGCAAAAATTCATAAAGATTCTCTTTGTCTATCAGCCATCCCTCCGGCCTGGTTACTATAAAGCGAAGACACAGTATACAAAACATCATGTGTCTTGACGCATCAACAGGGATGAAAAAGACAAAACAATTTAAGCTTTATTGGTTTCTACAAATGATTTCCTACACAATAGGAATTTTATAATTTTTTTGCTCTGAATAGATCTTCAGAGCTAATGACATACCAAGCTAGGGGTCAATGCCATGCACATGGCATGCAAAGGTAGAAGTCAATCTTTTCTGCTGGCCAACATAGATGCCCAATACCCCCCTTACGGGGGGCAATTACAGACATATAGGAACATATAACACTAGTTACATACATCATTTATGGTTTACCAAGTATGCATAAGCAAAAAAAAATAAAAATTACAGTACCAAATTTACAGTATTAATGAAGCAAAGTGCTTTGATAGCTCTGCAGTCCTGGATAAAATGGTGATGTCACGACCCGACTCCCAGAGCTGTGTAGGCTGTGGCTGCTGGAAAGCAGCCACAGTTTTCCAGGACTGGATTCAGCTTTTCCAGGCAACTAGAGCGGCATAGAGTTCAAAGGCAGATGGCTGACAAGCTGACTACAGAGCTAATAAAGCACTTTGCTTCATAAATACTGTAAATTTGCACATCTCTAACAGTAACTTTAAGAACATAGTGAAGAGTGTTCAGCGCATTTCACCAGCCCTGATGGATAGATCTCTCTCAATATGCAAATAAGGTCAAACAGGGCCAGTGGAGTGTGCCGACGGCTCAGAGTGTCATTCCCAGCCAACGTTACAACTATGATTTCTCTTAAATGGTGCAACCATTCAGAGATCAAAAGATCATTGTGATAAGAGATCCCGTGGGTGTTTTCATGCTTCCAGAAGCACAAAAATAGTGATAGAACTGTTTAAAATGACTTTAAAAAAATTATAGCTGGAAACAAATAATTCTGCGTCCTGTTGGCCAAATAAGGCCACTTCCTTAAAGGGTTAAATAAGGCAAGTCTGTTTTCAGTAAGTCTGTTCTGGATTTACAAGATGTCCATGAAACCTGATTAAAAACACGGATTTATTCATGGAGATGATGTTCTGCTTTATGCAACGTGTGAAACAGAGACCCACTTAGCCATCATTGTGGTAGCTGGTTGCTGCCAAATCACAAAGAAAATGATAATAATGCAAAAAAAAAAAAAAGGAAAGAAAGAAACTAATAGATTTTTTGAGTGTTTGAATGGGCTGTAGATGCGCCTGGATGTGTACTTTTGCCGACTATTTTTATCTACTGACATATTGAGACTGTCTATATAGCAGCCATGAGATTGTGACGTCTTACCTGCGGCTCTCTACTGACATTTAGCCACTCAGGCTCTAAAATACCGTGTTTTCCGGCGTATAAAAGACGACCCCCAACTTTTCCAGTTAAAATATAGAGTTCGGGATACAGTCGCTGTATAAGACTACCGCTCTTCCAACACACAACAAATAAAATTTAATAAAAAACATCAGACAGCAGCGAGATCTGAGAGGCAGAGAAGGAGGTGCAGTAATACCGGTAGGATACAATGGCGGGCCAGATGGATGGAAGAGGCGTGTTTTTCTGGGCACAGCGCCACTCTACTGTATCTTTTTTCCATATCCTGGACGCCTATAGCTTGCTCTGCCATTCATACAGTCGCCACATACCGCAGGGATGTGGCCATTTTTTAATCCCCACCACTACCATCATCATATGTGGCGAACACAGATTCTCCAGTCCAAAGTTTTTCAGCACCCGCCCTGTAAGATGACACCTGGCGTATAAGACAACCTGACTTTTGAGAAGATTTTCCTGGGTTAAAAAGTAGTCTTATATGCAGGAAAATATTGTAGTTTACGTTATAGTGCAGATTAACACTAACAATTAACAAAAAATAATAAAGAAATCTCACTAGTTCTATATTCCTACCTTCACACATTGTGTGCCTACCATGTGGAAATTCTAAATGAAGACCTTGAATGTTCATGTCAGATAAGCTTCAAACCAAGAGAGAAACAAAACGCTGCCAGTGAAATCCTAGGTGCATTGCCCCCAAGGAAACATGAATATGCAAAAGAAGAGCCCGTGGAGCCTCACTGAAGAGTATTGAAACACAGGACTAGCCAGATATCCCTCCGCAAAGGACCCAGCCAAGGGGTGGCTCCTGTAAGGAAACCACCATATTAAGTGGCCCTATAAGTAAATGTAATGACAAGGGAGAAACCAAGGCAAGCTAACCATCCACAGAGAGCTGTTTCGGGGTGTTGCCCATCATCAGCGTGGAGCAGGATTCTGGCTAGGTGGGAGCAATGCCTAGTAGAGCCATAAGAGAAACAGATTGCTAAACTCAGGGAGACCAGCCAAACGCTAACACTGCCGGCTGCCAGTGAAAGCGCTCAATGCAGTGAAATCCTAGGTGCATTGCCCCCAGGGAAACATGAATATGCAAAAGAAGAGTCCGTGGAGCCTCATTGAAGAGTCTCGAAACACAAGACTAGCCAGATATCCCTCCGGGAAGGACGCAGCCAAGGGGTGGCTCCTGTAAGGAAACCACCATATTAAGTGGCCCTATAAGTCAATGTAATGACAAGGGAGAAACTAAGGCCAGGTATCCATCTACATACAGCTGTTTCGGGGTGTTGCCCCTCATCAGTGTGGAGCAGAAATCTGGCTAGGTGGGAGCAATGCCTAGTAGAGCCATAAGAGAAACATACGGCTGATCTCAGGAAGACTGACATATCGGGACTGTCTATATAGTACTGACATATCAGGACTGTCTATATAGCAGCCATGATATTGTGACGTCTTATCTGCGGCTCTTTACTGACATTTAGCCACTCAGGTTCACCCAAGTCATTCCAGCGCCATGTCATAAGCTAACCCTCTCCAGTTATGTCTATAGGAACTTTAGGATATGCCATAAATGTCTAGAATGGAAAACACGTGAAGTCTCAAGGTGGTTTCCAAGTGTATACAGCCAACGGTAAAATCTATGACGGTGCTAGATATGAAAAATTTTAAATAAAAAGTAAAGAAATCTCACTAGCTCTATATTCCTACCTTCACACATTGTGTGCCTACCATGGGGGAATTCTAAATGAAGACCTTGAATGTTCACGTCAGATTAGCTTCAAACCAAGGCTTATGAATCACTAAACACATTCAGGAAACCCAGAGGAGCGTCTGGAGCATAACGCTGCCTACATCAATCACATTACTTCTCTAGTTTATTAACTTCTAGAAGAAACAGGCATGGGAAATGCTTTGAGCTTATGTTCTGGGGATTTCCTTTAAGACTTCATCATTATTAGGAAGGTAAAGGAAAATTCAATGACCCCATTATCACTAGATGTATTATCTCTAAGCAGCTTTTAGATGTTATATTCTCATTAATGTTCATATCCCAACCTGTTCTACAAGGATCACAAGTGTAAAGTGTTGGCAAATGAATCTGAGAGCAGTTGGAAAAGCATTTGGATCTTTGCTATGGCCATCTGTTCTAGAAAGCGCACAATTGGGTTCAAGTATACCCATTTTATTGTAAAGCCAATGTGTATGGGGAGGTTGGTGTCAAAAAGCAGTCCCTGGCGTCTCTCTCACCAACATAGTAATACTTCAAGAGAATGCGTCATGTAGATTTTCTTTTTTTTTTTAATTAAAGTAATATACTAAACTTGTTCTTTTATTCTAATCAGTTTCTGTCTGTCATTTTTTTAATTTCACTTGTGCTTTGTTATAGGGGCTTCCATCTTAACTGAACTGTTTTTAACACCATATAGTGATATGCTTTACAGCCTGGCTCATGGACATAGACAACAATAGAGGCACTCTGTCTTGAGATGAATGTGGAATATTACAGAGCATGCTTTGTGACCTTTAAAGAGGTCATTCCACAGGGAGCTGCTATTGTCTTGTATTGATGCTATCTACCTACTGATGTCACCTGGCGCTGTAATACTATACAGATCATCTTCCAAAGTCATTTTCTAATGGAGCCTTCCCTTTAATTGGTATGTCATTTTACATCTATACAGGTGTCAGGACATCTACAATAAAATCAGTATGCTTGGATTACACAGATTGGTTAAAAGGTACTAAACAGGTTTGGTTTTCCTTTGTTATATAACCTAAGGACATTTAAATAACACAACCTGTTCACTGGGCAAGTTAAAGGGGTTTTTCAGGAACGCATAAATAGCATTGAAATAACTGAGCATTAGAGATGCCCACAGGACAATGACACAGCTGGGCATGGACTGGATAGCAGTGAATACTTACAAACAACTTGCATAATATAGTAAGATATAAGAATATTTCCCATAGTTTTATCAAACAAAATCTTCTCCCATTTCATTGCAGCTAGATGACGCCAACATAAGAAACTTGCATCCACTTTGACACATTAATACAATTTTTACATGATCAGCAATAGAGAATAAAGTCACTGTTGCATGTTACAATCCCTTTAAAGGGGTTATCCAGGATTAGAAAAAACATAGCACCACTCCTGTCATCAGGCAGTGTGTGGTATTACAATTCAGCTCCTTTAACCTCAATGGAACAGTTGCAAAACCACACCTAAACTGAGGACAGTGGTGGTGCAGTTTCTGGAAGAAAGCGGCCATGGTTTTCTAAACCTTGGATAACCCACTTTAATATCTGAATGAAGTCAGCTGCACTCAGGTATTTCTGATGCTATTCAATCTTATTATGATCCAAATGTTAACAGGTAAGTAAAATGACGATAATATTTTTCTAACATTTTGGTTCACCCTGACCTTGCTAAAGTAGAAGGCTTATGAGTCACATGATACATATAGCCACAAAGTCAAAAGGTATTAGAAGAAAACATTTATATATTGATAAACTTGCATTGATATGAGATAATATACAGATTATGACCAGATATGTGCTACATTAATGCTTTCATTAAGTGGTTAATTCCATACAGAAGATAGAGGGGATATGATCTATCCTTGTGTATTAGGAAAAAGAGCTTATTTAATTTCTAATCTGGTCATTACATAAGAATATCTATTCTAGCTTCCCATTGCATGATGGTGTGGTCAGTAGAACACAGAAGGTCCCTTTAATATTGCCAGTTATGAGTCAGTCTATTACGTAGCTAGTCAGTGCCTTATAGAAGGGCCATATACAGTACACAGGCCAAGTGTCAGCAGTGAACGGCTGCTTGAACAATCGCTCTATTATTGTGGGCAGCACATCCCTGGTTTTCATGGGAAGACGTGCTGCAGGCAAGTAGAGATTTTTCCACATAAAAGCCACAATCTGCCGATGAATGAGCAAACTGATGAATGAGCAAACTGATGGCAGGCCTATGATCAGGAACGTACAGCCAATAATCGGCCACAATCACATGAAGAGTGCGGCCATCGGAAGTAGGAATGGTTAGCTGCATGTACTATTCCAATTTTACCTACCGTATATTATCTATTTTTTTTTTCAGACATCGGGTGAAATGGTTCTATAATGTTGTAATTCTGACACTGGGCCCAGTATGGTTTTCCTAATATTATCCAGTTTTACTTCTTAACACTATCAGGTCTTGATGATGGTAGAAACATATAAGAAATACTCAAGTGCCATTGACTCCTTCCAGATACAGTAATTTCTATGCAGACAAGGAAAAGCAAATCACATTCACCACTGAGATATTTAAAGGCCTATAGAGGATTCATTTCTATGAATGATACTTGACAAAGTGTGTCAGACCATAAAGCCCCATCAAAGAGAAGGCAACGTGTAATGGTCCTGTATGGAGACATCAAACATGAGACAGGTACACCTTCAGGACCCCTGTGATACCCCATTATTACAGGCTGCAGATCTATCTCTGGCTCCGGCTTAGATTAGCATGAAGACTAGGAAGGGGGAAAGGAGTATCTGGTCCCAGGTCCAAACCAGGCACATAGAATGGTGTCCAGGGGTCTACATCAGAACATGAATTCTACATCACTCTATAGTCACTAAGTTAGGGACAGACATATTGCACGGCTGGGTACAAAACCTCTCTATCTGGGATCATTTATACCAAAAATGTAGTTAAAGGGGTTATCCAGCGCTACAAAAACATGGCCACTTTCCCCCTACTGTTGTCTCCAGTTTGGGTGGGATTTTGAAACTCAGTTCCATTGAAGTTAATGGAGCTTAATTGCAAACCACACCTGCACTGGAGACAACAGTAGGGGGAAAAGTGGCCATGTTTTTGTAGCGCTGGATAACCCCTTTAAAGGTGTTTTCTGCTTTGGACAATGTGTACTAAAGGAAAAACCTAGCACCGCAAGTGTTCAATCCAATGATGGTGGTGAAATTGCAAAGGAAACCACACTAGCCAGCACAGTTATTAGTGTAGAACCTATATAGCCCAGTATGCAGTAGCACTGGTTTATGCCTAATTTAAAACATTACCCACTGAAACTGACAGGCTGTTGCTGTAATACACGGATCACTAAATAGGTTTTCTAGGACTTCACAACCTATCCTCACAATAGGCCATGAGTATCTAACCGGCGGGGGTGCAACACCTAGAACACCCACTGAACAGCTATTAGCCAGTCCTGCGGCTCCCACATACACAGAATGCAGCCGGAAGCAGTGACCTGCGTGCTGCCTAGCAGCTGTACTGGGTTACTGCAGCTCAGCTCCCATTCACTTCAATAAGTGCGTAGTGGCTGTGCTATGTTACTGAACTCAATGTACAGAGTGGAGGCTGTATACTGCGTATAACCAGGGTTTGTGGCTCAACCAAACTGCTGATCTGAAATGCTCATGGGTGAGAACTGGAGAACCCCTTTAAGGGCAAATACCTTTGCTTAGCCATTTATTGTTTGTTTTTTTTTTTGTTTTTTTAATTTAAATGCTAAATAAAATCTGAAAGTAGGGAAAGTACTATATTACTATCTGAGTGAGAGTACTCCAACATGTCTAGTAAGTATAGATCATGAAACAGACCTCTTAAAATATCCACCAAAGAGGGCAGCATTTTCTCCGATTCATATATAAAAGGGCAGTCAAGATCACAAAAAAAAAGTTACAATGAGAAATTGGACAAATTGTACTGTACATAAATTATTGTGTAACATAAAACAACATAATAACTCTCTACCCACAGACACTCTGTCTCTTTTCATACCAAACAATGAGATTTTATGGACCGTAGAAGTGAGGGAGATAAATTATAAGGTGATGTCAAAAAACTAAGACGAAAAGAGTATTTTTGCTATATTAACCCCCTAACCCCTGAACATTGTGGAAAGGAGTCACCTGCCAACCAAACATTGACTTTATTGTGTCCCTTGAAAGCAATCGGGTTAAGCATGACTGCTCCCAAGTGCGGAGGCACAGCAGCTAAGGTTTATCTAGAGGGCCAGCTGACAGCTCACAATATCCATGTACACGACCATCTGCCAGGAGCTCTCATTGTCTTCATACTGGAAGACGACACTCTCTTTCCTTAAAGGATATATTCCCCAAATAGATAAGGACAAACTACTGTCTGCTCAAGTCTTTTCTACACGTATGGGATATCAGGACCATGGCAAAACACACATACGGATTTATAGAAAGACATATAATAAAGTGATGTAACAATGAAAGACAACAATTCTTTGATGTAGCAGAGTTATATAATAATTGAGCAGAGCGTTAAGGGTGGGCATCTATCCTGATCCTGGGGGACTCTCATAAGGAGGCTCAGAGAAAGTATAGAAGAGGGTCTGTATTGGGTTTATTGTAAGAGAAGTAGAGATGAGCAAACCTCTAGCATGCTCGAGTCCATCCGAACCCGAACTTTCGGCATTTGATTAGAGGTGGCTGCTGAACTTGGATAAAGCTCTAAGGCTATGTGGAAATCATGGATATAGTCATTGGCTGTATCCATGTTTTTGAGACAACCTTAGAGCTTTATCCAAGTTCAGCAGCCCCGCTAATCAAATACCGAATGTTCGGGTTCGGATCGACTCGAACCCGGTTCGCTCATCTCTAAAGAGAAGCCATTGCTTCTGATACAAGGGATGTAGAAGTGTTGCCTGGAATCTGCACTGGGCTTGAAAGCCACTGGCCTCCTCTCATTTCAGCAGCTCAGCTGTTCTGCCCCTTTGTATACCATGTGTGCTAAGCTTGGGACAATGGGCGCAGCCTTTCTGTGGCATCTGTCGCCTCTTAGAGGGGCACATGTCTAATCCTTGCAGAAGGAATAAAGAACACTGTCAGAATGCCAATTTTCACAGCCCCTGGAAGCGTCCCCCACTTTATATACAGCCACTCCACTGAGACAGAACCCACACTTACACTGCAGCCCTATGACACCTCTCCAAGCATTGCCTAAGGTTTTAGTCATCGCTTCTCAATCCCTAACATTAAGCAGACTCCAGAACAATGGACGGGAAGCGGACAAATAGTTAAGAACATTCTGTCATGATGTCTTTATTGCAAACCACTAATCTTCCTAATTCCTGGTTACACATAACCAGACCATGAAATATGGGATTTTATTACACAGAATCACAACCTCCAAATATAAAGGGAGATCTGGCCGCACAACAACGGTATAAAAATCGCTCCACATTCCACGATATGGGGCAAAGCTAAAACATGTAAGAAAATCAATAGCAGAATGGTTCCCAGTGCCTGCAGCCAGTTCACCAGGAATCTCTATCTACGCCAATGTTGTGATGTCACTGGACCGGGAAAAAAAATGGCGTTCAATATTCCAGCACCTACAATTTACACCTGCCAAAATAAAGGCGTAAAGAGGCGTGGCTTTCCAGATTTTACTGGGGTTGCTCAGTAGTACACACAGGCCGCATGACACTGGTGTTCTGTACACCCATAGTAGTAAGTGAGCCCCTAAATCACATTCACTTTAAGGGTGCGTTCACATGTACAGGATCCGCAGCAAATTTGAGGCTGTGCTCAATCATTTATATTAAATCCGCTGCAGGTCTGCACCATTAAGTCCGCTGCAATACGGTACGTGTGACCCTACCCTAATGGAGAGTGACCAGGACAAGGGACCTCTACTGTCAGGACTGTACAGTCTGGCTACTGATCCATTACCCATAGTGGGAGCACCATCCTACAAGTAACAGCTATTACTGTCTAAACTGGAGGAAAGTAAGATTATTCTAGACTAATCTATCAGACTGGGAAACCTCTGCGTGATGGGTTACAGTCGCCTTCTGGCAGGGTATCAGAATCGCACGCGGGACAGCTTTATGTGCAAAAACGCTTGACTGGCCACAGGGCTTTCCACCATTTCTAGTACAGAAGTTTCACAGCCGGATGGAAACCGCTGCAAGACACCTTTCTCCTATCCAGTGTCTGGACCAGTATGGAGTCCCAGCTGTCACGCACAATGCATTGAAAGATTCCATTGTCATCAATGGCATCAGGTCCCCTCCAATATTTTACCCATCCTGCTGTAGTAGCTTATACATGGGAATGAGCCCCAATATTACAGGTGGTGGCCCTGAATCATATGTCCTATACCCCTACAGCAGTGCCCCCCCCCAACCTGCTAAGACTGCTGGCTGGCTGTACACCAATGCTCTCCAACCTGTGGCAGAACTACAACTCCCATCATGCCCTCCGGCACATGCTCCTCCAGCTGCTGAGCCACAGGTTGGGGCAGAGCTGTGCAGCCAGTGTCCCACATGAGGGAGAGGCAGCGGGACACATCCCGGGACAGTGAGGGCCGTGTGTGCCAATTCAAAGCAGGCACCTGGGCAGCGTCCGACCAATGGCTGCTGGGCGGCCGGGCACCTGACATACACTCCCATAGCAACACGGGCGCGGCCGTTAGGGATTGAATTCAAACCCGCGGAGAGGTGTAACACCTGCCCCGGAGCCCCGCCCAGCCGTCGCCTTCCTGCCGGGACCCCCAGCAGCGCGGCCGCTAACAGGTGGGCACGTGCCCGCTCCGTACTCTGCAGCCCACCTGGGCGCACACGTGACGGCTACCGGGGGGCACTCCAGCCTCCTCCTGACGGTCCGGGCTCCAGCACTCTCACCTGGCAAGGTCTTGTGCGCCGTGTTCCCCATTGCAGAAGGTGCAGAGATGGTGGCAGAGGGAGGAGATCACTGAGCCCTGTCCTGGGCAGTGAAGGTCCATTTAACCCTTTGCTCCCGGTATGACTGCACGGCGAGCTCCCCTGTGTGCCGATCCCCGTTCAGACGGTGGCGGCTTCTCCTTCTTCTCCGCACCCTCCTCCGTGCAGCGCTACAGCCCAAAGCGAGTGACTGCATCTAGAGCCGCCACCGCTCCAACATCAGGGGGCGGGGCCAGCGCGGAGACCACGCCCCCAGGCGGCCAGCCCTGTCATCTGGAATAACGCGGCTCAGCTGGGGGCAGTGTGAACAGTACGGCAGCGGGGCGAGAGGCGTGAGAACGGCGGCTTCTACGGCTGATGTATTCTCCGACTTCCGGAGACATCGCTCCTCTGCCTGCATGATGTCATGGCCGGCTTATTATAGCGTGCTGTCCCTGCACTATAGTCCTCCCTGCCGGGGGTATACGGGGCAGAGGACCCCCAGCCCCGGCTAATTATACCGTGCTGTCCCTGCACTATAGTCCTCCCTGCCGGGGGTATACAGGGCAGAGGACCCCCGGCGTATTATACCGTGCTGTCCCTGCACTATAGTCCTCCCTGCCGGGGGTATACAGGGCAGAGGACCCCCGGCGTATTATACCGTGCTGTCCCTGCACTATAGTCCTCCCTGCCGGGGGTATACAGGGCAGAGGACCCCCAGCCCCGGCTAATTATACCGTGCTGTCCCTGCACTATAGTCCTCCCTGCCGGGGGTATACAGGGCAGAGGACCCCCGGCGTATTATACCGTGCTGTCCCTGCACTATAGTCCTCCCTGCCGGGGGTATACAGGGCAGAGGACCCCCGGCGTATTATACCGTGCTGTCCCTGCACTATAGTCCTCCCTGCCGGGGGTATACAGGGCAGAGGACCCCCGGCGGATTATACCGTGCTGTCCCTGCACTATAGTCCTCCCTGCCGGGGGTATACAGGGCAGAGGACCCCCAGCCCCGGCTAATTATACCGTGCTGTCCCTGCACTATAGTCCTCCCTGCCGGGGGTATACAGGGCAGAGGACCCCCGGCGTATTATACCGTGCTGTCCCTGCACTATAGTCCTCCCTGCTGGGGGTATACAGGGCAGAGGACCCCCAGCCCCGGCTAATTATATCGTGCTGTCCCTGCACTATAGTCCTCCCCGCCGGGAGTATACAGGGCAGAGGACCCCAGCTTCAGCTTATTATACCGTGCTGTCCCTGCACTATAGTCCTCCCTGCCGGGGGTATACGGGGCAGAGGACCCCCCAGCCCCGCTTATTAAATTGTGCTGGCCCTGCGCTATAGTCCTCCCTGCTGGGGGTATACAGGGCAGAAGACCCCCCAGTCCCGCCTATTATATCGTGCTGTCCCTGCACTATAGTCCTCCCTGCTGGGGGTATACAGGGCAGAGGACCCCAGCTTCAGCTTATTATACCGTGCTGTCCCTGCACTATAGTCCTCCCTGCCGGGAGTATACAGGGCAGAGGACCCCCAGCCCCGGCTAATTATAGCGTGCTGTCCCTGCACTATAGTCCTTCCTGCCGGGGGTATACAGGGCAGAGGACCCCCGGCTTATTATACCGTGCTGTCCCTGCACTATAGCCCTCCCTGCCGGGGGTATACGGGGCAGAGGACCCCCGGCTTATTATACCGTGCTGTCCCTGCACTATAGTCTTCCCTGCTGGGAGTATACAGGGCAGAGGACCCCCGGCGTATTATACCGTGCTGTCCCTGCACTATAGTCCTCCCTGCCGGGGGTATACAGGGCAGAGGACCCCCGGCTTATTATACCGTGCTGTCCCTGCACTATAGCCCTCCCTGCCGGGGGTATACGGGGCAGAGGACCCCCGGCTTATTATACCGTGCTGTCCCTGCACTATAGTCTTCCCTGCTGGGAGTATACAGGGCAGAGGACCCCCAGCCCCGGCTTATTATACCGTGCTATCTCTGCATTAAAGTCCTCCCTGCCGGGGGAATACAGGGCACAGTACCCCCAGCCCTAGGGGAAGAGCTGTTAACCATAGCAACCAACAGGCCATAAAAGAAATGCAAGCTGCACTGTCACTGGTTGCTATAGGCAATAAAGAGTTTGTCATGTAGATGCCTATAGCAAAGTATTACAAATCACCCCCACAATGCTCAAGTTCACACTTTGTTAGAAGTTATGAGGCCAAAAAACGCGACATGCTGCATTTCTGTGTCCCATTACACGGTTGTAAAATGATGGACAAGAGCGGAAAACCCAATAGGCACCATTAAAGGGGAACTATCAGAAGGTTTGGGCAAACAAGTCTCCTGACATTGCCCTGTAGCTGCTTTCTCCAGGTCTCGCCATTTTGGAGATGTTTGATTTAGAAATATCAGCTACTTAGGGTCCACTTAGGCCGGGTTCACACTAAGCAAAACTGGAATTGTCCGTGGCGGAATGCCGTTAGCCTCCCTCTCATAATGGGAGTCTATGGGAGGCGCGCACTCCTGCTCTATCCACGCTGAAGAATGAACATGTTCATTCTTCAGCGCGGAGAGACGATGTGAGAACAGCAGCGCGCGCCTCCCATAGACTCACATTATGAGAGGGAGGCTAACGGCATTCCGCCGCGGAATTCCGCTGGTTTTGCTCAGTGTGAACCCGGCCTTACACAGAAAGATTATCTGCCAAAGATTTGAAGCCAAAGCCAGGAATGGATTTGAAAAGAGGAGAAATTTCAGGCTCTCCTTTATGACCTGATCTCTGTTTATAGTCTGTTCCTGGCTTTGGCTTCAAATCTTTGGCAGATAATCTGTCAGATAATCTTTCTGTGTAAATAGACCCTTAGGAGCACTGGGGGCATCTCACGACCCCCCCAAAGCACCCCCCATGGCCCGCCCACTGCCTCTTTTAGAGACGCCTACTATGCATATTGATATATGCATAATCAGGTTGGTCTTTAATGCAGGAAGCGCTCCAGTACAAATACGGCTACTATCCTGCACATGCACTTTCTGGTTTAAAGTTTTTTATTGTTATTACTAAAATTTTTAAACAACAGACTTAGGCTGGGCTCACACTGCATTTTTAGCATACGTGTAACGGATCCGTTTTTTTTAACGGACAAAAAAAATAGTGTCAGCAACGTTTTTGTGTCCGTCAAAAAAAACTGATCTGTTTTGATCCGTTTTTTTTTTATAATGGAAGTCAATGGAAAAACGGATGCACACAAATGCATCCGTTTTTGCAATTCGTTTTTTATGGGGTTTTTTTTTCAAAAAAAGGATGAAAAAAACGGATTGCAAAAACGCAGTGTGAACCCAGCCTTAATAAAATAATATCATAATATATTAAGTTTTACAACAGTCTGTGTGCAAACGACATATAGGGGTACATAGACAGGTCTCCACACTACAAACAAAAGAAGGAAAAGAAAACCACATGTACATGACCAATGCACTTTCAATCGCAGATTCAAAAAGATCTTAACTTGAACAACAATGTCAAAATTTAAAGATAAAGTTGAATTTAAAAAAAAACAATGTCAAACTTTGGTACAAACGTCAGTTCGTCAGTTCCGATGTACATTTAGGCCTCATTCACACGTCAGTATATTTTTGCTGACCAAATTTTGAGACCACAATTTTCTGTGTGCAATTCACAAAAACTCATCCATAGTGCATCTGTACTGCATCTGTACTATCATCCGTATTTTATACGAATCTGTTAAAGTGGAAAGTACTTAAAAGGGAGGAATGGGTAAAATAAATGATGGCGCTAGCTAGATTTTCATATCCGTATCAGTTAAAATCTTTGCGGTACTGTACTGGCACGGCTGCTTCTGGCAAAATAATGATACATGAGGTTCCATAATCCTTTCCATTGCACACCTTGAACGACATGGATTAGAACTGAAATGGAACTGCAGGTTTGGAGTCGGAGTCATAGCCGCTCCTTATGTTGTGGCTTTATGATTGTTATCACTACTTTCTGCGTATAGGTATGAGAACCACAGTGAATCTGTAACACAATCAGTTTTTTCAGTAGCCAATTGTTTGCCGTTTTTTCTCACGCTGCTCTTCTTTTCACCTGGGGCGCATAGGCATAGTGCTATTTTTGTTACTATTGAGTCAGCCTGAGAAATGTATCAATAATAGAGTTATGGAGCGCTGCCTCTAACCTAATACTGTACTGTGACTTGCATTAGCTGTAGCCAAGCCGTGAAGCAATATTGACTTTAGGTCAGTCAGACATTACATCCAGGGCTTTTGCCTGCCCGCTTTCGATCTTTCAAAACAACTGGGTCAATATAGTTCAATATACTACTTTGATAGTGGACTTCTATGTATAGCAGTACATGCTTCTGTACAAGTCTTAGAACAAGGTAACTGCGATAGTGGTTCCTGCTTTGTGAGACTGCAAAGGGCACATAATCAAGATGTTTGAAGAATTATATGAGTGTTCTGTATTTGTGCTGGAGTGAGGAGGGAGAGAAATAGATTTGCTACTATAGGCAACATAGACCTTATTTTTTTCCCCCCTTTAGACAATTTTGATGACCACACACCTTTACAGCCACGCACACATTGTTGAAAAGTTGGGCAACACCACCGATTACAGTGAGTCTGGCTGCCTGTGAAACATGTAGGAGGTAATATGGAGGTCTCTTGACTCTCAGTAATAGATGTGTTTGGAGTAAATAAGACAATTAGAGAAGAGCGAACTTTGAGCATGCTCGGGTTCGTCCGAACCTAAGTGTGCGCCACTTGTTTAGCAATGACTGCGGAAGTTGGATGCAGGATTCAATGAATGTTGGATTCAATGAATAGCGGCCCAGAAAACTGACATGTCAATTTTTTGCAGGGCCGCTACCGATCCTGGCCGGAGCGCATACTATGGGGGGGGGGGGGGGGGGATTTACGAAGACCGGCGTACAAGTACAACGGTCTTATATGAAGCCCCGCCCCCTTTTCCAGGCAGGATACACTAAGAGGCGTATGCCTCTCAGTGAATCCGGCCGGGCGCACAAATCTGCTCCTGGTGTACCAAATCGAGCAGGCGTAAACCATGATAAGTAAGGCGCCGGAGGAGGCCACGCCTCCTCCCCACCTCATGACACCCCCGCAAGCTCCGCCAGCCGCCCAGCGCACAGGGGGCATACGCCAGGGAGAAGGGGCAAATCTGCACCTTCTCCCTGGAGTACGCCTCTGGCGTAATGTTCGTAGATGTTCCCCTATGTGTATACACTCCATCCGGAATTCCTTCAGCCTGCAGCACAATGTAAGTTCTGTATTAATCACGGCCGTTGTTGCCATTGTACAACGGCCATGATTAATACTGAACTTACGTTGTGTGAACATAGCCATAGGCTGTGTCCATGTTTTCTATGACTCAGTAGAGCTGCATCCAGCCTCACCAGCCTTCACTAATCAAATGGCGCACGTTCAGGTTCGGACGAACCCAGGCATGCTCCAAGTTTGCTCGACTCTACTAATAATCAATTGAATGTATGGCCTACAGCTCTTACAGGGGACTACAGTCTAAGGTATATGGGGACCTTTAAGACAGATAGCATCCAATCACAGCTCAGCATTAGTTTCTCGTAGTATTCTGTAGTTGGCTGCTACCTTTGTTTCGCACAGATTGACAAATCTGGGCCTATTAACCCATAAAGCTGATATAAACTCAGCTCACTGAACACCCACAGTTTTCGAATAGCAAAACGGAAATGAATGCTTCTCAGTCTCCTGAACAGTCAAAAGGCCAGCAAACCATCTCCACTGTTATAGTCGCTGGGGGTGCTGGTTGCTAAGCAACAGACCAAGGAGCAAAGTCAAAATATCAAAAGGTAAAATGAGTGGACAAAACAGAAACAGGATACCTGTGTGTGGAAAAAAATAATACAGTGGTGCCTTGGGTTACGAGCATAATTCGTTCCAGGACCGTGCTTGTCATCCAAATCCACTCTTAAACCAAAGCAAAATTTCCCATAAGAAATCATTGGAATGCAGAAAATTGGTTCCACACCCCAAAAATAATGATTTATTATTGTGAATAACATGTAAAACAGATGAAACAAACATTTAGGAGCAGCTGAATATGTGATATTATAAGTTACTGTACACAATCAGTTACTGTTATAGTTACTGTAAGTTACTGTATAGCAATCAGTATGTGGAGTATAATGTATAGTAATTGCAAAAACCTGAAACTCCGCAGCAGTTTGTAGATACAGGATGGAACTGCAGATCCCTATAATGCAGAAGTGTAGTACAACAGGCTAGAATAGAGAAGCAGGGCTGCTGTCAGAGGTCTTTGTGGTCACATGACAGCAATGGGGAAGGGCTGTGTGTTCAGCATGGACCAATCAGCACGTAAGAATCACATAGCTGTGCAGGAACATTATAGCAGCAGTGTGTATAGCTGAGTGTAAGTGCAGGCACATTATAGCAGGAATGGAGAGGATGGGAAACACAATGGCTGACAGAGACTTCAGGGAGAAATGAGCAGGGCAGATGTGGGCACAGTATAGCAGCACTCTCTGTCCGGGGAGAGAGGGGTTACAGCTATTGAGAGATTACCTCCACAGTCTGGGTTGAGGGAGACTGGGTTAGGGTACAGTGCTGTAGACCACGCTATGCAGACAATGCCTCCCCCACTCCCTCTCCCACCCAGTACAGGGAGCTCTTAAACCAAGTTGCAATTTTGAAAAACTTTGAGCTCTTCTTGCAAAACGCTCTCAATCCAAGTTACTCTTAAACAGAGGTACCACTGTATTTATATATTATAAATGGGCTATAAACATAAAAGAAAGTTTTAGTCAGAGTTCTTCAGCTCTTGCTATAAACATAAAAGAAAGTTTCATTATTTTAGTCATACTTTTATTCTTCAACCTCGGTATGAGTTTTTTTTTATTTATTTTTTATAAACCTTTAAAAAAATTAAATTTCATGTCTGTTTTGTAGATATAGCCATTTTGGCCCGATGTGCTATTGCTTGGCAACCAGCAAACTTTGTGAGCCATATATACACACACAGCAAGCAGATTGTAGTCTCGGATTTCTCTCCCTGCATTGTTGGAGAAGAAGTGTCAGGACCTGTACACCAGAATACTTCTATGTGTATGAGCTGTGCAGCACAAACATCATCTTAACCAATAAGAAAAACATACCAATATTCTGCCAAAGTGCGTGAGAAAGAGATGTTTCCTATCAATCTTAATAGGGTTTATTAATTTATTAAAATTCATGTACAATATCTGTGAAATGAGAATCAAACTAGCTAAAGAAAGCTTCAGATGCGTTTTAGGCTTTCCACAAACAAGCGTACTGTATGTCATGTGCTCACTCACTCCAATGTGGAGAAGCCAAGGTGTAACTTTTTTCTTTTACTACTACAATCTACTATGCCAAAGTAATTGAGTAATAGTCACTGTATAAGCATATCCATCAGCATCCAACCAACAACTTTAGAATTTGTGTACCAGTAATTGCCCTTATAAATAAAATTACCTGTATTTAGTTACTAATATGACTATTTCTGTCTAGTTTCCAAGAAGTGCTTACAATGGTTTCAAGATTACTCATCACTTAAAGGGGTCATCCACCTAAGAATGAAAATATAAAATGCTGGCTGGTCTTACTCACCAAGTCCCCCTGAGTATTTTGAGTCGTCTCCTGTCTTTCTAGCTGCTGCCATTCCTGAGTTATAAGTTTTTCTAAAAGCCTATCTATATCCAAGTTAGGAAACTTTATTTCCCATCATGCATTTCCCTGATTGGTCCATTTGCATACACGCCCACTTAGCCTTCTTTCCTGCCCACTGCTGTCATTACTAGTGCAAAGTAAAAACAGGGCAGTTTTTTCACTGATTTTCTATTACATCACCCCAGTATGTATTGCATACTAGCTGGTGATATAGCAGAGCTGACTCGCGCATGGTGTATCAGAGCTGATGCACGCATGGTGTAGCAGAGCTGACACGCGCATGATGTTAACCTAGTGTTCAGTTTACCACTTATTTCTATATATATATTTTTTTATGCGCATGATGTAGCTACAGTATGTGCTGCATAACGGCATCTGTACACCAGAGGGTGGGGGATGTAGTGTAGGTTTAGATCTCTGCTTGCTGACTGTGAATGAAAACATTCTAGTTCCATCCAGACTCTAAAACATCTATAATACTTACAATATGCAGAGCTGAGACACTGACAACAAGCAGAGATAGAACTATACCTTTTCATATTACAGAAACCTAGGCTCAGGGACACGTATAAGTCTATGGAACCAGCACAGGTGCATGGAGATGATGCAGAATATGTCTCCTGGGGGTCGGGTTACCAAGTTAATAGACAAGCAAACCCAGCCACCAGACAGGAGATCACATGTCCTCAGACCATAAAGGGAGGGGGGAAGAGGGAGCTAAACTGGGTCTGAGTGGACCCAGAGTAAAGGATTTTAGAAAAAGTCTTTAAGAATGAGAAAAAAACCGGCAAAGGGTACAAGATAGGTTATACATGTCTAGTAGACATAGAGTGATATTGGAAAGGTGAATTGTTTAGAATATTGCTTTTGCTACCCGGATAACCCCTTTAAGGACCCACAAGACATTGCAGGCATTAGGAAGTCCTTATTTGTAAGACTGCCTTTTACTTTCCTTATAACAGAATGGAAGGGTTACTAGGACCTGGCTAATATGTGAGGCTACACATTATTATACATAGTTGCTTTTGTAACTGCTGGTATATGTTTACCTTTCTAACAATCCAGCAAAACTGGCCTTTCCTGTTACCCATTGTAATTATGAATACTAGGTAACCAGACTTGAGAGCGAGCTGGAATTAATATATAATAGGATATGTAGTGTGGTGATACACAGCCCTAATGACTGCACTTCCAGCCCTGCCCACATAGAAGGAGAAAAAAAACATTTCACTATAAATCTGAAATCGAAGCAGAGAGCTTTACTATAGGCAGTATAGTGGGAATTTAGTATTCGTTTTTGTGAAGCTTTTGGCATAATAGAGTTAACCTTTTTGAGCAATTCTGAGGAATTTACATCGTGCTTGCGAGAAAGTGGGCAGGACATGACATAAAGCGGGGTTGACCACGACGGCCCACCACATTATCTATGATTAACAGCAGGTATAAGTGAGCTGATTTATTTCCCTGTGTGGGTAAATCTGCCGCACAAAGAATAGCGGAGAGTTTACTTACAAAGAACAGCGTGTAATATTCCCTACCATGAGTTCTGTATCTACTCTCTACTGTGGCCAAGAGATGGGCCTCTGATCAGAAGACCTCTATTATCTATGACCATTTGTGCAGCGGAGGTTATTAAATTATCGCAACAACATAAAATCTAAACTAAATATTTAGTCTTCCCTTTTCCTGGGGAGTCCCTATATTTCCATATAAAGAAAGTACATTATAGAGTAAATTGATAGAAGACTTCGCAGGTTAGGCTGGATTCACACAGCGTTAACGATAACATGGGCCCCAGGCTGTTCACAAGATATGAGCCCCTTTCCCCATGCCATATCTATAGTTCACACAGGTTCAGGCACGCTATAGATTTTTTGAAAACAGTGTATAACAGTACTGTGAAAATGGGCTACTTCATACCCTTAGGGTACGTTCACTCTATGAAATCTGCGCGGAGACTTCAAGCGGATTCTGCTGGGCGGCCTCCATCCGCTCAAAGAATTGACATGTCAATTTTTGGGGCGGATGGCGTAATCCGCCGCCAAATATCATTGACTCTATGGGTTGGGCGGAACTCCAAGCGGAGGCCGCTTGGCAGAAACGGGTTAAAGTCTCTGTGTGTATTCTGCAGTGTGAACGTACCATTATAGTCATGTTGTTACCAAATACCAGAATACAAGGAACAAGTATTATCCCATACTGAGACCAACACTATATGAAGGCCAAATGATCCCATAAAACCTTCACCACATATTACAATTGTCAACAACAACACTTTATAGGGGACAAATAATACCACCATATCATGACCACATATTACCACCACCTTACCATTATGCTGTCTACAAAACCCTATATGCAAACTATTATTATCTCAATAGAGATAATAAAACAGCATAGTTAATGTAGATCCAGTGACTCATAAGTGACTTATCTTCTGTGATCTTCTTCTAAATCTTCCTCATTCGTCATCTTCTTCACTTGGCTCAGACCGTCATGATGATGACTTCAGGTCACAACTTATCTCCACAGTATCTGTCAGACAAACATCTTAGGCTCTGCACTTTTATTTAACTCATCCTACCCTCTTCTGTACAAGCTCCCTATCCATATCGCCCCAAATGGTAATAATGTACTCCCTAATACTGCCCCCATACAGTAGTTACCCCATAATAGTGCCCCATAGACTGTGCTGCAACTCAATCTCCTCTTCTACTTCTACTCTCTTCCAGGACATAGGCCTAAAACCGCCCGTGGCCTATAAGAAGAGTGAGGAACATGAAAGCTTATTGATCTCCACTCTGTTACTGGGTAGTGGCGCTTACTGGGGAATACAGAGCAAATAGCTCTGGATTACCAGAGTGGGAGCTACAGGGAATATGAGTGGTTCAGGCAATGGGCCAAGGGCCCCGCAAGCCACCAGTATTAAAATCTGGTCCTGATAATATATGTCCCTTTAAGAAAGCTATGCCGACATTTGCCGAGGCGACATGCTAGGTCCTCCAGTGGTCCCTTCATATTTTCCACTCCCTGCTTCCTCCATTAATGTGTCATTCAGTTGCCATGGCTAGCAGCCTTGATATCAAGAGAGCTGGATAAGTACACCGGGATGACAGGCCATGGTCTGCTTTGGCACCTCATGCATTCACACCATTTAAACTGACATCTGCCATGGGCAGGTTTGTGTCTGGTTTCAGCCCTAATATATTTTGCAGGTATCTTCTTTAGAGTGAACACCATATTGTCTTAGAAATAAAAAAGTTGGCAGAACCTCGCACTCTATCTAGGACATGCTTTCCACATGAAATAAAAGATGACAGGCACAGGAGATTTCACTGGGGCTCTGCTGTCTATCACCTGCACAAGCCATCCACACTTCCGCACTACAGCAAGGAGCCTCAGTCCTTCTCTCTATAATATCATACAGTAAAAGGGTTACCCAAGCATGGCATATTTTTTCCCACGTTTTAATATTGCTAACACATAATTATCAAGAAATGTCTGAATACTGGACACATCCTATCCCGATACCTTATACATTACATGTCTGAGGAACCCTTTTATCATATAAATAATGATACTTCCCTTCTGATTTTTGCAGCTTTAGATATGAAGGGCAAGTTCAAAGAGATAATAAGATTACTTCTTATAATAGATTCTGCTTATTCCAAGGACTTAATCCACTGACCTTTAGAAAATGTCACCTAGTAACATGAAGGGGGTCTTACATTTCTCTATGTATTTATTTTCCTGTGGAAACACTGACAACACCCAAGTTCAAATTAAACAACGTATTGCAAAAAAATTTGGATACTCCCTAAGGTCCCGAGCACACAACAGTGTTCAATGGTAATCCACACCCTAGTTTGTATGGCACAGATTTGTATTAGTGTTTGGCAATATATTACAGATTGTTGATTTATGGATCACAGTCATTACAAATAGTATAAAAACCTAGTCTAAATGTTATAGCAGAATTTCTTGTGGACAGTCATAGACACCTGCCAGATCCCTGGGACCTCACTCACTGGAACAGCTCTATATGGTGTTACATGAAGCTGAGGAAAACAGTATCAGAACGCTGTTCTCCTCACCTGTCAGGTCCTGGGGCCATTGTGTGAGGCGGACAGGTTCCCATAAACATACCAGTTTAAAAAGATCATTTTAATATTTTTTAAATCTCTCTGTCAGGCAAATATAATTATTAGTTCACATGTCTTAGTAAATTATTATATTTGTTGGAAAAATATGGCAAGACTTCCTGTTTTTCTATGCTAGTTATATTGTATTGTGTTATTCTAAAGAAGGTGGAGGGGAGAGCATTTCCTCTAGATATTTTATACCCATTCTTCACTGACTTTTAGGATATATATATATATATATATATATATAACCACTTGTTATAACTTGGGTATAAGTCCTTGTAACTGCCTAGTTATTTGGAGCATCTGAAATATAGGAACGCTAGTTAAAAGGGAAATGTGTAATCAGATAATGACCTATTATTTCGTCATTCGTTATAACTTTCAAAATCTAAATCAACAGGGGATGTGATATAAGGCATGTCGGCAATATACATTTTTTTCTTTTAGTTATAATGCTTTACAACAAAGCTATACTTACTTGTATTCAGGTCCAGTCTCAGCTTTTTAGTCTTGTGCTGATTGAAAAAAAGAGACTAAACGCAGGAAGTCCGAGTCATCTGGCAGTCATTTGATTGACAGATGCATTGAGCTGTGATATTCTGTACTGGCTGGGACTTCCGGCATTTGGTCTCTTTTTTTTTTCCAACCAGCACAAGACCAAAAAGCTGCCTTCAGGAAGCTGGACCTGGATACAAGTATAGCTTTGTTTAAATAATAATAATGTAAAGTGCAAACATGCTTTATTTCATATCTGTTGATTTTTGTAACAACAGGTACCCTTTAAATCAAGTTGTTATATTAAACATTTTTGGTAATATTTGGGCAGTAACATATAAAAAGTTATGTTTGATTGGAATACCCCTTTAAGGGCCTTGTAAAACATTCCTTGTCATAATGAAAATTATTTAACATGTCACAGGGACATGTGAAAAGTTTTAATAGGTGGGGGTGTCACTGCATAGAACCCCACTCATCAGGAGAACAAGTGGGGCAGCATGCTGCACTTTCTAATTGTTAAAGTGATATCGTCACTCCCTTACACTATTTGTTGTTCTCACCATTCACAAGCTTAGATGCTGCACATTGTATATATACCTGTATAACACTTGTCTGTGTCTTCTTTTTGCTGTAAAATTACTTCATTTTATCGGTGGACAGTGGCCCCGAGTTGGAGGCTTCATGGCAGCTGGGCCCTCTCCTATATGGACAGTGGCATATAGTGGGTAAAGTGCCTATCATAAAGTCCCACCTAGGTGACACTGCCCACTGATAAAATGAAGTGATATTAGAGCAGAAAGAAGACACCGACAAGTGTTATACAGGTATATATTGAATGTGCAGCATCTAAGCTTGTGGATGGTGCGGAGAACCATAAAATTGACAGTATTACTTCAAGAATTCTCTTTCAGGCAGCCCCGTAGACTTTTAGTGGAGCTACCTAGACGTATATATTACTGTGAACTACCACACACTTCTCCAGGTTAGTTACCATGATTTGTGAGGGGTCTCTGCAATAAAACCCAAACTGATCAAAACTTTTGACATGTCCCTGTGACAGATGAGGGGCAATACCTCATTAACCCCTAGACGACCCAGGACGTAGGGTTACGTCATGGAAGTCTGTCCCCAGACGACCCATGACGTAACCTTACGTCCTGGGTGTTTTTCCCGCTATGAAGCGCGCTCCGGAGCGGAGCGCGCTTCATAGCAGGTGGGGGCCAGCTGCAATCAGCAGCCGGGACCTCACCGGTAATGACACGCTGCAGCGATCGCGCTGCCGCGTGTCATTAACCCCTTAAACGCCGCGATCGCGGTGTTTAAGTGTAAGTGACAGGGGGAGTCCCCTGTCACTTACCGATCGGGATCCCCGCAGTGTGACTGCGGGGGTCCCAATCATTGAAACGGACTGCCGGAGGTCTCTTACCTGCCTCCGTGCGGTCCGATCGGCGATCTGCTACACTGAGCCTGCACAGGCAGGCTCAATGAGCAGATCGCCGATAACACTGATCAATGCTATGCCTATGGCATAGCATTCATCAGTGTAGAAATCAAAGTAATGTATGTAGAAGTCCCCCAAAGGGACTTCAAAAGTGTAAAAAAAAAAAAGTTCAAAACACTAACACACTACCCCAAAACCCCTCCCCCAATAAAAGTCTAAAGCACCCCCCTTTCCCATTATATAAATAAAACCTATAGAAATGAATAAATAGATAAACATATAATATACCGTAGCGTGCGTAATTGTCCGATCTATTAAAATATAACAAGCGTCATTGCGACCGGTAAACGGCGTACACGAAAAGAGGGGAAAAAGTGCGCAGATTACCGATTTTATGTTACATTATATATTGAAAAAAATCTATAAAAAGTGATCAAAACGTCCGATCTTCACAAATATGGTATTAATAAAAACTAGAGATTATGGCGGAAAAAATGACACCCCGTACAGGCCCATAGGTGAAAAAATAAAACCGTTATAAGCGTCACAATAGGCCCATTTTATTAATATTTAATTGCCAAAAAAAAGGATTTCATAAAAAAAAATATATATAACATTAGAGAATCTGTGTAACCTTCATATGGTTGTGTTCGGACTGACCTATAGAATAATAGTGTCATGTCGCTGTTACCATATAGTGCATTACGTAGACACAGGAACCCCCCAAACGTTACCATATTGCATTCTTTCTTACGATTTCACCTATTTATATCTTCATAAATAATATATTTGGAATTCAATCATACATGTTATGGTAAAATGAATGATGCCATTACACAGTACAACTATTCCTGTAAAAAACAAGCACTTACATGGCTTGTAGATAGAAAACTGAGAGTGCTAGAGCTCTTAGAAGGGGAGGAGGGAAAAACGAAAGCACTAAGATCAAAATTTGCGCGGTCCACTGGGTCATTTTGGGCCTGGTCCTCAAAGGGTTAATACATTTATTCTCTAAAGGGCATACAAATGCTTTAGCACTGAAAAAGCTAAGATATGCATACCCCTTTAAATACATATCTTTGGACACAATATATAAGTGCTATTAAATACACTAGCTGATCTGAAAGCAAAGGAAATGACTCAGTCCGTTACCTTGTATATTACTAATAGCAAAGAAAACTAGCAGACAAAGAGAACAAAATAAAAAAAAATGCTAAAAGAATTTCACAGCAAAACTACTCCAAATTTCATAGAAATAGAAAAAAATATATTTATGCATTTTTAATTTATTTTTAATTTATTTTTAACGAAGTGGAATCAAAAGCTGCTGTTAACTGAGGATGAAATGGCTTCAGGTCTCCCTGGAAACCAAGCCTTTTATTCAGATAATGTTATTGCATACACATCCTTGTTTCCATTTAAATTAGTAACAGACTAATGAAGAGCCTACGTGTATGCTGGGAATCTGTCATTTAGTCAACGTACAGCACTTATTTACCACTCATGTAATGCGTACATTCTGACAAATTATAAGGGGCAACTGCATTCTTGAAAGCATTTTTTATCTGCATCATAATCACATGTACAACATGGTAAAAGTACATTTCACCTTTAATTACTATTCTGACAGCTTTTTCCCATTGTTTTTCCTCTTGCTACACCCCATCTGTACATTTACACCCTAATTCCACAAAAGGCCTGTGCACCTACGTTTACAAAAGATTTACTCATACTGTCTAATTCTTAGACAGTGCAAACTTTCTGATGTCATGCTGCTTGTAATAAAAAAAAAGACATACTTACCTACCGTGTCCTCTGCTTGTAATGAAAAATATAACAAGCCATACTTACCTACCGTGTCTTCTGCTTGTAATGAAAAATATAACAAGCCATACTTACCTACTGTGTCTTCTGCTTGTAATGAAAAATATAACAAGCCATACTTACCTACCGTGTCCTCTGCTTGTAACGAAAAATATAACAAGCCATACTTACCTACCGTGTCCTCTGCTTCTAATGAAAAATATAACAAAAGCATAATTACCTACCCTGTAGCACCCCTTTCACAGATTTCAGATCCCACCTGCTTGTCTGTTCTCAATGATTCCAAGATGAGGACTTGGAGTAGAATCAGCCTGCACAGCCAATCACTGACCGACATGGAACTCTTCTGTAGCTACTGTAGTTTTTGGACAGGTCATCAGAAAAGATGAACAGCGGGGAAAAGGGAACTGGAAACAGGGCATGTTTTTTTATTTTTACCTCATGCCCACTAAGATGTAAAAATGTTATTTTGTCTACATAAGCTCACAGATTCCAGACGTATCATAGTGGCTGAAGCTCTTTGATAAATCTGGTCTAGTGTATATGAACTGCCCAATTTATAACAGTTATTAGTTGGTCCTCCCCACCTACATGACACCTTTTTCTTGATAAGCCACACACCCCTTTGGACAAGGCCAATTTTTTCCCATTTTTCTTCTTTTTAATCCAAACTGAGACAGTCATTCTTGACAAATAGATGCTGGTTTCACCTACAGCATGCTGAAATCCCAAATACTCAACAATTCTCTCTGCCAACATTTGTCAGGGGAGTGTTGAGAAACCCCATACACATTAGATGGTCACATAAATGTAGAAAGAAGGAGCTCACCCAGTACACAAGTAAGATGCTTTATTCCGGGGACTTACAAGAGCAACGTCCGTTTCAGAGCTACAGACACTTTTTTGTATGTGAGACGAAAAAGCGCCTGTAGCCGCAAAGTGATCATTGCTGTTGTGGAACGCACCTGCATGCATACTGCTTGTAAGTCCCTGGAATAAAAGCATCTTATTCATGTACTGAGTGAGTGCTGCTCCTTCTTTCTACATTTATGAATTTATTGTTGATGTCCATTTGAGAGGAGCACCTCCCGGAGGGAATGTGTCCGTCCTGGACTTGCAGAGTGCCAGCTCTCTGCTCTCGAGATGAGATTAATTATTAAATGGTCAGCTTATCCTCTGTTTGGCCAACTTTAGTCTCATGTGTATGTCCACATTGTTTTTTTTTTTAATGGTATCTTTGATGTTTTCTTTTGGTGTTTTTTTTTTTTTTTTTTTGAGGAGACTTTAAAAATGCCCGAAAAAATGTAAATCAAATTTTTCCTTTTAAGTAACAGTGCCCATCAAAATGCCTAATCACCATGAGGTTCTCAGTGAGAGGTTGAGGGACATATAATGAATTTCATGATACCATAAAACTATATATTAGTTCTGTGCTAAGAAATGTGATTTGCACAATAGTGTTATTCAACCTGGCTGCTTTTATGTGATAGACAATTTGCAATCTATAATACTTGATAGTCTTAAAGCAATGTACCACTAGTACATAGCTTTTTGTTTTTTTACATAAACAGATGCCACAGTGCTGTTCTATTACCGAGCACGGGCTGGGCATGATGCACTGGAGACGGCCTATCGGCCCCCAGAGTTACAAAACCCCCTCCCCTCTGTTACATGGCTCCATTAGAATCAATGGAGCCATGTCACAGAGGGGAGAGGAGATCATCACACTGGGAGACAGCCGGTCTGCCTCCAGTGCTTCATGCTCGGCCGGTGCTTGGTCAGTGCTCTCCGGACTGTTCATGCAAAAAAACAAAAAAGGGATGTACCAGTGGTAAATTCGCTTGAATCTAAATATACACAACAAATTGAAAGCGTATTATTTTTGGCCTTTCCTGTACATGAAATATTGTTGTCAAGTTTTGAATGGCAAGACTTGTTGTGATCTATGAGCACATAGGTGTCAAAGGTGCATTGACTAGAGGAATTATATCCCATTTGTAACCTGCTACTGATCTTAGATCTAGGACTGCAAACAACAATGATTTATGATCGGGGTGGAAGTCACTAAACTTTCCTCAGGAATTCACTTCTACTATAGAAATTTTAGACTGTGTTTTGCTTAGCTATTCAATGACTATAATTAGCCAGTTAAACGTTCTATATATTTGTGTTGGAATTGTTACTGTCCTGGCTCTTTGCCATTTGCTTTTAGCGTGACATATATAACTACTACAAGACATATCCGTTTTAGAACTTGAATGCCTATCTGTGCACGGTGCAGCAATGTGTAAATTCTTTTAAGTGTCAACATGTGTAAGTGAAATGAGTACTATGAAGTCATGGGCAGCATAGAAAAATGCTCTTACTGGTTTAAGATTTTATGGACATTTATTTGCATTTAATTGGAAATTACAGCCTGTACAGGTTATTGTTTGGTCCTTATGCCAGCAACCATGCCAGGCAAGTTTCACATTGTAGATCCCCTTTTAAGACATTGGGGCAGGAAGTTCCCTATAACCTATTTCCGGTAGGGAAGGGACTGCAGCATTAAGTGTTACTGACCATATTACACGGTCAGATGTTCCGGGGGAAGCAAGCACAGACCTGTCAGCTCAGCGCCCACTTCCTCTTTGTCCTCCGCTCACTGCCTGTGCTATTACAGACACAGGCAGGAAGCAGCAAGTAGGGGCAGCTTGAACGATCCTTAGATCATTCAGGCAGCCCATTAAAATCAGAAGCAGTCTGTTGCCGCCGCCCCTTTTGCTCGGAGCGGCTCAGCAGACCATCGCTGCTCTAATCATGATCTTTCAACATCAGTAGTGGATTACAATAGGGGCGTTTCGGGCGGCAGCCCGGGGCCCTGAGCTCCTGGGGGGCCCATGACCACCCAAAAAGACTTATACTTTCAGTGGTGTACTGTCTCCTGGCTACACTTCCGCCATGATTTGCAAAAAATCACTGTTTTTTTTATGGCAATTTTGCACAAATCAGGACATCATGACATTATCTGTCCTGTACTATGAACGCGAGGCTAGTGCTGCCATAGTTACAGTGGGGTGGGGGGCCCAAGCTGGGTGAACAGCCCCGGACCTATGGTAAAGTTAATCCGCCCCTGTTCAACATGTTCAGCTGACTTTTAACATGTGCTATTATACTAAACAGTTATTGACCTGAATGGTCGGTAATCGACCTTACTTGACCATTTAGCCGATAATAGTTTAGTGTAATAGGGCCTTTATTCTCCCCTGCCAAACTCAGGAGTAGAGTCTGGGTTTTCAACCTTTATCCTTCTCCAGCATGTGGAAACTAGGTTATTAGTCTTGGTTAAGATCATGGCTGGCCAGGCAGACTAGACAACCCTGTGCCAAACACTGGGGATGCAGGAAGAGGTGAGGCTGTTGCAGTAGGCCAGTAGCGTGGTAGAAACAGCAGGAGACATTAACTAGTTTAGGCCAGACCAGGGAGTGAAGTGCACAACAATGTGCTTCTCCCAGCTAGCAATCCCTAGCAATTTGTGGGGGTCTTCAGCACTGAGACCCTGACTGATCAAACTTTTTTTTTCTCTAAACAGTAATGCTTTAAAAAGAATGTCTGAGTGTTTAGACCTTGACCAATCAGGGAAATGAGCAGGGAGATGACCGTGTTTCTTCTTGCTCCTCTCCCCACTGTGTGAGGGTATGTGCACACTATGGATTCCGAGCGGAGAACCTCAAGCGGATTCCGCCGCGCTCCCCGCTTGAAGTTCTGTCCATCCCATAGGCTCCATTTTATGCTCAGGAATCTGTCTGAGCATAAAATGGAGCCTATGGAACTTCAAGTGCGGCGCGGGCGTAATCCGCTTGAAGTTCTCAGCTCGGAATCCGTAATGTGCATATGCCCTGTGTAAGAAGAGACATGCCCCATATACTTTTATTATGCGGCCACCTCCTCCTGTGACATGCTGAGAACAGACTTCTCCCAGCTCATTCTTCTGATCAGTCACAGTCCCAAAACTCCCAAGACCCCAATAGAACAAAACAGTTCACAGCGCTATCTTTGCCCACCGAAGTTCTAGTACTTATGCATGAGCCTTATTGTAACTTAATAGGGCTTGTGCATTTTACTCACTGATGTCTGGGAAGTTTCCAAGCCAACCCGAACTACTGTTGACAGCTGGAGCAAAATTTTCAAAGAGAACACTGTGAAAGGTACACTTTAAGGCTATGTTCCCACAGAGTATTTTTGCTCAGTATTTTGGTCAGTATTTTTCAACCAAAACCAAAGTGAATTGAAAACACAGAAAGGCTATGTTTATACACTGTTAAAATTGAGAGGATGTCCGTCATTTAACGGCAAATAACAGGTGTTATTTCAAAACAATGGCCGTTGTTTGCCATAAAATTCCAGCCATCCACTCAATTTCAATTTCACCTCCACTTTGGTTAAAAAATATTGACCAAAATACTGTGTGAGAACATAGCCCATGAGGTAATGATGGGTTGAAGTTGAGTTGAGGGTTCGTGGAGAAAGACTGAGACTTTGGACCTTTCAATGTCTATTTACTTATCAACATCTATAAGAGTACAGGAAGTAATTGTCATTTTTTGTTTGCCATTGTTTGTTTGTAAAATGTTTTTTTTTTATCCCTATACACAAAATGAGATTGTGTAGAATTGGTGAGCAGCCTTCAGTACTATTGGATAGCTCTGTAATTTTGTTGGACAGCTATAAGACAAGAAAATGTTCATTTGTTACTGTCTCTTCATAATCTTGCTGTGGTTAAGTAAGCAGCGTGACGTAACATTTACTGTTTTTCTAAAATAACAATGACACATAGGCCTCGCTTTGTTTATACACAGACAATTAAAATGAGCCATGTTTTATTTGGTAACTCCCTTCTATGAGATGAAAGATAAAAGAACAGCTCTTTCTGCCCAAGGCTGAGACAGATCGGAGTATACAGATGACATGTCTTATGCCCCAGGAATATTCATGTAATATTTTTTTTTGTATTTGTTGCACCTACAGTATTTGACATCTATTCCTTTCTTTTTTTCAAGGAACTAACATGTATTAAAAGTTGGAAGGCCTACAGAGTGGAACCGTGCTGAATGTATGATGGTCCCTCTTTAGAGCTTATTCCCGTTTCGTGAAACATGGGCGGCATGGATGGGAAGCCCTGTAGTGGAGTGTTTCCCAGCATGGTGTATCAATATCATGCCAGGAGCGGGGATAGTGTTTGAATCTTTGCAGCACTGTAATGACACAGAGCCTGACTCCTGGCATGATATTGATATATCATGCCCGACGGGGAGACACTCAACTACAGGAATGTGGGAATATGCCTTAAACATTTTGGCAGAATTTTTTTTTTTAGTATATGAATGGATAATCAGGAATTAAGATGGTGTTTACACCGAAAGTTGCTTTGTTGTCTGTCCTCTCCAACACAATATCCTCAATATATTAAAAAAAGGCCTACTGCAACATTTTTTACCTGCAAAAATTCCATGGACAATCCGGAGCCTCAGTCTATGTTACAATGGGTCCATGAAGTGACCTATAGGAAATATATGGAGGGGTTGGTGGTAAATAATACGGACGATTCTGGAGGGGTTGGTGGTAAATAATACGGACGATTCTATTATGATTCTGGAATCGAGGTTTCTGGAGTCACAGTATTTTGGTACATTGCTAATGTGGGATTAAAGGAAACCTGTCACCCCCCGCGCCGGGCTCCCGACCCCCGGATAGATCCCCTTATACTTACCTCACGTCGCTGAGTCCCGCTGCCTGAGCCGATCCTGGGACGGAGATATCCCGGTGAAAAGCCGGCGCGCGCTGTGGAGATGGGTCCGGCGTCCATAGAGAATGAATGGAGCCGTGCGCGCGCAGCAGAGATGAGTCCGGCTCCATTCATTCTCTATGGGCGCTGGACTCATCTCAACAGCGCGCGCGTCGGCTTCTCACTGGGATATCTCCGTCCCGGGACCGGCTCCGGCAGCGGGACTCGGCGACATGAGGTAAGTATAAGGGGATCTATCTGGGGTCTGGGGAGCCTGTCACCCCGGCGCGGGGGGTGACAGGTCCTCTTTAAAGTCAGAAAACAACATTTTGTTTGCCTTTTTTTCTTGGGGGGTGGGGGGAAATCATTGGTGTATATTTGTATACTAAGGGGGACATATATCAAGTGGCGTTTGTTTTTCAGCGGAAAGTACCGATTTGCGAATATTTCATTTGGAAAATGGCCCTTTTGCGAATAAAATATTCGCAAATCGGCACTTTCTGCCTTGTACGCCAGGGGGGCGGGGAGGTGATGTGGAGGGGAGGTGTGGTGCGTATGTTTGTGTTAAAGATACGCAGGAAACCTACTCCAGCTCTCAGCTGACGTAGGTTTCCTGCCGTGCGTACACTTCAGCCATGGGATCATAATGATCACATGAGCTTAAGCCAATATCTTTGCTCACTCTCCTCCCTTCACTGCCACTGTCACAAGATCCCCTGAGCTGAGTGCATCATCAAACCCCTTACTGTAATGACAGAACCCGGTTCTGACATTTCCATTTGAAGCATCGTAGAGGATTTTATTGCAATGACTGAACAGCCCTACCACGATCTCTGCCCACCTGCCCCTCACTTCCCTGCTGAGCAGGACGTCAGAGGCCTCAGTGAGGCCTCCGGTGTACATGGCTGCCATCAGAATTCTGTGTTCATTTCGCAAAGCCCCAATGGTGAACAGAGGGAGATTTCTTCCTCAGTTTACCCTGCTAGATATTGCAGTTACACTGATTGCAGCATCTATAGGGTTAACTACCATGATCCGAGATCGGTTCGCATTGGGTGCCCTGCTATTACTAAAAGAGTGCCCCTGTACTTGTGTCATCCTGTTATTAACTGCGCAGCGGCGGGGAGGGAGTTAACCATCACCATATTGTAAGTGCTTGGCTTTTGCAGATGGCTTACTGCTATACCTGACAATCCACACATGCTCTTTACTAAATAAATATATATATATTTGTATGTGTAATATCTATGCTGCTGTAACACACTTCATTTCCCCATGGTGGGACTATTAAAGGATTATCTTATCTTTACATCAGAGGCATATGGCAGAAGGGCTTATGGGCCCCCTCAAGCACCAGGGTTCACTGCTACCTCTGCATGCCCTATAGCTATGACTGAGCTCTAGATGTTGAATTTTGTCATTGAATATCTTCTAATTTATTTACAGCCAGCCTCAGGCTGTTAAATACTTAGACACCTTTTATTTTATCCTATGCATTTAAAATAAAAGTTTGGTTTCCACCTTAAAGCGCTACTGTCATTTGTAATAACTTTTGACATGTAATCAGACATGTCAAAATGTCAGCCTGGATGTAGCAAGCTGCACTCAACTCCTTCTGTAACAAGACCGTGTTATGGCAGACAATGTTGGTTGCAGTGGGCCCAGGAGTGGCGGCCCCCGCCCATTGCCCCCCCCCCCTTCCCCTGGTAGCTATGCTTCTGCATACTTTCTTTACTTGTAAAGACCTGAACCTCTTTTACTTTTCTTGGGGTGTTTATCGCAAAACCCTAATAGGTTTAGTAATATGTAAGTTTTCATCTGCCATTTTAATTTTCTGTTATCCCATGACTTCAATTTAACAATTTCATACGGCAAAAAACTTTGTTTGTCTGCATTAAAATCAATAAAAGGTCAGTTATTTTATTCATTTTTTATACTGTAAGCAAACAGAAAATGTACCATCAGAGGCATAATTTTGCGTTCGCATTTGGACATTGGACTTCATTTACTAAGATACTATCCTTTTTTCCCATTCTGCTGTAATTTGTGTCGTATTATTTCCCAATATTTCTCATGCAATTTGTCAGGTTTTTACATGACAATACTAAAACACGCCCATCCCACCACAGGTGGCTGCTTAATAAGTCAGTTGCAGCAGTAGTGGATTATAATAGGTCTGTTTTGGGCTGTAGCTCGGGCCCTGAGCTCCTTGGGAGCTTATGGCCACCCAAAAAGACTTATACTTTCAGTGGTGTATTGTTTCCTGGCTACTTTTTTTTTTTCCTACAATTTTGCACAAATCAGGGCAACATGACATTATCTATCCTGTACTATGAACACCACGCTAATGCTGCCATAGTTACAGTGGGGTTGGGGGGCCCAGACTTGGTGACCAGCCCAGGCCTATAGTAAAGTTAATCCTCCCCTGAGTTGCAGCAGGTTTTTAAAAACACACTTATGAATTGCCTACTTTTTGGGGGTTTTTTGGACTAAAACGATGGGTTAACAATAGTAAATAAGCTGGGACACTAAACCGCCGGAGAAAATTTTACAAAAACCCAGCATTTTTCTGATGGAACAACATTTGTAAATCAGCCCCAATGTATTTAAAGCCATTGTCATCCATGGTATCTGTGTTTTTTCATTGGCCACATCCATTATATTGTTAAATGCTGGATACCTTAGCGTACATTCACACAGAAAATTGGGTGCAAAAATTTCTTTGACTGAAAATCTAGTGCATATATCTGTAACGTGTCTATAAGACCCATTGAGATACATAGGACAGTAGCAGAAATATTTGCAAGAAATGTCACATTTGAATATACCCATGGCCTACCATACTGCTGCAATAGGGGTTGCAATGGTCATCATTTTGCCCGTGCCCGTATGCAAGGGGGTCCTGCCAGCCCCCCCCCCCCCCCCCCACACACACACTTCTGCCTGTCACTCCAGTTCTCCTAACTCGGCTGTGATAATGACAGCCTTTTCAGGAGAACTGCAGTGAGTAAGTGTGCAGGCTGCCCTCTCTCTCTATTCAATTGCATCAGCAATTGCTGATACAAGTGAATAGCCGAGCGGCAAGAAAGGGGAGCCCCATGCTCCCACTCCCGCCCCTTCCTATGTAATGCCAGGAGAGCAGTGATGCAGACCTTACACAGGATGCAGACCTGACCAGAAGAGGCCAGAGTACAGCAGGAGCCTAGACAGGTGAGATCACCATCATGCCCTGCTGACAGTCCTTGATGGGTGGTGTAGTTTTGCAGCCTGTGGCTCTCCAGGTTCCAGAATTACAACCTCCAGAATGACTGTCAGCAGGGCATGATTGGAGTAGTTGTGCAACATGTAGTTCTCCAGGAATTGAAGAACTACAACCCCCATCAGGTCTTCTTGACAGTTCATGATGAGAATTGTAGTTTTACAGCCTGTCTCTCTCCAGCTTGCAGAACTACAGCCCCCATCATGTCTTGTTGACAGTCCATGATGGAAATTGTAGTTTTACAGACTGTCTCTCTCTAGGTTGCAGAACTACAACCCTTATCATGTAATTGGGCTCTCCAGGTTGCAGAACTACAGCCCCCAGTATGTCCTTCTGACAGATCATGGTGGAAGTTGTCTTTTTGCAACCCGTGTCTCTCCAGGTTCCAAAACTACAACCCCAGCATGGACTGTCAACAGGGTACGATGGGAGTTGTAATTTTAAAACCTGTGGCTTTTCTCTGTGTTTATTTTGCATCTAATCTGGGGGGTGAAGGTTCATGCTGTAATTTTGCACCAGGGCCTACAAGTCTTTAGCTGCGTCCCTGCTGCTGAAGCGGTTTATTCTATAGGATTTAGCACTCAGTAGGTTAATAAATCATTTGCATGAAAACTAGCTTTGTGCACCACAGCATTATTACGCACAGAACATTTGCCACCTACGTTCTCCTTGAGCATCATGTTTGCTTTTATTCGGATACACTGCAAGTATAAATGTCCTATTCTTCTTATTAATCTTTCAGGGGCAGAACACAGGATGCTCTAGGTCTGAGGTCGGCAAAGGAACAAATGCTTTGCTATGAACGGAAGTAAGATCCTTAGATGCTGATCGAAGTGTACACCCTAAAGAAGGCTATTGAACTGGCCTTGACTGGTGAGGAATCCAAGCTGTTTCCTGACTCTCAATCTGCACTTTAGTGTCTTTTGGCTATGAAATCTTGTTTATATCCAGACTTACAGACAGTCACCTGCCAATGACTTGACGTGTTCAGTCATTCTTTGAACCGCTTCCTCCATAGAAGATAAGAGGTGTAGCTTGTAAGGAAATGTCATATGGAGCTCATTACAGTTTGTAGGATAAGACAACTAAGATCAGGATGCATTCATGTAAGTGACGTGCGTTCAGGAAGCTAATAATTTACAAGAAAAATACAACATTTCTAGTATAAATATATCCTTTAACCAGCATCATATATCCTGATATTATTCTATGTTATCGCTGTAAAAACACGTCTGGCAAGCAGCCACTTTACAACATGCAAGCTGGTTATGGATATATCTATTATTCGTAACAATGAATAATGAAGTTCATGGTAACATTTATGGTGGTCATCCTTTATTAATAATAATAATAATAATAATAATAATAATAATAATAATAGTAAGTAATACTATCCAAGAACTTGCTACGGATCTGAAAAATTTCATCAAGCAACAAGCAAGAGCAGCGATTGTAACCCTGGCAACATCAAATGTCATCTTTGTTCCTTTCCAGACAAGCATCCCAATAATGAAAATTATTGAAACACTCGCCACATTGCCAGAATTCTGTCCATGAATTCCTCTTCACACTATACATTTATGGTGCTTTCAGAAAGGCGTCAGACCCTTTAACCCCTTTTCTCCTTTTGTCATGTTGTGGCCTTGTGCTAAAAAAAATAAATAAATAATGTTTCCCCCATCATTCTGCACTTAATACCCCATAATGACAAGCTAAATGTTAGACATTTTTGCTAATTTATTGAAAAGGAAAAAATGAAATCTTGCATTGATATAAGTAGCCAACCCTTTACCTAGTACATATTTAAAGCCTCTTTGCCAGTATTGATTATGTGCTTAAAGTGTAGCATATCAAAAGTACAGCGGCAGTGTGGGGAAGTTGGTGCTGCGGTCCTTTTTTTGAACCGCAGCCCGGTTCCCGCCCATGATGCCATTCTATTACTGGGCACTGGCCTGTGCTGAGGCACTAGAGGCAGGCCGGCCCGCCCCTCTGTGACGCGGCTCCATTAGAACAATAGACCGCTGCCATGCATGGGAACCTGGGCCGCCATTCAAAAAAGGACCACACTGCTTAAATCGGATGTATCTTATGGTACATTTGCTTTAAGGTCATTTTGGGAGATTTATCAATTGAGCCCCTGGCATACCCCAGGGATAAGGCACAGGTTTTTGTACAAACCACCCGGCCCAGAAGAAGAGCATGAGAGTGTGAAACAGTTGTTGCCTTTTGTTTGTCTGGAGCGATAACTCTGCCTTTTAAAGAGTCTCAGTGAGTGCTGCGCTACATTTTTTCTATCTGCTGAGAATTCTATGTGCTTACGTCTGCATCACTTTTATGCCACAAATGTGCTTTTGCACCAAATAATTTTGGGTTTAATTAATTTAAGCTCAGAAGTAGTGGAGCTGCACTAAGCTGGGACACTGGATCAGGGTACTAGGGGAGTGTGACGATGTAAGCATAGCGTGTTTATTATGTTTACCAAGAGTGCAGCAATATATAAAAAGTTTTAAAACTTTAAAAGGGTTATTTAACCCCTTCCGCCGCTGCACAGTAAATTAATTTTGCTGCAGCCTATGCCTGATGCTGCAGCAACGTTAATTTATGATGATAACACAGGCACAGAAGCTGCATCTGTGTCATCCACGGCTGGTCCCGGCTATCAGTTATAGCCGGGGACCCACCGAAACTCTCAATCCCATAAGCCGTATCCCATAAGCTGATGTCCAAACATGACCTGGGCATTGAGGAATCAATGACCCCAGGTTGTGAAAGGGTTAACTATGCTGCAGGGGACATGTCATTGATATATTCTTACCCGACTCACTTTGCTGCTGGGTCTGGGGACGCCTGCTTCTCTGCCACTGTCAGTGATTTCAAAAAATCCAGTGCCATGTCATTCCCTCCAGAAATGGAAGCTCAGCATAGACCGTACAGAGTCTTTATTTCATTCTGAGTTGGTGGGCAGGCCTTTTTATAAAAGTGACATTTGACTTAAATCAGTTAGTTTACTCCGCCTACAAGGGTCAGTCTGTGCAGAGCGGAGTGATAACTGAAACTACTTCCTACATTTGGCCTCTTTTTTTGCCGTTAATAAGACCAAATGGCCTTATTGACGGAGCCTCCACTGCAGTTTTCCAGTTAGTGAGACACCTAGTGGTCAATTTTCTAGCAATGTATTTCATATAGAAAACAGACACCAAAAAAAGGAAGTAAATCACAAAGATGTAGTATATTACCTCCCCTGCTGATTTAACAATATTGTTTGGTAATGACAGTGTCCATTTAATGCCAGTCTGTAGCTGGAGTAGATTGGTGAGGCTGCCTTAGATATGCAGGTTTTATCAAGAGGTCCTCCTCAAATTGTGTTATATGTGGTTTGTGCCTATTGAGATCTCAGAAGGCTTAAAAAACTTGACATGCTGAAATGTGTCTCATTTCTTTTCTCTCTAGTATCAGTTTCCCGCTAAAGAAATGTTGTGCATTTATTTACGGATATACTTTGCTTTTCTATTGTCCCATTCAGTTTATTTCTTTCAACATTATTACAGGCAGTAGCCCTTTTAGTGCCCTAATCTGATGCTGGCACATAACATAGAAAAACAGTTCATATGAGCAGATTTTTAACTTGTCATTTTCTATTATTGTACATAGATTTCTGCCTACCCAACACCCACCTTGTAAATAACTGATGTGGTTTTCTCAGCCTGCATAAACAAGGCGAGATTCACATACAGTTCCATTACTGGATTTCAGCCTAATTCTGTAAAACCATAAAATGTATATTGAAATAAGCAGTGAAAGATTCTATTATTCAGAAGAAAGATGGGGAGGGAGAGAGAACGACAGAGAAAAAAAAAAAAAAAAAAAAAGAGTTTTCCGAACATTCCCTGTCTAGAACACTACACATACGTTGTGTTTTGTAAATGCATAAAACTATTACTTTTACATTAGTTAAATTGTTAGCTGGATTCACATATTTAAGGGGTTAGAAAAGGATTAGAAAAAACAGGGCTACTTTCTTGCAAAAACAGCACCATCCCTGTCCTCAGGTTGTGTGTGGTATTACAATTCAGTGCTATTCACTTTAATCAAACGGTGCTGCAAAGTCAGACCCAGACTGAGGACAGGAGAGGTGCTTATTTGGGAAGAAGGTGGCCATGTTTTTATATACATGAGAGACAACTAAGAACATTTGTTGTACACTGCTTGAAGGGAATAAACTCTTGAATGTGGAACAGAAAAAGTCAGTTGTTTGGCTTACTCCCCAATACTACAACAGGCTTCCTCTTTCATAGAGCAGCACTAACCGTCTGCTTTGTGTCCATGCACATGATTAGAATGCAATGCCTCCAATTGTTAACAATTCTGTTCCATGAATAGCTATTTGTGGTATTTCTGGAATATGAATATGTGTGTAGACCCATCTTCTGCTTTGTGAGAGTCAGTTAACTTTATTTCTAGATTCTTAGACAGCTGTGCAGTGAGAAGAAGCTGAGCTTGCGGCAGTCACAGTCTGACAGCTCCCTGTGATCTGCAATCAGGGAACAGTGATCCTGACAGCCTGCATTTACATAAACTGCAAATAAGGAGAGGATACACTTATACATACATGCATTTGTATGGGAATGTGTTTAACCTCATGATGTGTTCCACACGGTTCATTGTTCAGCAGTGCTGTTCTTCCTCTGTTTTAAAGAAGTCTGGCCAAAATTATTTTTTGATATGTTATTACTTATGGAAGTTATACAAATTTCTAATGTACATTAATTATGGGGAATGCACATATAGGGCTATTTCCCCTAATTTAGTAGATCATGGAGTGTTAGAATTCTCTCAGAAACAGTGACGTCACGACGAATGGTGTAATTCCTATGGAGTGTCCAGCAGGGGGCACTCTATATGTAGAAGTCTATGGGACTTGTGTCTATGGATGTCTATATAAACTAATGTAATGTTATTTACAGTGTGCTTTATTAAATGAATACACTTATGGAATACTTTGGGGTGCAAGTGTCCTTGCTCCCCAAAGTATTCCATATATGTATTCAGTTAGTACATTTGCAGGGCACTGAGCAGGTAGGGAGAGATGTGCCGGTGCATCTACCTCCCCCCTCCCTCCCTGCTTGGTGCTGCCTCCACCACCTATGCGCACTGCTGTTTCCCCATCATCTGCTCATAGTGTGAGCAGAAGATGGGGGAATAGTACCAGGGCCAATCTCCATCATTGGTACGCCCGCCAATCCACCGCACTCCCGCCGCCTGCCGATTCGCCACACTCCCGCCGCCGCCTGCCCGCCGCACTGAGCTATATACACTGAACTACTACTCCCATCACCTGCTCATAGTATGAGCAGGTGATGGGAGTAGTAGCTGGGTTATGCCTTGCCTTATCACTTGCCTGATGCCGCCGCTGATGCGGCGGCTGACTCCCTGCCTGGCTGCCGCTCTCACATACTGGCTCCCGGTGCTTCCTGGTGTCCCCAGCCAGCACGTGTGGGAGAGGACGGTCAGTGCAGACACCAGGAAGCACCAGGCCAGGCGGGGAGTCAGCCGGGATAGGGAGAAGTTTGCCGGACCTGGAAGAAGAAGGAGGAGGGGGGAGCGCAGGGGGCATGATCGCTCCTGTGTGATGAGCGGCTCCCCCTGCGCCTGGCAGCATCAGGCAAGTGATAGGCATAACCCAGCTACTACTCCCATCAACTGCTCATATTATGAGCAGGTGATGGGAGTAGTAGTTCAGTTTATATAGCTTAGTGCGGCGGCGGCGGGAGTGTGGTGGATCGGGGGCGTACCAATGATGGAGATCGGCCCTGGTACTATTTCCCGATCATCTGCTCACACTATGAGCAGATGATCAGGGAATAGTACTGCGCACAGGTGGCGGCGGCAGCACCGAGCAGGGAGGGAGGGGGAACGTAGATGCACAGTCACATCTCTCCCTTCCTGCTCGGTGCCCTGCAAATGTACTGATTGAATACATACATGGAATACTTTGGGTAGCAAGGACACTTGCTCCCCAAAGTATTCCATAAATGTATTTATTCAATAAAGCACACTGTACATAACATTAGTTTACATAGACATCCATAGACACAATAAAGTCCCATAGACTTCTACATAAAGAGTGCCCCCTGCTGGACACTCTATAGGAATTACACCCTGGGTCGTGACGTCACTGTATCTGAGAGAATTCTAACATTCCATGATCTACTAAATTAAGGGAAATAGCAGTATATGTGCATTTTCCATAATTAATGTACATTACAAATTTGTATAACTTTCCATAAGTAATAAAATATAAAAAAATAATTTTGGCCGGACTTCTCCTTTAACACAGCATGACCCAACTTAGGACTAATCCGCAAGATCGACACTCGTCTGCAGAGCCTTTACAGGTATCAATCGTGTGGCTGGATAATTCATCATTTGATTGTTCGCATGGCCTGATAACTTCCTCATAATCGGCTCCACATACTCAGATTTGTGGATGACTAGTGATGATTCAAGTTTCTGCACAAAATATGTGATCAGCCACATGGACATAATTGTCCACCAATGCCATGAAGGTTTATGTGTTTTTATCATGTAAAGGAACTTTTATCATGTGTTTACAAACAGGGCAGACTCCTCCCCCTTTGACCTGTGGGTGTGTTTGGCGGTCTTTTTTGTCTTTTTAAATTTTTGTATGTGTTCCTTGTGTATGCACCTTGTCTGATGAAGGAAAGTGAGTTCCCAAAACGCGGTACATGTGCAGTAAATTTCTTTTTTTAAGCCACTTCTCTGTGGAGAGTTTTTGGGGTAGCGTTGGTTAATTCAAGTACCCTTTTTTTTAATATATATTTTTGTCTGCCTGTCTGGTGATAATGCTAGTGTAAAAGGGCGCTCACAGTGATACAGTAAGGAAGGCCATAGAAGCTGCTGCTGATTGGTCACAGTCTGATTCCAGGAATTCTATTGAAAAACTGGGAAAATAATGTCAATAGACATGGAGTTTTTATGGTGTTTTTTTTCTGCCTATAGAAGTTTATGGTAAAAAAAATCCACTATTTCTTTGAAGAAAAAAAAACACAAATCGCTCAGCATACTGTGATTTAGCAAAATTGGTGGGTAGGAGTAAAATGACAAATTGCCCTGCATGAAATGCTAAACACATACATGGGTATGGCATTCCATATTTTCCTATTGACTCACAGACATCTGGCTGCAGCATTTTTGAACCAATAAAACGCTATGCACCAATTTTAGCATTTTTACTGGTGTTTTTTGTCTTTTTTTTTTTTTAAACGCCTAGTGTCACTCTTAAGGGCCATGTAATAGGAGCGGCGTCAGGAGACCGCTGCTATCTTCTATGGGCTGCCTAAACGATCTATCAATCACCGGGGCAGCCCCCCCCCCCCCCCCCCCCCCCCGCTCTTACCCTCTTGCTGCCGATGTGTGTAATAGCAGAAGAATGAGGAGCAAGCGAGTGCTGACCTGACAGGTAGGCGTTTGTTTACTCCTCTGATTGGCCCCGTGTAATAGGGGCTTTTGGCGCCAAAAAGATAGCCATCCCAAAAAATGGCAGCAAGATGGCCAAGAAAGGATGTTGTGGAAACATAGCCTTAAGAAGACAGAGAAGTATCTGAAAACAACCCCAGCTTCAACAAGGAACTTATAACACAAATAAAGTATAAGCCAAGTTTTATTTAGTGTTTTACTTGTCCTGCGGAAATAAAACCATGTTAATGCTGATTTTTATCTCCTACTAAAACAGTAGAGAGAGGGTTCCCAGAAACTTGAGATGAGAACAGGAAAAGTGAGGTGATAATGGTGGGGCCAAAGTGGTTTCTTCTATCAGTGTTCAGCTACATTAGAGACACTTCTTTCTTCACGTATTGTTAGTAGTACTTCCCAGGGCTCTACTTCATGATTTATATCACTAGAATAACAGTAGAAGTAAAATGTGCTCTTTTTGATACTCCAAATCTATCATAAAGAAAAACGTTACTGTTTCCAAAAACTGGCATTCATATACCCTAAACAGCCATGCCATTAAAACCATCAGCCTAACATTGTGAAGCGGAAATGGGGTTATAAAGGTTAAATAATCTCCAGTCTGCAAAGCGATCTACCAGCATTTAAAGGGGTTGGCCACTTTATAGTAAAATATTTTGTGTGTAATATAAGTTAATGTATTTATATTACTTACTGACAGCAGCTTCCTGTGTACCTCATAGACCTAAAATCAGACTCCCCTGCAGTGTCGGACTGGGCCACCGGAGGATCCTTCGGTAGGCCCCAGCCCTCCACACAGTTAAGACACTATCACTGTCGGGCGGCAGGGCCCCCCGACATTGACAGCGCTGTCCATCTAGCAATGCTGTCACCTGACTGGGCCCTCACCCAGTCAGGTGACTGCAAAGCTCCCTTGGATGACGGCTGCCCCCCGGCCCCCCGTGGCGTAACTGGGCCCCCGCCACACTGCTCCTGTCCTCTTGTGACCGCAAGCAGTTTTTCGCTTATGGTCACAAGAGGTGCCCAGGCCCCCAACTGCTGCTTGTCTCCCTGTGTCCCGGCCGGTGCACGTATCATCACGCGTCAGTGTGCGCCGACGGCGGAGATTTCTGGCGGAGAGAGCGTGTGTTTAGAGACTCAGTGATGCGTGTGCCGGCCGGGACACAGGGAGACGAGTAGGAGCCAGTGGAGAAGACAGCCGACGGGGGAGCGTGTTGTAAGGAGAGTTGTTTTTATTTTTTATTTTTATCTTTTGCACAGAGGGGGGAACCACCTATAAGGGGGATAACACGGGGGGAGACCATCTATAAGGGGGATAACACAGGGGGGGAGACCATCTATAAGGGGGATAACACAGAGGGGGGGAGACCATCTATAAGGGGGATAACACAGAGGGGAGACCATATATAAGGGAGATAACATGGGGGAAGACCATCTATAAGGGAGATAACACAGGGGGGAGACCATCTATAAGGGGGAAAACACGGGGGGACCAACTATAAGGGGGATAACACAGGGGGGAAACCACCTATAAGGGGGATAACACGGGGAGAGGCCATCTATAAGAGGGATAACACAGGGGGGAAACCATCTATAAGGGGGATAACACAGGGGGAGACCATCTATATTGGGAATAACACGGGGGAAGACCATCTATAAGGGGGATAACACAGGGGGGGGAAACCATCTATTTGGGGAACAACACGGGGGGAGACCATCTATAAGGGGGATAATGCAGGGGGGAGGCTATAAGGGGGATAACACAGGGGTGAGACCATCTATAAGGGGGATAACACGGGGGGATCATCTATAAGGGGGATAACACTGGGTGGCGAGAGACCATCTATAAGGGGGAAAACACAGAGGGACCATCTGTAAAGGGGACAACACATGGGGGGAACCATCTATAAGGGGGATAACATGGGGGGGGGGGAGAGAACATCTATAAGGGGGATAACACAGGGGGGAACCATCTATAAGGGGAATAACAAAGTGGGAAACCATCTGTAGGGGAGATAACACGGGGAAAATAAGGACGGTAGTATAGGGGGGACCCTCTATATGGGGGATAATACAGGGGGACAACACAGGAGGTATCTATAGGGGGCATAATACAGGGGGGCATCTATAAGGGGGATAATACAGGGGGCATCTATAAGGGGCATAATACAGGGGGACCATCTATAGGGCGATAATACAGGGAGCATCTATAAGGAGGCTATACGGGGGGGAGGAGCATATACTATAAGGGGGTCACATAGAGTCAGTCTACCTACTAAACGAGGGTGTAAATGGGCCAATACAGATGTGCAGGGTGTGTAGAGATGAGGATGGTGCCAGAGTGTGGAGCCTAATATGTCTGTCTGGCAGATTCTGTGGATTTGTGGCTCGAAGAAGTTCTCATAACGGCCCAGGACAGAAGAAGAAAAATATGAAAAGGGAAGAACTCCGATTAGAGAAGACGTCCCCTGTGAGTCACCTGATATAACTGCACTGTGATGTATATGGTGTACAGAACCTGTGTACCGCTGTCAGTACCTCTATGTGACTGTATGAGGTGATTGTGAATTTTGTACAGTGGATTTTCTTCAGTAGCAGCAGTGACATTAGTCAGTATGTGGTGGTGTTAGTATGTGGTGGAATTATTTGTTACTTTTGAATCTGGTATTGTGTTTTATTGGTCTTAGTACTGTATACTGGATTTGGTCAGTAACAATCTGGTGGTGATGGTAGTGGTTGTGGTGTGGCGGTAATATTTCCCCTTGTATACTGGTATTATTGGCAATATTGGTCAGCATACAGGATTTGGTCAGTAATGTCAACTCGGTTGAGGCCCAAATTGACAGTCTGCAGCCCTCAGGATATGCTGGGAGTTGTAGTACAGTAGTACAATCCTCTGATAACTTCCGCTGTAGACAGATGTATTGCTGGACCTTAAGGGCTGATGGTTGTCACCCACAGATTGCAGCCACCAGGAGACTCTGCACACAGTGATATATTAAAGGGTTATCCTCTCAGAGACTACAACTCCCAGCATAGCCTGAGAGCTGTATAAATGTAGGGGTCCTAAGAGTTTTAGTTCAACTGAAAATGTTAATCAGAAAGGATTTGTCACAGATACAGATGAATCCAGGAAAGGATGGGGTCAGCATGTCGTGTCTCACTGGTTCTATTTTGGTGGGCCCCAAGGATCATTTCCTCTGGTGGACCCCAGTCCGACACTGCTCCCCTCCAGGCTGTGCTGACCTGCTCTGTGGTGATGTCCATACAATGGCCGACATGGAGGAGCATGTGACCATGCCCTGCCCCCATGTCCTCCATAGGCATATACAGGCTCAGTGGTGGACACTGGGAGAGGGTCATGGTCACATTTTCCTCCATGTCGGCCATTTTATGGACAACTTCACCTCAGAGCAGCGCAGCCCAGCCTGGAGGGGAGTCTGATTTTAGTTCTATGAGGTACACAGGGAGCTGCTGTCAGTGACTACACTTACTAAGGCTGGGTTCACACACAGTATATTTCAGTCAGTATTGTGGTCCTCATATTGCAACCAAAACCAAGAGTGGATTGAAAACACAGAAAGGCTTTGTTCACACAATGTTGAAATAGAGTGGATGGCCGTCATTTAATGGTAAATATTTGCTGTTATTTTAAAACAACGGCTGTTATATTGAAATAATGCCAGTTATTTACTGTTATATGGCAGCCATTCACTCAATTTCACAATTGTGTGAACAGATCCTTTCTGTGTTTCCAATCCACTCCTGGTTGAGGTCGCAAAATACTGAGCAAATACTGACTAAAATATACTGTGTGTGAACCCAGCCTAAGGCTATGTTCACATAGCGTAAGAGATCAGCTGTTCCGTGACCCGGCGGGATGATCTTTCATGCTTCAAAGTTCTGATACGGGCGCCCCCGCCAGCCCCTTACTCTCAAGACCACCAGTGACCAGAGCAGTAGTCAGAAATGAAAAAGAATTATTGGTTATCTACCATTTTGGCAGATTAGAAATAGTCAATAGTAAGACAGCCAGAGACATTTGGTCACTGTTACACAATATTTGGTACCTCCTAAGCCACCGAAACAGCTATTTTGTGAATCGAACACATTATGCACCAGATCACTCCAAAAACACCCACACCCCAAACTTGTGACCTGAAATAGGTGCCCCAGTTTTTTTATATTACAAATATGCACAAAATAACTCGCTGGTTGGATGCAGGGTCAGTACAATCACTGCTCATTTGGCATACTATACTATCAGTTTATTTCAGCTGTCAGCTCTGTTTAGGGCGTCCGGCATTTTTTATTGTAAAGACAGACACTTAGTAAGTTTTCACTTTATATGCCAGCCTTGCCCACGGATATTTCTACCCTGTCACTTACGTTTATAAGACAAGGTGCAGATGGCTTGTGCAGGTGATAGACAGGAGAGCCCCAGTGAAATCTCCTGTGCCTGTCATCTTTTATTTCATGTGGAAAGCATGTCCTAGATAATGTGTGAAGCGCTGCCAACTTTATGATTTCTAGGACAGTATGGTGCCCAACAATATCTTAGTATGTAGGGGAGACAGGTCAGCACTGAAAATCAACAACTATTCCTAAATCTGTATTAAGGTCTTTTGCTGAAATTATTTCATTGGAAAAAAGTTGCTAGTACAATAGGGACAAAAAAAAAATAAAATTATATGGGGAGGGGAGGAGTAAGGCACAGCTGGCTGCGGCTTATCTCTCCCAGAACAAAGAGGACAGGTGTTGATTTTCCATCATGCCTGACTTCTATGGGACTCTCTCAACCTATCACCAACAGATGATGTCGGTGGTGGGCTGATAGAGCCCCATATACCTGTGAATAATATGAGCACCCTGTATTCTATACAGGTCCTGGATTAGAGATGAGCGAACAGGTTCCACGGTATGGGATCCGGTTCGGATTTTTCAAAAAGTCTGAATCCGATCGGATTCGGATTTTTGGAAGTCTGCTCTGATTTTTTTTTTCTTGCTTTCTAAAATGGCAGCCACCATTTTAGAAAGCAGGAAGTGTTCCGGGCAGGAAAAGCGCTTTCCCATGATGCCCGGAACACATCCAATCAGCAGGGATCTTGCACTAGCCCACCCCCTGTGTGACGTGGTATTGCTTTAAGAGTCTGCACAGAGAGAGAGAGAGAGAGAGAGAGAGAGAGAGAGAGAGAGAGAGAGGAAGGAGTCAGGGCCGTCTTAACAGCATTATGGGCCCCTGGGCAGAGGTGCGAATTGGGCCCCACCCCCCGCGGCCGCCGCCATCAAAACCCCCCCCATCTTTGCAACCCCTCCCCTAGCCAGTACAATTACGTACAATAAAAAATACTAATTATTGTTAACATAAACTTTAATTCACAATACAGTCTTTCAGCAGTGCAAAAACTAAAAATAACCGTGCGTGCGTGCCGCACTAAACCAGACCAGGTTGGCTTCAAAGTATCCAAAAAACGCAATGGAGACAGCACTTCCAACAGCAATCTGCAGGGTTTATTGTCACACCAGTGCAACATGTCTCATCTATACAGAATACAGGGAAACAACATGGTTCATATATAATATAATAGTCATGTTGTTGCCCCTCTGTCTATATGAGACATGTTGTTTTGCCCTTCTCTATATATATGCCAGATAACAAGCAACAAATATTACCACCGCATACTGACTAACACCACCGCTGCTACTGACTAATCCACTGTACACAGATCACTATCACCTCATCCAGTCATATAGAGGTACCCAGCTCTACACAGGTTCTGTACACCATATACATTACAGTGCAGATACATCAAGTGACTCACATGGGACGTCTTCTCTGATCGGAGTTCTTCCCTTTTCATCTTCTTTTCCATTTGCCCTGTGCCGTTATGAGAACTTCTCCGAGGCACGAATCCACAGAATCTGCCAGACAGACATATTAGGCTCCACACTCTGTCACCATCCTCATCTCTTTACACACTGCACATCTGTATTGGCCCCTTATAGATAGCTCCCCCTGTATTACCCCCTTATAGATGGCTCCCTCGTATTCCCCCCTTATAGATGGCTCCCCCCTGTATCCCCCCCCTATAGATGGCTCCCCCCTGTATCCCCCCGTATCCCCCCCCTAATATAGATGGCTCCCACCTGTATCCCCCTTATAGATGGCTCCCCCCTGTATCCCCCCCTTGTATAGATGGCTCCCCCCTGTATCCCCCCCTATAGATGGCTCCCCCCTGTATCCCCCCCCTCTCGTATAGATGGCTCCCCCCTGTATCCCCCCCTATAGATGGCTCCCCCCTGTATCCCCCCTATAGATGGCTCCCCCCTCTATCCCCCCCTATAGATGGCTCCCCCCTGTATTCCCCCTATAGATGGCTCCCCCCTGTATCCCCCCTATAGATGGCTCCCCCTGTATCCCCCTATAGATGGCTCCCCCTGTATCCCCCCCTATAGATGGCTCCCCCCTGTATCCCCCCCTATAGATGGCTCCCCCCTGTATCCCCCCCTATAGATGGCTCCCCCCTGTATCCCCCCTATAGATGGCTCCCCCTGTACCCCCCCTATAGATGGCTCTCCCCTGTATATGGCTCCCCCCTGTATCCCCCCCTATAGATGGCTCCCCCTGTATCCCCCCTATAGATGGCTCCCCCTGTATCCCCCCCTATAGATGGCTCCCCCTGTACCCCCCTATAGATGGCTCCCCCCTGTATCAACCCCTATAGATGGCTCCCCCCTGTATCCCCCCCTATAGATGTCTCCCCCCCGTATCCCCCCTATAGATGTCTCCCCCCGTATCCCCCCCTATAGATGTCTCCCCCTTATTCCCCCCCTATAGGTGGCTCCCCCCTGTATCCCCCCTATAGATGGCTCCCCCTGTATCCCCCCTATAGATGGCGCCCCCGTATTCCCCCCTTATAGATGGCTCCCCCTGTATCCCCCCCTATAGATGGCTCCCCCTGTATCCCCCCTATAGATGGCTCCCCCCTGTATCCCCCCTATAGATGGCTCCCCCGTATTCCCCCCTTATAGATGGCTCCCCCCTGTATCCCCCCTATAGATGGCTCCCCCCCTGTATCCCCCCTATAGATGGCTCCCCCGTATTCCCCCCTTATAGATGGCTCCCCCTGTATCCCCCCTATAGATGGCTCCCCCCTGTATCCCCCCTATAGATGGCTCCCCCCTGTATCCCCCCTATGGATGGCTCCCCCGTATTCCCTCCTTATAGATGGCTCCCCCTGTATCCCCCCCTATAGATGGCTCCCCCTGTATCCCCCCCTATAGATGGCTCCCCCTGTATCCCCCCCTATAGATGGCTCCCCCCTGTATCCCCCCTATAGATGGCTCCCCCTGTATCACCCCCTTATAGATGGCTCCCCCCTGTATCCCCCCCCTATAGATGGCTCCCCCCTGTATCCCCCCCTATAGATGGCTCCCCCCCTGTATCCCCCCTATAGATGGCTCCCCCGTATTCCCCCTTTATAGATGGCTCCCCCTGTATCCCCCCCTATAGATGGCTCCCCCGTATTCCCCCCTTATAGATGGCTCCCCCGTATTCCCCCCTTATAGATGGCTCCCCCCTGTATCCCCCCCTATAGATTGCTCCCCCCTGTATCCCCCCCTATAGATGGCTCCCCCCCGTATCCCCCCTATAGATGGCTCCCCCGTATTCCCCCCTTATAGATGGCTCCCCCTGTATCCCCCCCTATAGATGGCTCCCCCGTATTCCCCCCTTATAGATGGCTCCCCCGTATTCCCCCCTTATAGATGGCCCCCTGCACAGCAGATAAAAAAAACAAACACCCAACTCACCTACCAGCGCTCCCCCGTCGCTGCTTCTTCTCCTCTTCTGCACCGGCTGATGCGTCGCTCCCCGGGGGATTCTCAGGGTGAAAAATAGAGAGGGTGAAAGATAGATAGATTAGGCATAGAAGAGCAAAGGGTGCACAGAAGAAAAACATGCTCTACAGATATACAAGTACTTTACTACACTACATGGAGAGAGAGGAGCGGCTGCACATCACACCTATGCCTGATACTAGTGCTGCTAAGCTTATTTTAAAAACCAACGTCAGGATGTTGGCATATAATTTGATCAAACCATTCCGCCCCGTGTACCACGTGCAGGTCTCCTGGTTCACACGGGTCCCTACGCTAACTCCACACCGTGATGGTCGGTGGCCACCAACCCCGCAAAGTGTGCATGTGCAGAGAAGGGAGAAATGTAAAACACGACATGGAGAGAGAGGAGCGGCTGCACATCACACCTATGGCTGATGCTAGTGCTGCTAAGCTTATTTTAAAAACCAACGTCAGGATGTTGGCATATAATTTGATCAAACCATACCGCTCAGGGGTTGCAGGGCCATTTCATGGCCTCCCTTCCCTGCAGGTGCATGTTTTGCGGGGTTGTGGAGTTAGCGTAGGGACCCGTGTGAACCAGGAGACCTGCACGTGGTACACGGGGTGGTATGGTTTGATAAAATTATATGCCAACATTCTGACGTTGGTTTTTAAAATAAGCTTAGCAGCACTAGTATCAGCCATAAGTGTGATGTGCAGCCGCTCCTCTCTCTCCATGTCGTGTTTTACAAGTACTATACTGTCTCCGTTGTGAGAGTGTATATGACATAGGTGTTATCCTGAGGCACAAATATACTGTGTGCATTTGTGGAGAATAAAACTCTACTGCATTCACTGCATTTGTGACCTTACTTACTCTACTGCATCCTTTCACTGCATTTGTGACCTTTTCCTGCATAGACCCTGTAATGGTGAGTTTCCTGCATAGACCCTGTAATGGTGAATTTCCTGCATAGAGCCTGTAATGGTGAATATTGAAGTCTAAAAAAAAAAATTGACTTTGAGATATCGAAAAGATAATGATGTTACTGACATGTAGAGCCCTAAATTCAGCCAAATACACTACACCCGTATCATAAAGATGCTTTAATCTATGAAATCCGGAGAAATCCGAAATTCGGTCGGACCGAACCTTACGGAAAAATCCGAAAGTCCGGTCGGAACGAACTTTTGAAAAGTTCGCTCATCTCCATCCTGGATTCCCTTGCAGTGTGTCAGTTGTGGTACACTAATTGTTGTTAATAAAACAGTGCATAGAGTAGGGGCATGTCCAGGAATCATGGGGCCCCATAGCAAAAAACTGTATGGGGCCCCCCTCCCCTACGCACAACACAAAGCACTATATATATATATATATATATATATATATATATATATATATATATGTGTGTTTGCGCTCGGTGATGTGGCCAAAAACTAAAATCCATTGTGACCAGAGGCAGAAGCAGCTAAAGGAGTGACTGGCGGAGCAGAGAGACAATGGCTGCTTACTCTGTCAGGCCACTGTATTTAACTATAAGGGCCTATCAGGAGCCCTTATTGTTAAATACATAGGTGCAGCAGCGGAATACTTTCTGCTTAACCCCTCATGTACTGCAGTTTGTAAGTGACCCAATGTTCTCTTATATGCTGCAACACAAAAAAAAAAAGAAAAAGAGTTAAAAAGGAAGATAAAGAGATCTCTGCTTTACTGCTCCTGCATTGATAACCCCTGATCTCAGGCACATTTTCCTACTTGATTGCAGAAGCCGAACAGAGGTCAGAGGTTATCAGAGCAGTGAAGCAGAGATCTCCTTGTCCTCTGCATATTAACCCTTTTTTGTGTTGCAGCATGTAAGTGAACACTGGTTCACTTACACACAGCAGTACATAAGGGGTTAAGCAAAAGGACACAGGAGACTCTTATCTTCCCTCTGCATCCCAGGGCCCCCCTCCTGCACGGGGCCCAACAGCAACTTCCTACCCTGCCTCTATGGTAGCTGCGCCACTGGCATAGAGGGTTTCTATCACTTTTGTGGACAGTCTGATCGTAAATTCAAATTTGCCATTTTTTCCTTACCTTCTAACACAACTATCCAATTGTTACTCTCAAAATGGGATAATTTGTTAGTTGACTAAGTGACATGCCAAAAGTTTTTTCAAATGAGTTACATTTTAACCCCTTGCCGCAAAATGACTTTTGGGGAACGTCATGTAAAGCAGGTAGTTAATGCAACATGACGTTCCCCAAACGTCATGCTTTCCCTGCCTCCCCCCTCTGTCCCTGATTGAGATCGGGCAGCGGGAGGAGGCTATGTCAGACAGCCGCCTCCCGCTGCCACTGCCTGGAGGGGAGCCGCGCTCCCCCGGGCAGTTAACCCCTTAAACGCCGGTCGATGCGACCGCAGAGTCTATGGGGGAGATGTGATATCTGCCGCTGATCGGGAGGAGGCTGCCGCACGTTGCCTCCTCCTGCCGCCACTGCCAGTTTGTCCCCCGGCCCCCCTTCCCCGCCGCCCGTACCGGAGATCACCGCTATCAACGTTATAGCGGTGATCTCCGGTACCGGCTATTACTGGCGCTGACGACAGCTTTCATCTCCCCCCACCGTGAATCCACGGTGGGGGGAGATGAAAATGTATCCATCAGACCCCAGATCAGCCCCCCTAATGCCCCGATAACTAACCAGCTCCCTCCCCGGGCGGCCATCAGATCCAAGATGGCCGCCCCCATCTCTGTGAACAGACTACGTCTGTTCACAGGGATGGAAAAGAAAAAATGATCAAAGCCCTATCCTCTCCGCCACTGAAAGTAACGGAGAGCATGGGGCAGTGATCGGGGACCCCCCTGTGTGGTCCCGGAACAGGCGATCGGCGGTATATACTATATACCGCTAATCGCCTGTTCCCAGTGCAAAGAAGCACTTTTTATCCCCGGTCACCATAAATGATTGGTGACAGGGGATAAAATGTGATAGTGTCTGTCCCCCAAGTCCCCGTCACCCCCTGTCCCCCAGTCACCCCCCCTTCCCTATATACTTTACCGCATGCACTACAGAAGCAGCCAACTCTGAAAATGTAAAGTGACAGACCAATTTGGTCCCTGTCACTGAACTATGATTACTGTGATAGAAAATATCACAGTAATCATAGTAATATAGTGAAAATGAATGTGTAAAAGTACAAAAAGTGACAAACATACAAAAAAAAACCCCACATTTTATTATAGTAATAACTGCAGTTTACTCCCAAATTACCCCTAACCCCCCCCCAGATTACTCGTAACCACCGCAGGTTTCCCGTAACCACCCCAGGTTGCTCGTAACCGCCCCAGGTGGCCCGTAACCACCCCAGGTTGCCCGTAATCACGCCAGATTACACGTAACCACCGCACGTTGCCACTGACCACCACATGTTACCTCTGACATCGCACGCTGCCTCTGACCACCGCACGTCGCCTCTGACCACCGCACGTCGCCTCTGACCACCCCAAATTGCCAATGACCCCCTCCAGAATGCCATAACCACGCCAGATTGCCGTAACCAACCCAAATTACATATAAGCACTTCAGTTTATCCATAACCAACCCAGATTGTCTGTAACCACCCCAGGTTGCCCGTAACCACCCCAGATTGTCAAAATCTGCACTGAAAATGCTAATTGGCGCTCCTTCCCTTCTGAGCCCTGCTGTGTGCCCATACAGTGGATTATGCCCACATATGGGGTATCGTTCTACTCAGGAGAACCTGCAATACAGATTTTGGGGTGAATTTGCTCTCCTGTTCCTCGTGAAATTTCCAACTAAAGGAACATATTATTGGAAAAATTCGAGTTTTTCATTTTTACTGTCTACTTTTGAATACTTTCCTCCAATACCTGTGGGTTCAAAATGCTCACCACACCCCAAGATGAATACTTTGAGGGGTGTACTTTCCAAAATGGAGTGACTTATGGGGAGATTTTACTCCGCTGGCACTACAGGGGCACTGCAAACGCACCTGGCGCTCGTAAACTTCTTCAGCAAAATCTGCACTGAAAATGCTAATTGGCGCTCCCTTCCTTCTGAGCCCCGCTGTGTGCCTATACAGTGGTTTATGCCCACATATGGGGTACTGTTGTACTCAAGAGAACCTGCATTACAAATTTTGGCATGCATTATTTCTCATGTTCCTTTTGAAAATGAGAAACTTTAATCTAAACGTATAATATTTTCCATTTTTTACGGCCTAATGGTAAACACTTTCCTCCAGCCCATGTAGGGTTAAAATGCACATGATACCCCTAGATTAATTATTTAAGGTGTCTAGTTTCCAAAATGTGGTCACTTATGTGGGTTTCCAGTATACAAGCCTCCTAAATCCATTTAAAAAAAGAACTGGTGCCTAAAAAAAAAATCAGTTTTGGAAATTTCATGAAAATTTGATAATTTGCTGATACATTTCTATGCCCCATAACACCCTAAAAAAGTAAAATATGTTAACCAAATTATGCCAGAATAAAGAAGATATTGATAATGTGACTTAGTAACTAATTTATGTGCTATGACTTCCTTTTTTAAGAAGCAGAGAATTTCAAAGTTCATAAAATGCTAATTTTTCATGATATTTTGAGGTTTTTCACAAAAAACACAAAAAGTAGTGACCAAATTTTGCCACTAACAAAGTGCCATATGTGACGAAAAAACTATCTCAGAATCGCTAGCATACGTTTAAGCATTACTGAGCTATAAGCGCATAAAGTGAGACAGGTCAGATTTTAAAAAATTAGCTTGGTCATTAAAGAAGCAGTTCAAAAAAAAAAAAATTTCCCCCCCCAGGTAGCCGCTGGCATGTATACTCACATAAGCTGATCGATGTCCCGCGGCGCAGCTCCGTTCCCGTCCCGCTTTGCCGTTAAAATCCAGCCCATGCTCACATCCGCCGGCGCTGTAAGTCCTCTTCTCTGACCTGTCATTATAGGCCGGAAGTCACTCGCTTCCATGCATTCTCTATGGAAGCGCGTGACTTCCGGCGTTCAATTTACAAGGGAGAGAAAAGGAGTCACTGGTGAACTGCTTCTTTAAGGCCAAAACAGGCTTTAGAGGCAAGGGGTTAAAGGGCTTTTATTATTAAGAAACTAGGTGTAAACTGATGTATTTTGTGAACTGAAAAAAAGTTTTCAAAGTACAAGCTTTGCTGAAAATGTACTGTTTAACTTACTAATCCCCATGCTTTGTTTTGAAATTCTGCTGCCTTTTGTTATGATCCACTAAGGTAGGCCAGGCATGCCCAGTTCCACTGCAATCTCCAGGAAGTACTGGTGGTTGGTCTCTATTGAGCCTGCAAGCATGGGGGATTTTCCTGCTGCAGGGTCACAGTTCAGAGAGAAAACCAGAAAGTCATTAGGTTTATGGGGAGATAAACAGTACAGTAATGTGGGTTACTTTACTAAAAACAACAAATTTGTACTCCTTTACTTCCTAAGTGCATTATTTTACATTTGAAACCATTGAACTGCAGTTCCCATTGTTTGGACTACTGATCTAGCAAAGCTTAATAATTTTCTATATTACTGACACCTCCAGGAATATTTGTGTCATCAGCAAACAGACAAACTTTACCTACCAAACCTTCTCCTATGTCACTTACAAACATATTAAAAAGAATAGGACCTACAAGAGACCCTTGTGGTACACCACTTGTAACCTGTAACTTGTCTCTGCTCAGAATATAAACATTAACAACAACAACAACCCTTTGATATCTATCCTTTAGCCCAGTGCTTCTCAAACTTTTTCTACTGGAGCCTCACCCAACAGACCAAGGCAATGCCTGGGCCTCACCAGACTGACTAAGAGGATGCCTGGGCCTCACCATCTGTGGTGAAAGTCTATTTAAAAGCTGAAAACAATGCTAGGTCTAGCTTTCACCCATCTCCCAAGCTCTGTATGCTAATAAAGCAAGTACAAAATAAATTAATAATGTTGCTAAAATAGAGATTTTGGAGGACTGTGCAGATCATAGTTACTTTTGTGAAAACGGTCTCCCCAGCTGCGCCTCACCAACAACTAGGTAGCGCCTCACTGGTGAGGCCCGCCTCACAGTTTGAGAAGCACTGCTTTAGCCGACAACAAATCCACTGAAATATCCAGGGATAATTATACATTATACTCTCATATATGAATAAATAAAACACTGTGCTACCATATATAAAATTAATTATACTTCGTAAAACATACAGTAGATATTTCTTTACCTGTATTGGATGACAATAATAAGAATTGTAATGCTACTTTAGGAAAGTTCAGAGGGGGCACATCAGTAGTGGACAATACGTGTTTTAAGCAGAAATAAAGAGCCCTCATCAAACAATTTTAAGATATTGGAAATATAGATAAATTAATAGATTCTATCTAGAAGTATTAAAGGGGTAGTGCGGCGGTAAAAAATTATTCACAGAATAACACACATTACAAAGTTATACAACTTTGTAATGTATGTTATGTCTGTGAATGGCCCCCTTCCCCGTGTCCCACCACCCCCTCCCGTGTACCCGGAAGTGTAGTGCATTATACATACCTGATCCGTGTCGACACGCGTCCGCCATCTTGTGCCAAACGTCATCTTCGGCCTGCCGGCCCGAACACCTCCGGTCTTCCTGTCGGGCGCCCTCTGCCGTGTCATCAGCTGCTCAGCCGCGATTGGCTGAGCATAACTGTGCTCGGCCAATCGCGGCTCAGCGGCTGATGACGCCGCACTACCCCTTTAACATCAGGAATGAATGGGCAAAGGTAAAGGAGTTAAGAGGAGACGTTCCAAGAGAAAACCTATAACTCATTACAGTTTGGTCTTGCTGTAAAATTATGGTCTGAAGGTAGTGCCAGGCCTTTTGTATAAGACATGGAGAAGATAAATAAGCTATTTTAGAAGACGGCAATAATGAAATTTATGGTGCGTTCACACCTACAGGATCTGCAGCTGATTTTCTGCAGCAGATTTCATTTAAATAACTGAACACAGCATCAAATCTGCTGCAGATCTGCTGCAGATCCTGTAGGTGTGAACGCACCCTTAGGGAGCTTTAATTATCAGCTTTTCAATAGAGACCCTTTTCTTTATTATGTCTTCCTTCCACCAAATAGGTTGCGTAATGATACAATTTGGTATCTGGCATATCCATACCACCACAAAGCCATAATTTAGAAACCGTGGCTGCTTTAGCTCTAGGATACTTATTATCCCATCTAAAGGAATTTATAATACATTGGATTTTGGTTTAATAAAAAAGACTGAGGAATATTAAATTAGGAGGAACCAACATCCCCCCTATTGCAATATGGCCCACCCAAGAAAAGTAAAGCTTTCTTAGATTGGCAGTCATGTTGGGAATGTGATCTAAGAGGGGAACAGAATAAGTAGAAGTGGTTTTTGAACTTTGGTAACGCCCATGTTGCCTATTACTGCTGCCACTCAATGTAAATGGCTATATAAACTATACATTTATTTTAATGAAGTTATAATACAGAGTAATGCTGCGTTTACACGGAACGATTATTGTTCAAATTTGCACGATAACGATCAAATTTGAACAATAGTCGTACGTGTAAACGCAGCGAACAATCAAACGCCGAGCGAGAAATCGTTCATTTTGATCTTACAACATGTTCTTAAATCGTCGTTCGGCATTTGCAAAAAATTCGAAGATCGTTCCATGTAAAAAGTCGTTCACCGATTTTACTTATGTGCGAGATAGGCTTAAGCGATCGCAAAACGATTTTTTTCGTACGATATATCATTCCGTCTAAACACTAATCGTTATTAAAATAAAAATCGTTACTTCGAAATTGTTAATCGGGCGAATTATCGCTCTGTGTAAACGCAGCATAATATAAATTTATTAAAGCAATGTATTGGCAGAAAAAAATAAAAATAAAAATAATATATATATATATATATATATATATATATATATATATATATATATATATATATATACACATCCTCCCTCACTGTAGAAGTTATCACAATGAATAACAGAACCACAGTTCCTGGCGAGTGGCTGTTAATCTTGTAGTTCATAAAAAATATAGTTAATAAAACAATTTTAATGTTAGAATTCATTCTTTATTTAATACAATATCTCTAGACTTCTCATTTATTATTTTTAATCTGCTTTAAAGGCAAAAATATGAAAATTAATAACTTGAGGTTCACTTAAACCATTTATAGTGTAAACTGTGGCATTTCATTATCATCCTGTTTAAAATCAATCACAAAACTTAAAAAGGAGGATATGCAGTTAGAAAAGCCAATTTCTATGGGGGTATATACGATTTATAATAACTTGAATACCCAGAGAAATTGAAATGTCAGGAGTAAAGTTTATCTTTCTGACATAAATAAAAATAGAAGAAGTAAAATATCAGCGTTGCGAAGTTTTGAGCACCTTAAATAAGAATGGCTATACAGTTAGTGTATCTTAATCACATATATATATATATATATATATATATATATATATATATATATATATATATGGTTGTATACGGCATTTCTATATCTTGTGATTTTCTGTGGGAGATAGACTCACTGTAATTAGAATGAAAATGTAATAAGATTCATAACCAGCAGTTAGCTCTTCATTTGCCATATTTTATGTTGACTGACTATATATTAATTTGCATGTATTTAAGATCCAAAGGCAGTAAATATTGTTCATGCCCCCTGAGAGGCTTGACTTGCAAATGGAAATTTTTGCAAAATGTATAAATGTGTTTGATCTTCTGGTTTAATAAGATAGTGACCCCTTTATAAGTCTTATCTTTGCAGAATCCATGTAGATTGTCTTTGGGCTTTGTATACCTGGATTCTGATTAACCTTAAAATTATACAGATCAATAAATAATCCTCCAATGTATCTGATTTTATTTAGAAACTACATTATGAAAAACAAGCACAAAAACACAGCTTGTTAATTTGAAGCATGTTTGCCATTTATAGTTTTTGGCCTAAAAAATGGTCATAAGCTTAAGTGATACTTTTTGGCCAATTGAAACTCACATTCATGAAAAGGCCAGGTAGGGCTTGATACTAATGTTGAGGCAATGATATTATATGTGGTGCTATAGGGTTTCGGTGTAAGGAGGGACCACTAGAAGGACATAAGGTGGAAAACGTATGGGGCAGTGCAGCAGTAACTGTTCGTCATGCCAGAGGGACCTGTTGTGTGTATAGTAGTAAAGTAGACCTGTTTACAATCACCTTTAGGGTAGCTTCACACGTACCGAATTTGCAGCGAATTTCACGCTGCGAGTTTGCAGTGAAATCCGCTGTGAATCTGTTACGTGTGAAGCTACCCTTAAACACGTTAGTAAGCTGTTGACGAGAGTAAGCTTCACCTACAATTACAGCTGCCATGAGACAAGCCAGTAAGTAGGTATGAGATTGAAAACCATTATAACCCACTGAGTAACGCAGGCTTGTCCTGGAGTTGGACTGACCGTATGACATGAGTAGCTACTTTCTTCAATGCCTGCTGAAGGGCCTGTCTTCTGAAAGTGGGTAGTGAGTAGTAGAGCAGCACTGGAGACAATCACAGTACTGCTTCCCCTCCTGTATACCATAATGAAAAGTTCATGAGTTAGCATTGTGCTCTGAAAGTATTTAGCACAAGGGTGAGTTCTTTAAAGAGGCAAGTGCTGAGGCCCTCTGCTCCAGAAGGGCCCACTTGGCTGTCAGATGCTGCGCGTAGACCCTGAACTGTAAGTGTTTCTAATGAGCGATTACAGCTACATGCTGCACTCTGACAGAGCGAAGAGCCATTGTCTCTTCTTCTTGCTAACAACTCTTCTAGTTGCATCCAGCATTATGCCATTCTCTTTCCTAGAACTCAGGGCTACAGCAAGGGAGGCCTACATAGGGGCTTACTAAGGGGTGATTACCTCCAAGGGGAATACTTTTTACTAGGAGGGGACTAATACCTAAAGGGGAATAGCTACATGGAGATACTATCTACTGCACAGATAAGTCTAACTGCTATATGGATGCACAGGAAAGGATCTAACTACTATATGGAGGCAAAGAGGGGACCTAACTACTATAAGGGGCAAAGAGGGGACCTAACTACTATGTGTGCAGGATGGGAAAAGAAAAGTCAATTACTCAGTTTAGAGAAGATGTCCCTTGTGAGTCAATGGATATAAGTGTGCTGCCATCACTTGTACAGTCAGCAGAGCTTGTGTAGAACTGGCATCCACCAATATGTGAAACTGGCCCTTGGTGCAAAAAAAGGTTGGAAACCACTGATCTGGAGGTCTTCTTACATACAATCATAACAGAGGAGGCTAGTTTGCTCATGTCCCCTTTTTAAAAGTCAGTATGCAAAGGCACTAGGTGAGTGATTTGGCCTGGTCATGTATTACATACTTGCACATTTATTTAACTGAACATGTCATACTACATTTATACTGCAGCTTCTTGGCAAAACAAGGTGATCATTATTGGTTCTAGAAGCGGGACTCACTGTAGTGAATGTTTTTCTCAGAGAGGAAGTTGCTTTAGAGAGACAATCCATTTCTCATGACCAAAGGTAGGGTATAGCCTGAGAAGGGGCAGGGAGGGAAACAGACAGACGGTACTCCCTAATCTGATCCCACCAGCTGACCCTGCCTTCTTGCCTCAACAGTCCTAGGTGACTGTGGACAGGGTCAAAACCAAACAGACAGCAAGGTACAAAAACAGGATCCAACAGAATAGTCAGGTAACAGAGCCAAAGTCAGGAAACCAGAAACAGCAGACAGACAGAAGAACACAAGATACACTGACATGCTTCACAAAGACAGACTAATAGCTGGCAAAGGATTAACAGACCAAAGGCCATATCACACAAAATGATTATCGGCCTTACTTGGCCAATTACCAGCCGTTTGGGTTGATAGTTATTTTTTGTAATTGTATACCGCAAGAAAAGAGGACTGAAAAATGGGACTGCACCTCACAAAATAATGTAAATTAATAGAAATTTTTATTATACATAAATGCCGGGAACAAACAAAAAACATAAAAACAATTAAAAATATATATATACCACCAAACCACCGGCCCCAATACGGCCAGGTGGTGCCTGAACCACTGGAAAAATGTATTAGATGATGGCCATACTCATTATCAAAGAATGAATAAATAAATAAATATATAGATAAATATGTGGATGAATATACGAATAAATAACTAAATTTAGAGCAAATAAATATATACAATGACCACAGTAATATCTCAAATCCCCTGTGCTAAAACTCACTGAATCACATAGATAAATACATCATGACAATGCAAGTAATCAGAAAGTGCAAGTGCAAACAAGGTGCAAGGAAAAGGGGGTGAGTGCAATACAACCACATATGGCCATCTCTCAGTGGATCGGAGAGAACATCCCACGCGTTCCGTCACATAGACTTCCTCAGGGATGAATACTATTGTCCCCAATGCTACTATATATAGGCAGTATTATAAATCAATACATAATAAACAGGTGTATGGCTTAAACAGTACTCACAGACATGCGTGTAAGACGCCGACCGGCGGACCCCGCATGGACCCGGCGCCATCTTGTTCCGGTCACGTGATGTATCACGGGTTAAACATCAGGTGATCTCTCACGTCATGTGATACATCACGTGACCGGAACAAGATGGCGCCGGGTCCATGCGGGGTCCGCCGGTCGGCGTCTTACACGCATGTCTGTGAGTACTGTTTAAGCCATACACCTGTTTATTATGTATTGATTTATAATACTGCCTATATATAGTAGCATTGGGGACAATAGTATTCATCCCTGAGGAAGTCTATGTGACGGAACGCGTGGGATGTTCTCTCCGATCCACTGAGAGATGGCCATATGTGGTTGTATTGCACTCACCCCCTTTTCCTTGCACCTTGTTTGCACTTGCACTTTCTGATTACTTGCATTGTCATGATGTATTTATCTATGTGATTCAGTGAGTTTTAGCACAGGGGATTTGAGATATTACTGTGGTCATTGTATATATTTATTTGCTCTAAATTTAGTTATTTATTCGTATATTCATCCACATATTTATCTATATATTTATTTATTTATTCATTCTTTGATAATGAGTATGGCCATCATCTAATACATTTTTCCAGTGGTTCAGGCACCACCTGGCCGTATTGGGGCCGGTGGTTTGGTGGTATATATATATTTTTAATTGTTTTTATGTTTTTTGTTTGTTCCCGGCATTTATGTATAATAAAAATTTCTATTAATTTACATTATTTTGTGAGGTGCAGTCCCATTTTTCAGTCCTCTTTTCTTGCGGTATACATGTATTCTTGGCTGTTAGGATTTGCACTCATTTTTTGATTAGTTTCCTGGTGCCAGTCCGTTTACTACATTTTTTGTAATTGGACATGTTAACCCCTTCAAATTTTCGTTTTTGCACTGTAGTTTTTTCCTTCTTGTGTTTAAAATGCCGTAGCACTTTCTTTTTTCACCTAAAGGCCCACACGAAACCTTATTTTTTGCGCCACTAATTGTACTTTGCAATGACAGACTTAATTTTTCCATAAAATATGCTGCGAAACGGGGAAAAAAATATTTGCGCAGTGAAATTGAAAATAAAATGCAATTTTCCTATGGTGAAACTCATATGTTATCTATGTTCCTCAAGTCAGTCCGATTACAATGATATGTAACTTTATTTGATGGCTTTTAAAAAATTAAAACCTTTTAAAAAATTTAAATGCTCCTTAAAATTGCTCTATGACCATGCTTATAATGCTTCTGTCCTTTGGTCTATGGGGCTGGTGGAGGTGTAATTTTTTGCGCCATGATCTGTACTTTGTATCGGTACCTTGATTGCCGGGTAAGTTAAACAGATCGCTCCTCCACGATCGCATTGCGGGGGGTGATCTGCCCATTAGACACCAGGGATGGGGGACAAATACATGACAGCTGCATCTAAATGGCTCATTAGTGGTCACAGCAATCTGACCACGCCCGCTAATAGCTGTGGTCTCGGGCTATTAATAGCACCTGGGATCTCGGCGGTTCAGAGCGGGGTCACCCCTCAGCCCCGCTCTGAACTCCCCTACCCGACTGAGGATGTACAGTTAAGTCCTTGGTCATGAAGGGGTTAAAAGACCATGAGCCCACATGCACAATGTCTGCTGATCTTGGTCTTTCAACATGTTAGAAAAATCCTGATCATGGCAATGATTGTCTGCTGTGTAACTTCAATAGGCAGCCCAAATGTCCCCAGTCGCTGTCTGTGCATGTAATAGCACAAGCAGTGAGAGGGTAACAGGGGAGAAGCAAGCACTAAACTGACAGGTCAGCGCTCGCTTCCCCCTCATTATGCTGTGTAATGTCGCCTTAAAGAAGTATATATAGGAGGTCAGGGATCCAGTTTAGCACATGATTGGACCAGCAAGAGTAGGTCAGAAGAAACTCAACAGGGAATAGATGGGTGTGGCAGATAAATCAATCAATAGAGCAGAAGGAGTAGGACAGTGCTCAGACAGAGCTCAGACTAATGCAAAAACATATGTTTTGTGTTTTAATTATGACTATAGACACAGTCTTGGCTGTATACCACAAACCTAGGGCCACGCTGAGTTCTGAACAGACATGACACTCTTTAATGACTTAAGAATTACAAAATATAAGGTCTCATAATATTTGTAAACTGTTGAAAACGTGTAAAAAGCAAATGCTTCATAAATGAGGAACAAAGAACATCTTCCTTTTAACCCTTTATCATTAAAAGCTCACACTGTACATAGAAAGGGATTTTTTTTCCAACTGAGAAAACTAGAGCAAAGTCTCAAAGTGTCTTCTTAAGATAAATCTATTTTTATAGCAACTGTTACTTAGTGTGCCAAAATGACTTGACCCTTTGGCAATATCAGTTCTTAAGGAATCCCTGTCTTATCTTTATTACCTCATCCTGTAAAATATGATAGCAAGCTGTAAGGGAGTCCCCAGTGGAACAGATGTAAGGTGGTAAAATGGATCTGTAAATTGGAACAAGAAATACGCATTGACAACTGAAATCAGTATAGAATACATATTATTCCAGTATGCTTCTGTAATTTTAAACCCAAACTGGAAAACTATGTAAAGTGCTGAGTAATCATTTGACACTATACAAATAAAAGCATTATTATTATTATTATTATTATTATTATTATTATTACCTCATACTTACATCCCATGACTATTCTCTACCCCTTTAAATACCAAGGGCTTTGTTGTATACCCCATGGTTTAAAGCAGTGGTTCCAAACCTGGGTGCCACAGTAAGTACTTTAAATATAGGCTAGTCGGGTTGCTGACTAATCTTTTCTTCATAGTAAAGATGGTCGTTGTGCAAACTATTTTCAGAAGTCCCTAGAAGATTTGTTATAGAGGCACGAAAACATTGATCTTTGAACAGACAAATGGAGAAAATTCACAGCTTTTGCCCTGCTGCCTATAGTTAACAGCTTGATAACTTTACTAGAAGAGCATAAGGGGCAGTTATAAAAGACAAGACAAAGAACCCGAGGGTAACAACAAAAGACCTACAGAATGCCCAACAGACTGTAATTTTACAAAATTTTACAGAAAAACCTAAAGACCTCAAGCTGAAGAGACATTGGGTGACGCATCAAGAAAATGACCTACAGCACAAATAAATCTCAGCAAATTGGTAACATCTATCTTCCTCTGAATCAACACAGTAGGGGTTCTCTAGGTGGAAACTGGTGGACTCGTGTCTTCTTTCAACCTTATTAACTATGTTGTTATGTTACTATATTACGGCGAGGGTCTTATTTGCAACATGAAGTGGTGCCCAAGGTAGTATAATTTAGGGATTAACAATATAATGAGTGAATTGTGTGTCATAAGTGTGCATTAAAAAGTGTGCCTGTACAAAGTTAGTGTGTCTGTGTGAGCGTGCGTATGTCTGTGCCCTAATTTTGATAATATTTAAATATTTTTTATTTACTTGAAATTGGGGTAAATATTGCAATTTATGCTAACTGTAATATCTATCTCAGTATCAGCAACAGATATTGCCTAACATCAGTTCTAAACAAGTAAAGCAAAGAAAAAAAAATAAACACAGATAAATAACTTTAGCACTCACCTGCCTCAATGCAGTGGTTATTTGTTTAAAATGCCATAGTAGCTAGATAACAGCTCAGGACAATGGCTGTTTGGCATTTATATGCATTTTTTTCTGCCAAGGAAATAATTCATTCTATGTGCCTAGGACAGCATGAAATGTAACTATGGCACTGGACCTAGAGTTGTTGTTAAACTATTAACATCTTGCACTCTGGGAATGACAATTAGAGCCTAGTGAAACTACTTGATTACCAAGGTTTCTGTTGACTGTGGCATCTAAGCAGCTAAACGGAAAGCATAGGCGTTTCCTCTTATCCTAGCTATTACAGTGGGAGCTTGATGTCAGTCATAACTCTGCTCCTCAAGTGATCATATAGGCAGAGCTTCTGTGTTCTTATGATACAATGGGACATGCTAATAAATTTTATGGTGACAAAACAACCACAATTTAGACCTAATAGAACATCCAAATGGGGGGACAAGCTAATCTTTCTAAGCAATAAACTTTCATATTCATAGACATACCAGACGGACATAGGAAAATGACTTTTGGCTTTACAAACAGGTCATTGTTATACCAATAATTCCCATTTATGTACGGATATACTATAAACAGGTTCAACAGTTTACTAAATATTGCTGCCTGTGAAGGTTAATAAATTGCCGCTAATGCAATCCGTGGTGAGGTACTATAAATAGGATGCTGTAAAGTGAGATAATTACATGCGGCAATACTTAGTCACAGCTCTCTCTGGGCCAGATTCATAAAATGTGAATGCCTGAGATACGCACTGCAACTAATGGATAGTACGGGATGTGTCTTATGACCAGTAAGGCTCTGATCATTAAGAGATAACTCCAACTAAAGGTGAAGTTAAGGCTAGAAAGAAGCTATTGGGAGATTTTAAAGACATTTTTTAGATGTATTTTATAATACACAGATAAAGTGATTAAGTTTTACTTGGATGTATTGTTTGTTTTTATTATAAATATATTATTTCTGTTCTTCTGTGTTTTCATTTTTATGTTACTATTCACACAATATATATATTTTTTTTTTAAATATTCCAGTTTTCACCATAGGTTGACACTACTATTTTTTGTAGTTTACTTTGCTTTTTAGTCAAATAGACTGAGTTATTGGTTTATCATTAGAAGATGGGATATTTAACCCCCTTGGCACACTGCATCAAACATATAGAGTGCTGGAATGGTGTGTGCACAGAAATGATGTCTACACCACAAGCAGTGGGTGTCAACTGTAACATCTTGCTGGAATGATGAAGATTGGAAATAGTTGCCTGGAACACTTCTGATAACCGCAGCTAAGTGGTTAAACTCAATAGAAAGCTCCCTTTGTTACCCTATCTGTGCTGTTCGTGATGCACCATAGGGTGCCATAGCAGCCATGGGCTTAACAAAGGCTCCAGGTCTGCCTATTAGTATGCAAGCCTATTAGCCTATGTGAGCCTTGTAGGACATAACTCACTAATGTGTCTTGCAGGGAAAAAAATCTTCCTTCCCAATGAAATATATATATATATATATATATATATATATATATATATATATATCTCAATCACACACATTTGACATCACCACAGCTGTAACATGAGTGGTGAATCCTATGATGGAATAATTAATAATCAATAAGCTTTATGTGGCTAAAATTGGCACCAATGAAAACTACAGCTAATTTCATAGAAAAAATAAGCCACTGTTATGCTTTGTTCCCACTATGGAGTTTTAGCAGGAAAATGCAGCCATTTATTGATAATGATTATGAATGATCAAAAGATAATTATCAATAGACGTGTGCCTTTATTAACCCTGCTGAATTTACTAAGTTGCAAGAAATGTATTGGTGAAGCCTCGGTTGCAAGTCTCAAAACACAGGAATAACCAGATATCCCTCCTGGAAAGGAGAACCTGTGGCCAATGGGTGCCTCCTAATGGGGGGGAAATCACCAAACCACGCTGATACATAGCCCCTTAAGTCCCACTCGGTTGTGAGTATTGGGGCACAAATCGGGGAAATACCAGGGTGGCCCCTTTTGTGTCAAAGTCTAACTCTGTGGCGAGTATTGTGACATGACAAGGGTTTACCAAAGCCAGGCATCTATCCATAGACAGCTGTTTTGGGTATTTGCCCCTCGCCAGGGTGGAGCAGGATTCTGGCTAATTGAGTCAATAAAAAATAGACCAAAAAAACACATCACTGATCTCAGGGAGATCAGCAATAAAAAAAATCCAAGGGAATACTCATTTAAGAGTTTCCATTGATACATTTGAATATGCAAGAAAGAGGTCTGTGGAGCCTTTGTTGTGAGCCTCAAAACACAGGGATAGCCAGATATTCATCCAGGGAAGGTAACCTGTTGCCAAGCGGTGCATCCCAGTGAGGAGATCACCAAACCACCCTGATACATAGCCCCCTAAGTCCCACTTAGCCCTTAGTAAATCCGAGGGGACCTGCGTCAGAGTAGGTTTAGATTTCTGCTAAACAGATTTCTGTTTCCATAGGATAAACTTTCCGCGCCCCTTTCCCTGGCCATCAAGCAAGTGGGAGTAGGCCATGGAAAATGCTCATGCCACACAAACAGGCCAAGCCACAGAAAAAGTGCAGAATTTTGTGCAAATTGAGTGGTTTGCGCAAATATCTTCACCTTTTCCGTGGCATACACCAGGGGCACATATGATAAACATACTCCAAAGAGTCTGCACAGAATGGACAGATATTTTAAGATGATGTTGTAGTTGGTTTTCTAGAGAGAGATCAATGACGTTCACAAAAAAATGGGGCTGGAAGGGAAGGTTAAACCTAAAATCTTCTTTTGTATAATATTTTTTTCAAAATTCAAATATGTCTGTTACTGTTAAAATAACTTAATAGAAAGGAGTGCAAATCCCAAGGTCCAATAAAATAAATTATTAAATGTGTAACTCAAACATATCCATCACAAAATACTTCCAGGGATCAGGAAACAAAGCCCAGTCTGCTGTGACCAAATGACGTGAATCCTTAATTTATGTTTGCTGTTATGCAAACATTACTGGATTCTATTTTAAACTAGGCTTTTGTTTCTGGGGAATGTGAATGACTACAAAGCTTGTAGACTGCATCAGTAGAGGCTTTAGCAGGTCACTGAGATGTGGAGACAGTAACAAATTTGCCATTTACTAAATCCACATTCTGCATATTGTTGTCTGCCTGGAATGATAGATGTGCTATTGTTCTGATGGAAAAGAATAGTGGCTTATTTAAAAATATTTTGTTCCATATCCCACTAAGTCAACAAATAAATAAACAAAACAGCACAATGCAACACAATGTTAGTGTGGCATTTACTTTTAAGAGGTGCACATGAGAAAAAGACAATTTTCCTACATTGAGTTAATTTCCTTGGTTCAGATTCGTGTTACTCATCAGCTTTTGTACAAATAAGGATTTCTTTTAGCTGTGCAGTGCTGGATGACAGACGAAGTTTATAATTTCTACAGTCAGACGGTTCATTCATGAGAAAGTGTGAAATCTGGCGGTAACAAGTACAATCTGTTTCGTTTCTTTTATATTACTATATATTTAAAGTTTCCCCATCGCTTTCAAAAACTTTTGACATATTCTAGAGACATGTCAAACATTTTGATCACCAAGGTAAGGGTATTCAGACCTCCACAGATTGTTAGATAGACCCACGAGAAGCACTCGGCTAAGCTATTCTCTCCCTGTCGTCATAATCTCCACTTTGATGCAGAAGATGGTCTCCATAGATTTTGGAGGCCACCTCCTGCATCGAGACAGAGGAAGAGAACCTAGGAGTAAAGCTCTTGTGATATTGCTCCTCCTAGCTCTACTAGTGAGGTCTGAACACCTAGATTCACCAGGACGACCACAAATAACAATCAGATGGTGTTTACACATCAATCATTTATAGCAATAATCAGTACGGCATATATATGTCTGAAGGGGGGTTGTTTCTACAACATATGCATGGATTTCTGCTGACCCTATACAGACGAATGGGATGGTTGTGGAAATTTATACAGTGACCTGTGTAAATATACCCTAATGTCCATTTAGGCAGTCATTGTACCATAAGGAAAAAACAAATGTGTGGAGGGGCAGTGCGTAATTTTATGATGCGATGGAACTGCCTCAAAAATTAATACAACCTTCAATTTAATATATCCGATAAACCTCAAGATATAAACAATGCTTTTGTACTTGCAATCTCAACGATTTGTGCTGTTGGCCGTTTTTGGCTCACAGCTTATGTGTTTTCACCCTGAGAGTCCTCTTACATAGCCTGATATGGGCAGCCACGCAAATGATCACTTTATCATTCGTGCGGCCATTTAAATGTATTACTATGAGCCTCACATCTCCTGTTTATACAGCCGATAGCCACGTCTCATGTGGGGTGCAGCCGATAGTTATAAACCTTACTACTTGCACAAAAGATGCAATCAGCAGATGAGCGGCTGATCACTGATAATTTTACACAGTCTGATTATTGGCTATTTCTAACAATGCCCTTTGTCAATAATCAGCCCATGTAAAAGTGCCTTTAGTCTATCCATTGGTGCCTGCTATTTATGGCAGAAAAACACAGGTCTTCCACCATTAAGTAGCACCTCTTTATACTACCTTATCGCCACCTGCTGGGAACAAACTGAAGGTCAGTGCATTTCCAATGAGGTTTCATTGCTTTCCAATGAAAGTTTTTATTATACACAATGACAGCTTATACACATGGCAATGTTATATGCAAGGACCTTGCACATGGAGTTCCTGGAAGACTACACCCATAGGAAATTTGTGTACCGCCACATGATGGCTCCAAGAGACACAGTGTTTTCTATTAGAAGTAATGCTTATAAAGAAGAATAAAGTTATCAGGCATATAATGATGCAGTCCACATTTTTTGTCATATTCTCACAGTATTATGCTTTCATGCCACACAAAAGTACAGAATGTAATTTCATAGGTCCCTGTATTGTGTGTAAACAGACACCTAAAGTGCATCTGCAGTGATCCACTTAATAGGTTACAAACTTGAATTTAGACTATGTATAAAAAAAAAAAATCGTATATATATATATATATATATATATATATATATATATATATATAAAAAAAAAAAAATCATTTATGTTCTTTGGTTCTGTTGTACACCAGCAGGCTGTCGACTCTATTCATTGTAATATGGACTAAAATAGCAAAAGACTATGGGTCCTATTACACGATTTAGGAGTAAGGAGTAAAGCCCCTATTACACGGGACAATGGAGAGGAGCAAACGAGCACTGTCAGCACTCGCTTGCTTCTCGTTCCCCGCTCACTGCCGACGCTATTACACATGTCGATAGCAGGCAGGGCAAGAGCGGGGGGTGGGGAGGGAGTCTGCCTGGGTGTTTGCTGGATCGTCATGTCAGACTAATCTCATTGATTTCTTTGATTTTGCCACAAAAGTGCTGGATGAAGGTGGTGCTGTGGATATCGCCTATCTGGACTTCAGCAAAGCTTTTGATACAGTTCCCCATAGAGAGCTGATAGAGAAGTTGGAGAAAATTGGACTTAATCCCTGGATAGTTCAGTGGATTTGTGGTTGGGTGAAGGAAATATATCAGAGGGTTGTTGTTAATGGCGTATATTCCGAGCAGAGACTGGTTACAAGTGGTGTGCCACTGTTCTAGATCCTATTCTTTTTAATATGTTTGTAAGTGAGATAGGAGAAGGTTTGGTAGGTAAAGTTTGTTTGTTTGCTGACGACACAAAAGTGTGCAATAGGGTTGATATTCCTGGAGGTGTCAGCAATCTAGCTTTGCTAGATAAGGGGTCCAAGCTGTGGAAATTGAAGCTCAACGTTTCCAAATGTAAAATAATGCACTTGGGGAGGAGGAATCCTCTATCCGAGTATCACATTGGCAGTACTGTGTTGGAAAAGACTTCAGAAGAGAAGGATTTAGGGGTAGTGATATCTGACAGCCTTAAAATGATTCACCAGTGCAACCAGGCGGTGGGGAAAGCAAATCGTATGCTGGGGTGTATAGCTAGAGGTATAACCAGTAGGAAAAGGGAGATTGTGATCCCGCTGTATAGAGTTCTGGTGAGGCCACATCTGGAATACTGTGTCCAGTTCTGGAGACCTCACCTAAAAAAGGACATTGATAAAATAGAACGGGTCCAAAGACAGGCTACAAAAATGGTGGAGGGTGTGAGGCATAAACCATATCAGGAAAGACTTAAGGATTTGAATCTGTATAGTCTGGAGGAAAGAAGGGAAAGGGGGGACATGATTGAAACCTTTAAGTATGTTAAGGGACTAAATAAGGTTCAAGAGGAGAGTGTTTTTAGTAAAAACTGAGCTCAAGAACAAGAGGACACAGTGAGAGGTTAGTTGGGGGAAAGATCAGAAGCAATGTGAGAAAATATTATTTTACTGAAATAGTAGTAGATACCTAGAACAAACTTCCAGCAGAGGTGTTTGGTAAATCTACAATAACAGAATTTAAACTCGCCTGGGATAAACATACATCTATCCTAAGATAATAAGAAAGAAAATACTAAAAGGGCAGACTAGATGGACCCAGTGGTCTTTTTCTGCCGACAATTTTCTATGTTTCTATGTTTGGGCAGTCCATGGAAGATATCAGTCTGCTGCCGCAGCTCCTGTTCCGTAGAGCGACGGCAGCGTATTGCTGCTATCTTATGTTGAAAGACAACGACAGACAGCAATCAGCCGACATCACTGTCTTCTATTATGCAAGACGATTATCAGACGAATATCGTTTTGTGTATAAGGGCCTTAAAGGGTCTATTACCTAATCAGGCAGAATTGGGTAGATATTGTCCCTTGTGATAAAGACAATGATTAGCTAAGAATCCGATCATCGCGCAGAAAGAGGGGGAGTGGTTGGTGGTTGATGAAAGTATATAGCAATTATGTTTTACCTTCTTGTCCACGCTCCCCAGTGTCCTCCTTCCTGTTTCCTGCTCACTGCATAGCCACTGAAGCAGTCTCTAAAATGACAGGCTATTCACTCAATCACTGGCCGAGACAGGACAGTGCTGCGGACATTATCCAGTGCTACAAAAACATGGCCACTTATCCCCTCTCTTGTCTCCAGATTGGGTGGGGTTTGAAACTCATTTCCATTGAAGTAAAGGAGCTTAATTGCAAACTACACCTGAACTGGAGACAAAAGTGGAGCAAAAGTGGCCATGTTTTTGTAGCGCTGGATAACCCCTTTAAGAAGCATCAGCAGTGACTGTGATCAGTGGGGAAAGTTGAGAGGTGAGTAATATGTTTAATAATTTCTATATAAATAAGGGCTGCATGGACATTGTTAACGATTTCTGTGCAGACCTTGCAACGCAATAATTGAACTGTGCAATAAGCTCTTTCAGCTGTGCATTGGGTTGTTTAATATGGTGGTTAGTGGCATCTACTAATGTTCTGTAATGACAGTAGCATTGTCTATATGTACCCTTAGGGCAAGTTCACATGTGATGGCAAACACTGAGAAAAATGAATAGACAAAGGTTTTACAGCTATAAGAATTTGTTTTTCTTAATGAATCGGTGCATACAGCTATTTCAATGGAAAACAACAATTTGGTAGAATACTGCTGTACCATGATCACATTTACAAAGTCTTTTATCCATTGAACCAAACAGAAAATCATTATCTCCAAAAGGAAAAAAAATCTTGGAGCATTAGTTTGTAATGTATCTGCCAAGTTTACTCCAAGGATGCAACAACTTATCTAGGAAGTCACAAAACATTCCAGAAAAACACTCAAAGAATTTCAGACATCTCTAGCCCTTGCTGAGGTCAGGTTACATGATGCTGCAACAAGAAACTGGGAAAAAAGGTGGATTTATGGAATGAGATATGTAGGGTGAAACCACGTGATCCAAAAATAACACCAATGCCTAAAGTGTCACTGTCTTTATAACTTTCAAAATCTAAATCAACAGTAGATGTCATATAAAGCAAGTTTGCAATTTACATTCATTATTTTTGTTGTTGTTATCAAGCTGAACTTACCAGAAATCCAGGTCCAGTCTCCAGAAGGCAGATTTTTAGTCTTGTGGTGATTGAAAATGAGAGACTAAACACATGAATTCTGGCCAGTACAGAGAGTTACAACTCAATGTGTCCATCAATCACATGACTGCCTTCTCTGTAAGCTTCTTAACCCCTTAAGGACAGAGCCAATTTCGATTTTTGCGTTTTGTTTTTTTCCTCCTTGTACTTAAAAGGTCATAGCACTCGCATTTTTCCACCTAGAAACCCGAATGAGCCCTTATTTTTTGCGTCACTAATTGTACTTTGCAATGACAGGCTGAATTTTTGCATAAAGTATACTGCGAAACCAGAAAAAAATTCAAAGTGTGGTGAAATTGAAAAAAAACAAAACGCATTTTGTTTATTTGGGGGAAATGTGTTTTTACGCCATTCGCCCTGGGGTAAAACTGACTTGTTATGCATGTTCCTCAAGTCGTTACGATTAAAACGATATGTAACATGTATAACTTATATTGTATCTGATGGCCTGTAAAAAATTCAAACCATTGTCAACAAATATACGTCACTTAAAATTGCTCCATTCCCAGGCTTATAGCGCTTTTATCCTTTGGTCTATGGGGCTGTGTGAGGTGTCATCTTTTGCGTCATGATGTGTTCTTTCTATCGGTACCTTAATTGCGCATATACGACTATTTGATCGCTTTTTATTACAATTTTTGTGTATTTGATGCGACCAAAAATGCGCAATTTTGCACTTTGGGATTTTTTTTGCTGCAGCCGCAAGTAAACGAGTGCCGAGCCGGGGACGGCGCCATCTTGGAGCGGTCCCCGGCCGGCTTCAGAAACGGAGATCGCTCCTCCGGGATAACATCCCGGAGGAGCGATCTCCCCACTAGACACCAGAGATGACGCTGCGTCCGGTAATCGGATGCAGCTGTAAACTTTGACAGCTGCATCTGATTACTGTATTAGCGGGCACGGCAATCGGACCGTGCCCGCTAATACCTGCGGTCCCGGGCTACAAGCGGCACCCGGGACCGCCGCGGTTCAGAGCGCGGCCCCGCTCTGAACGTCCCTAACGGCATCAGGGTGTAAATATACACCCTATGTCGTTAAGGGGTTAATTATAGCGATAATATGCTGAATCGGCCTCATAGGGCAGATTTTCGCTCTGTGTTATAGGACCTTATCTTGTAAATTTTGGTTGGTGATATTGTTGCCTTCCGTTCTTGTTGTGAAAGTTCCATTAATTTAAAGTGTCACTGTTGTTATAACTTTCAAAATCTAAATCAACAGTAGATGTGATATAAAGCAAGTTTGGAATTTATTAGTTATCATGCTTTAGAACAAAGCTATACTTACCAGAAATCAAGGTCCAGTCTCCTGAAGGCAGATTTTTGGTGGTGCTGGTTAAAAAAAAAAGAGACTTAACACATGAAGTCCTGGCCAGTACAGAGTGTCACAGCTCAATATCTCCATCAATCACATGACTGCCTTCTCTGAGAGCATGCAAGTGACCTGGGAAAGACAGGACTTCATGTTTTAGGCTCTTTGAAAGTTAGATTTTGAAAGTTATGACAACAGTGATACTTTAAATCCTCCTGATGAACCCTTTGTTTGCAATATGGGGAAACATTTTGAGGCTTTACTGTCACGCAAAAGGGGTGATGGATATGTACAGTTTCTTTGTCACCATACTAGTCTGTGCCTAGTTATTGTTATTGGTGAAAGGGAAGGTCCCTGAGTAAGAACTAACCTATAGTTCAGTACAAATTAGGGACTATAGAACGAGGTTCCAGAGGGACACTGCCCTTTTTAGGGCGACCACCCTGCCAAGGCTGAGGGTTCTAACTCAGGGTGCAACAGGGTTAATATTAGGTCCCAGCTAACACCGACCTTCCCATCTTCACCAGGGATTATCTAGACCAGACTCCAAATATATATTGAATATCATTTGTTAAGTTTTTGATGGAATACCGATGCATGCCTGGCAGGATTTTGGCAGTGTATCCTGTCACCTGAAAAGAGTGACATTAGTTACACTTTAGGTTGTAAGCAACTGCAGGGGAACCTCTTTGTTAGCATTTTTATCCCCTGCAGCACCACCACAGGGCAAATGAAACATTACCTGGTGCAAAAGCAACAGCTCAGACAGATAAATATATGGTTGATAAATATACAGAGGGATAGATAGGAAAGATCTAAAATATGTATAGTTACTACTCTACTAACTAGAGGCCAAATTAACACTATAGTCATATTTGCCATTACCATCAACTTCTACTACGGTCGATAAGCGGAACTAATTTTTTTTCTTTGGTGATGTGCAGGAAGATAGATGTACAGTAAAGCTTTCTTGTATTAGTGACAGCACACTGCACAGTGTGGCCTGTAGGGAATCAGTGTTATAAATATCACCTTCCTGCCTTTGTTCCCAATGTGGATGGCCAGTCTGCTAACCATATTAAAGTATTCACTGAGCCAGAACAGAAACTTTGAAGACCTTAAGATGGGATTCTCAGCTGTTATAAGGGAACTACCTGTGCGTGCTGTAAAATACTGACTGGATGGCATTTACACACATAATTCTTCAAGGTCAGGGTATTTATACATTGGAAGGAAACATGTTAAAGGGGAAAGAATATGACAACATGTAAAATTGAAGTTTAATGAAAAGGTAAAACATACAACTAAAATAAAACAAATATATAAAAATTTTTTTTTAATAACTAGTTTAACATAGTGACAGAGTAAACAGCAAGCATGGTTGCCCTGTCAATCCAGAAACATTGTCATGCCCAGAGCAATACAGGGTTGCTGCATGGTATACCCTTACACTTACAGGTATCTTATCCTTATATCACAAGTTCACATGTCTGCAAGCATGTAGTTGCTAATAAAAACTACACACAGACTAAAATTCCCTCATACAGAGTCCATCCATATAATTGTAGATGCTTGCTATATAGGCACTACAGGTGGTATATATGACTACTGTGGCCAAATCCCTACAAACATCATAAATCCTTCCCGGACAGATTTACCATTGCAGCAATTTTTGAGTTGCAACATGACCCCATTTACTTGTAGTAGCTGTGATTCAGGGAATGCAACGCTGCCAGTTCTGGCTGTGCAACAAGGAGGCCAAGTAGTATTAGCCTAATAGTGTTACCTTCTGTACTCCATGCAGTAATAATACCCAAACACACCAAACACACCAGTAATCTTCTTAGTGCCCCAACCAGTAATAGAGCCCCCACAAAGAAAAAGTTGTAGTCTTAAAGGGATAATCCAGTGAAAAAATGATTTCAAATCTATATAACTTTCTGGCGCCAGTTGATTCGAAAGAAGAACTTTTTCTCTGGAGTACCCCTTTAACACTCCACACTGTTATAATGCCCACTTTTATACCTTCCAGATAGTAACTAACACAATAATGGTTTCAACAGTAATAATGCCACCTTGGGGCCCCTTACAGAGTAAGGCTATGTTCACACAACATCAAAAATAGAGAAAAGGCGGCCGATTTTGATATTTAAAAAAACGTCAGTTTTTGCCACGATTTAAAGGAGAAGTCCGGTCAAAATTAATTTTTGATATGTTGTTACTTATGAAAAGTTATACAAATTTCTAATGTACATTAATTATGGGAAATGCACATATAGGGCTATTTCCCTTAATTTAGTAGATCAGGAAGTGTTAGAATTCTCTCAGATCCAGTGAAGTCACTATGAAAGGTGTAATGGAGTGTTAAGCAGGGGGCGCTCTCTATATAGAAGTCTATGGGACTTTATTGTTTCTATGGATTTCTATGTAATGTAATGTAGTGTAGTGTACAGTGCTTTATTGAATGAATACATCTATGGAATACTTTGGGGAGCAAGTGTCCTTGCTCCCCAAAGTATTGCATAAATGTATTCATTCAATACATTAGGATATCACAGTAAGCCCGCCGATCCGCCGCATGCCGATCCGCCGCATATACACTAAACTACAGCTCCCATCATCTGCTTATATTATGAACAGGTGATGGGAGCTGTAGCTGAGTAATGGATATCACTTGCCTGCGATGCCACTGCTTATGCCGCCGGGCGCAGGGGGGAAACGCTCAGTACACAGGAGCGCTCCCCCCTCCTCCTCCTCCTTCCGGGATACCTTCTCCCTATACCACTGCTGACTCCCTGCCTGGCCACCGCTCTCCTCTCTCATATACCGGCTCCCGATGCATCAGTGCGGACACCAGGATGTATCGGGAGCAGGTATATGAGAGCGGCGGCCAGGCGGGGAGTCAGCAGTGGTATAGGGGGAAGGTATCCTGGAAGGAGGAGGAGGGGGGAGCGCTCCTGTGTACTGAGAGTTTCCCCCCTGCGCCCGGCGGCATAAGCAGTGGCATCGCAGGCAAGTGATATCCATTACCCAGCTACAGCTCCCATCACCTGTTCATACTATAAGCAGATGATGGGAGCTGTAGTTCAGTGTATATGCGGCGGATCGGCGGGAATGCGGCGGATCGGCGGGCTTACTGTGATATCCTAATGTATTGAATGAATACATTTATGCAATACTTTGGGAAGCAAGGACACTTGCTCCCCAAAGTATTCCATAGATGTATTCATTCAATAAAGCACTGTACACTACACTACATTACATTACATTGAAATCCATAGAAACAATAAAGTCCCATAGACTTCTATATAGAGAGCGCCCCCTGTTGGACACTCCATAGGAATTACACCTTTCGTCGTGACATCACTGGATCTGAGAGAATTCTAACACTTCCTGATCTACTAAATTAAGGGAAATAGCCCTATATGTGCATTTCCCATAATTAATGTACATTAAGTAACAACATATCAAAAATTAATTTAGGCCGGACTTCTCCTTTAACTGACTGTAATGGGAATGCATTGAAGTCAATAGGAAGACAGACGTCCAATGCGCACAATGCATTGAATAACAAGACGTTTTTACCGCGGACGTCAAAATAATGAACATGATCATTATTTTTGGACATCTTTTGCAAACAGTGGATATTTTTTATTAGTTGATCACACAGTTTTTCTTTTGCCACCATTCTTTCTCAGTTTTTACAATTAAATTCAATGGACTTTTCAATTAAGCCACACCCAAAGGCCAATTAGTAACTCCAAACTAGAATAACGTACCAGCAGCCGTCATTGCACTAAGTGAAATGGACAGTTAAATGATTATTTTAGATTTAGACAGAATCTAACGTAATTTAAAACAGAGCTGAAAAACATTTTGTGAAGATAGCCTTATAGTGCCCCCTACAACTGATACCTCTTTATTCTATATTCACATTACTGTATTATTGTCAGCCATGTATACTTCATATCAAACACAGATAGGAAAACTATCAGAGGTATGCAGGACAAACTACCCCACAACTTTCCATGTTTTTTTCTTCTGGGTTTTTCGATACATCTTATATCTATTGCTCAGTTACTGATCATACATCCATGTGAATACAACCTAAAGCCCCAACTAAGAGGGATGCATCTGAGGTCATAATAAAAAGTATCATATGGTCTTCTATAGTGCATATTTTCTCTACAAAAGGATCAGACCATAAAATATGTCTATATAATGCCCATGTTACAGCAGTTCTCACAGCACTCATAGAAAACATGACTACTACATCCAGTGACTCACTGGTGATGTCTTGTAGATGTAGATGTTTTGTTCTATTTTCTTCTTTATCCTGCCCACACAAATATGGCAGTGTCTCCTGACTACTGCAGGAAATACTTTGGTCCCTCACTTCTACAGCAATTCCCCTCGCTATAGAAACATAGACCCCCAATCTTTATACTGCTATCCTGCTGCTACCATCAATACAGTACCCGGTGCCCCTCGATGTGCCCCCAAATAACATTCTTCAGGTAAAAGGGAGCCTGAAGACAGGGAAAAGCAAAACACGGGGGAAAGTACAAAATCATGGACCCTGACCAACTACAAAATGAAAGGGCTTATCCCAAAATTTAAATTAACCCGATCATTTGGCATTTGATTAGCGGTGGCTGCTGAAGTTGGATAAAGCTCTAAGGTTGTCTGGAAAACATGGATACAGCCAATGACTATATCCATGTTTTCTACATAGCCTTAGGGCTTTATCCAACTTCAGCAGCCACCGCTAATCAAATGCTGAACAATCGGGTTCGGATCGACTCGAGCATGCTCAAGGTTCGCTCATCTCTACTAATCACCTATCCATGTAGACTGATCTGATCGGTAAGAGTCCATGTTCTGGAACACCTCCCAATTACGAAAACGGAAATCTGAGTAAATAGAGCAGCAGCGCACATGATCAGCCACGGCTACACTCACTATAGAATGGAATGATTCTGATCAGATACTTACCCATCTGATACAGATATCAACAATCCTATGGACAGGGCATAAGTTACTTTATAACCCCATTATTTCAGATCAGATCTGCCTCTTCACACACTCTCTCTCAGTGCCCCCATTTCCCATATATATTGCTCCTCCCATAGACACAGATTCTCATATTTTTCTCCCATGGCCTCTCTCTTATATATACTGCTCTCATAGCCCCTCTCTCATATGTACTGCTCCCATAGTTCCTCCTCTCATATACTACTACTCCTTACATGTCCACCTCATATATATATACATTAGTGCCTCCATGTGCCTCTCTCATATATACTGCTACCATAGCCCCCTCCCTCATATATACTTCTACCATAGTCCCCTCCCTCATATACACTGCTTTCATGGCCCCTCTCTTTCATATACTGCATACTTCTCCCCAGGGGCGTAGCTAGGGGTTCAGCCTAGGGGGGGCGAGTGAGCCTCAGTGGGCCCCCAACCAATTACAGTATGTTACCCATAAGGAACCTCAGCAGATGACAATGCTTTCCGAATAATATAGGGTATTTTCTACAACATTATTCATAGTGAACAGAGACTGAGAACAGTGGAAAAGACTTTCTACATCTTACATATGTAACCATGTAAAAAATAAAGGGGTTATCCAGCATTGCTAAAACATAGCTGCTTTTTTTTCCAGAAACAGCGCCACTCTCCTCCAAAGCTTCGATGTGGTAGTGCAGCTCAGTTCCACTAAAAGAGATTACAACAAGTTGTAATACCACAAACAACATAGAGGAAGCTGTGGTGCTGTTTCTGTTTTCTATCTAGCCATCCATCCATTCTTCTATCTCTTTTTTTCATATCTATCTGTCTAATATCTATTGGGCAGCGTGAGGACTACACCATAGCTGATGGTCAATGACCAAATTAGCAACATCAGCAGGGTATACCCGCAGTATTAATAGAGTAACTGTTAGTACAAATGCTGGGTAATAGTAAATAGTCCCATGCAGTTCAAGGCAACTATTTTAAATAACCTGTATACAAAAAAGCCAGACTGCAACATAACTAAAAGGAATAATTACTATAAATCCATAGAAACAATACATGAAAAATGTAGGAGAAATCAGCCCAGATAATCATGGTGTACAGGGTATATGAGAGCAGCCAATTTATTCCTCCATGTAGTATTTAGACCCAATTTTAGCCCTCATATAGTTTGCAGGGTCCCTCTATGCTCTCAAATTGTAAAAAGCTCACCATCTATATCCTAACATAGTAGATTATCCCCCCTTGTTCATCCATATAAAAGATAGACCCTCCCTGTGCTTCCCCATATAGTATTGAGGTCCCTCTGTAGTTAGGCCTTCTGTGCCCCAATATAGTTATTATTTTCCTCTGTTTCCACGTAGTAGTAGTTAGGGCCCTCTGTGCCCTCGTATAGAAGTTAGCTACCCCTTTGCACATCTATCTAGTATTTAGACCTCCATGTAGTATCCTCCATGTAGGCATCCCCTCCAGCACTATCTCATCTAGGTAATCCCCCTGGTATGTATTCCCCATGTGGCCACCTCCTTTCCCAGCAGTAATCTACCTGGTAATGCTCCTGGTGGTTAGACACCACCACCCCCACTGTGAGTAGACTGTACTGTACCTCCAAATTAGGTATCTCCTTTTAAGTTAGCCAGGACATCCCATACCCCAACCCCCATATATGAAATCCTTCCTAGGAGTTAGCCCCACCCACCCACATAGGTCTCCTCCTCTATAACTAAGGGAAAAAAAGCCATACTTACCTGCTGTGCGGTTGCAGTACTGTAGTCTTCTGATGTCAACTCTCTCCCTACTCTGTGAGCACACAAGTGACATCATCTATGTCCCACAGCTGTAAGGGAGGAAACGGCCTATTGTGGCCACAACAGTGATTGGCAGGGTGGAGAGCCAATGCTCTCCTCTCCTTGTCAATCACCCTGCTGCATTCAACTGTATCTTCTCCTCGCATACAGCTAAATAGTCAGACAAAACATTCGGTAGCCGTGTGGGCCTCCCTGGAGCACTAAATGATGGCCAGGGGCCACCTACAGCCAATAAACATTTGTTAAGTCTGTCTGCAAAAGCAATAGCTTTTGCAGTCAGCATTAACTGGCGAAATCTTCAGTGGGCCCCCTGCCTGTGTGGGCCCGGGAGCATCCGCCCCCTCTGCCCCCACCAAATTACGCTACTGCTTCTCCCTATTACCTGCTCTTTCATACTGTATATACTGCTTCCATTGTGTCCTCTCTTATATATACTGTTCCCCATGTCCCCCCTCTCATATACTGCTCCCATTAGCCCCCTCTTATATATACTGCTCCCATGGGCCGCTTTCTAATACATACTGCTTCCTATTACCTACTCTTTCGTATTTACTGCTTCCATGGTACCCTCTCTCATACATACTGCTCCTATGGACCATCTCTTTCATAAATATAGAATAAGTTAGGGGAATATTGTAGTTCTGGATGACTTTAGCATACGTGATGTTGCTTGGAATATTCCTTGTGCATGTAACAGAGACCCTTACAGGGGCATCTTCAAAACAGCTTGTGAGATCACCAGCCTTTTCAGCACCCATCTTACACCTCCCTTAGGTTCGAACCTGAGGAAGGTGCCAGGTCAGCACCAGTTCAGTATACCATTTTTAAAAAAATCTTTTTTAGTCTGCAATAAATTGTGCTCATATATTGGCCCATTTTTAGCATCAATGGATATTCTGTGCCGACGTTCTGAATATGGGTCATGGTTTGCGCCTGGATTTTTCAAGCAGAAGAGGAATACAAGATTTGATTGATGATACAGAAAATACAGAAGCTAAAAATATTACTTAAGTAAGATAGTGGTGTTAAGCCAGGCCATATTCTACTCTTTTGGGTGATGTACAAAGCTGAGGCAATGGGGACATGGACTTTGACAGAAGTATTATTGCATTTATTCTGTCAATAAGAACAGAAGGAGGCTTTGCTATGCAATAATTCTGGCAACCACTAGCAAGACTAAAAGCACAAACCACTTATTTCAACATGAGCCTCATCTCTTTGTATATTCAGATGTGCCAAGGACATTTTGTTTGTATGCAAATCATTACCTGCTCTGAGGAGCAGCCATTCTCTGTATACAAAAGCCTATACACTATTGTTGCGCTCTTTAAAGGAGGCACTAGTAAAGTGTCCGTCTAGCAGAGAAATTCCTGCACCGAAAGCCAAAACAGAACTCTTGGCAAGGCAAGGGGACCTCTTAGATCATAGCTCTGCGGTAGAGAAGAATCTGGAGCCTGGATGACATGTCCAACTTCCAACACATATCTACAGTTTGAAAGACATACATTTTATTTTTGGCATACAGGTCTTAAACATAATTCTTTGCAAAAAGTAAATAGACTTTACAATATGTTATACAACACAATGGAAGAGGTCAATCTGAACATTACTGCCCAAAATACTAATGACAACTTTGTTGCAATACTGTACTCCTCATTTTACAGTGACCTCCACTGAAAGCCATTGTAAAATAATACATCAATGTATTATAGTTTTGTATGTTATAACTCCATAATATGACTTGCATACAATCATTTGAGCCCACACTGTACCTCCAGCTTTTTCTTTCACAGTATCAGGCTATGTTCACACAGCGTAAAAGTACAGCCGTTGTTGCAATCGGAAACTTTGTACGCCTAGGAAGGCCGTATTCTCTTCTATAGGATCCCGACTGGAGCGTATACACATAGTATACGCTCTAGCTGGGATCCCATACGGCGCTGCAAACAACTGACCTGTCAGTTCACACGATGAAGTGAGCAGCTTCGGCCGCAAGCTTCATTGTGTGAGGAGTTCTGATGCGGGCGCGCGCTGATGCGCCTGCATCCGAACACTGCGGCCGGAAAGATCATCCGGCCGGTACTGCAGTACCGGCCAGGATGATCTTTTCAGAGACCGACCGCTCCGTGTCCTATACGCCATGTGAACATGGCCTCAAAGTGTTGGTTTTAGGGAAAAATAATGTGCCTCATGAAGGCATCACACAGCATCAATCAGAATATCTATAGGACTTAAATAAGAAACTATAAGGACTCCATCTCCCACTCTACATGAAATAGAATTAGATGAATTTATGTGCAACTAAAATTTCTTAAAGGCGTGCAGCAAAAATAGCATAAAAACATATCTGCCTGTAAAATTTATTTGGTGTCAAATATTTTTATATACAGATTAAAGAAAATGATCTTGGTTTATTGGAATGAGATGTAAAAAGATAGATATACTGTACGTGCATGTAAAATCGTATAAATCACATACATGCTTCAATTAGCTATTACATAAAATATGGTTCTGAACAGATAAAAATATTTAGGTGTACACCCAAAAAACATATAAAGACAAGGCTTCTGAGAGCAGAATAAAAAAACAAGTAAAAACTAGCAAAAGAAAGCCAAAAAGTAAAAAAAAAAATACAAGAACAATATAAAATTGTAGATAAATATATATTTTTCTAATTATTCCCCAAATGATCATAGATCGTTTATATCCACTTCAAAGAAATAGGTAAAGCGGTTATGGATCGTTGTAGTAAACAAATTACTACAGTGAGTTGCATGTGTTATACACTGTAGAGCTTGATAGAATAGTAGCATTTGGACAATTCATTATTCTTTTTTGTTGTTGAGGAAAAGACCAAGAAGGTCTTGAAATGCTTCCAGCTTGTCTAGATCCCCCCAGGATCTATATTCACAAAGTGTTATATCACAGCGATCAGGAAACACAGTGTCACCTACTTTTGAATTTCCCGCCAAACCATCCGTTCTTCCGTTGGCGTTCTCCTTACAGCAATACTCATGTACAAACCAGGACTCCCATAAAACAGAGCGACCCGCCAGACGCTAGAGATGCTTCACCGTCAGTGACTCTTCAAGCCCAGACGAACTGAGACTGTGCCGATTGAGGCAGTAAGCAATGCTTTTCACCAAACTATTTATCTCTACACAGCGATCCTAACATCTGTTGGAATGATGTATATATAGTGGCCCGATGTCAAAATGTCACTAATTGGACTTCACATTGCTAAGCTCGCAACAAGCAAAGTCGTCTGTTATTTAAAGGGGCACTCTGGCCCGGGTGCATTTTTCAGCTCTGGCCGGGAAGGGGCTGGTTAAGGACGGAGGAGGTCACTTACCTCTTCGGTTCTAGTTCCGGGTCCCGGTGCGCGCCGCCCGGTACACCCGTCCCACGGCCGTTTCCTGGTGTGAGCTGCCGCACGAGACGTGACGTCTCAAGGCAGCTTAGCCATTCAGTGGCGGGACTCCCCTACTCCACCGTCCATAACCAGCCACTCCCCGGCAACAGCAGAAAAATACCCCCGGGTCGGAGTACCCCTTTAACTACTACCTATCGGACTGTACACTGTTATATTGTTTCCAATACAGGCTCAGTGCCAGATTTAAGCAGTGGCTATGGTCAAAATGCTACTATTCTATGAAGTGCTACAGTGTATTACACATGCAACTCACTGCCAGATTAAGTAATTAGTTTATGACAACGATCCATAACAGCTCCAAAAGATCTATGACCATTCGGGGAATAATTTGATATATATATATATATAGAGATATATATATATATATATATATATATATATATATATATATATACACACTCACTGGCCACTTTATGAGGTACACCTGTCCAACTGCACGTTACCACTTAATTTCTAATCAGCCAATCACATGGCCGCAACTCAGTGCATTTAGGCATGTAGACATGGTCAAGACAATCTCCTGCAGTTCAAATCGAGCATCAGTATGGGGAAGAAAGGTGATTTGAGTGCCTTTGAACGTGGCATGGTTGTTGGTGCCAGAAGGGCTGGTCTGAGTATCTCAGAAAATGCTGATCTACTGGGATTTTTACAGAGAATGGTCCGAAAAAGAAAAAACATCCAGTGAGCGGCAGTTCTGTGGGCGGAAATGCCTTGTTGATGCCAGAGGTCAGAGGAGAATGGGCAGACTGGTTCGAGCTGATAGAAAGGCAAAAGTGACTCAAATAGCCAACCGTTACAACCAAGGTAGGCAGAAGAGCATCTCTGAACGCACAGTACATCGAACTTTGAGGCAGATGGGCTACAGCAGCAGAAGACCACACCGGGTGCCACTCCTTTCAGCTAAGAACAGGAAACTGAGGCTACAATTTGCACAAGCTCATCGAAATTGGACAGTAGAAGATTGGAAAAACGTTGCCTGGTCTGATGAATCTCGATTTCTGCTGCGACATTCGGATGGTAGGGTCAGAATTTGGCGTCAACAACATGGAAGCATGGATCCATCCTGCCTTGAATCAACGGTTCAGGCTGGTGGTGGTGGTGTCATGGTGTGGGGAATATTTTCTTGGCACTCTTTGGGCCCCTTGGTACCAATTGAGCATCGTTGCAACGCCACAGCCCACCTGAGTATTGTTGCTGACCATGTCCATCCCTTTATGACCACAATGTACCCAACATCTGATGGCTACTTTCAGCAGGATAATGCGCCATGTCATAAAGCTAGAATCATCTCAGACTGGTTTCTTGAACATGACAATGAGTTCACTGTACTCAAATGGCCTCCATAGTCACCAGATCTCAATCCAATAGAGCATCTTTGGGATGTGGTGGAACGGGAGATTTGCATCATGGATGTGCAGCCGACAAATCTGCGGCAACTGTGTGATGCCATCATGTCAATATGGACCAAAATCTCTGAGGAATGCTTCCAGCACCTTGTTGTATCTATGCCACGAAGAATTGAGGCAGTTCTGAAGGCAAAAGGGGGTCCAACCCGTTACTAGCATGGTGTACCTAATAAAGTGGCCGGTGAGTGTGTATATACACACTCTCTCACACACACACACACACACACATTATCTACAATTTTATATTTTTTCCTTTTACTTTTTGGCTTTCTTTTGCTAGTTTTTACTTGTTTTTTTTATTCTGCTCTCAGAAGCCTTGTCTTTGTCTGTTTTTTGGGTGTACAACTATATATTTTTATCTGATCAAAACCATATTTTATGCAATATCTAATTGAAGTATATATGTAATTTCTATGATTTTACATGTTTTATATTTATCTTTATACACTTCCCTCCAATAAACTGTCTTACTTTAGGACCTAGATAATTTTCTTTAATCTCTATATCTTTTCCACTCCTTGGGGTATAGGAGATCTCTGGCTTAACCTCGTTAAACACTTCCATCTTTGCAGTCGATCTCACACTATTCCTCTTTGCTACCTAAGGGCCCTATTCCACGGAGCGATAATCGGCCGAATCAGCCCTGGAATAGAGACAACGATCTGCCGATGATTGTGGTCATCGGCTCATTGTTGATATACTGTAGGTTAGGACCTATATTTGTCGGACACCGACCGCACAGCGCTACATGGAATATCGGTGCACGGCCGGCGACTGACGATATACATTACCTATAGAGGGTGCTGGGCTCCTCTTCATCTGCTTCTCCCCGGGTCCCACGCGCTCCTCCAGCATCAGGGAGGCCTGTCTCAGCTCAGGCCACTTAGCCAATCACTCAGGCCGCTCAGCCAATTACTGGCCGCGGCGGTCCCGGCCAGTGATTGGCTGAGTGGCCTGTCAGCCGAGACAGGCCGCCTTGACGCTGGAGGAGCGCACGGGACCCGGGAGAAGCAGGAGGAGAGGAGCCCTCCACCATGCATAGGTAATGTATACTAGTTAAGCTAGGGCTGCAAGGACATTGGTAACGACATTGCTGTTATTTTAAAACAACGGCTGTTATATTGAAATAATGGCAGTTATTTACTGTTATATGGCGGCCATCCACTCAATTTCAACATTATGTGGACAGATCCTTTCTGTGTTTTTAAACCACTCCTGGTTTTGGTTGCAATATGAGGACCCCAATACTGACTGAAATATACGTAGTGTGAACCCAGCCTGAGGGCGCATTCACACATACAGGATCTGCAGCAGATCTGCAGCAGATTTGATGGCCCAGAATTGATTTGCTTTGAATCTGCAGCTTTAAATCTGCGCCATCAAATCTGCTGCAGATCCTGTACGTGTGAACGCACCCTTAGTAAAGGTAAATCACTGCAGAGTCCGTCCATAGCTAAGATTTTGTTTTTTATGTTGCTTTCTTATGCCCTAAACTGTACAAACATGCATTCTGCCCAAAACCCACTTCTTCTGTTGAATAGATTAGTAGAAATCAATAATGGCTTAATGCAGAGTATACAGTATGCGAATGAACCACCTCAACTATATTAGGCAAGCTAATGACCCCATAACGTTTGCTTTGTATCTTTTCAGCCTTCATTTACTTTGGTAGATTGGTCTCTAGAGGAAATTCTTAGCTCCTTTGGGAAGTCTTTGGCTCTATTTTATTTCCCGAAAACGATCTGTTAATGATCCTAAGTCAGAATGTATCTTATGCAAGCATTTTGCACGTCGCCTGCCAAAAGTCTTTTATATCCAAACTGACCAAGAAATGGCAAAATAATTCATTGAAAGCTGGCTGTCTCCTTGGTGGAGTCAGATGCAGAATGTACAACTGTTTACACCATCACTTAATCTCAGTGGGGGAATGAAAGTTTATGATGGCAAATCAATGACGAAAAAAACACTTTTTTTTAAATCACGTAAGCAAAATATTTATAAACATGAATTCAAATTAGATAACAATCTGTTTTATATATAGAGTATTATATGAGGCTTAAACAACTTTAAATAAATATTAATGATATACAGTGGTGCCTTGGATTATGAGCATAATCCGTTTCGGGGATCCGTTTCCGTTTCCATAAGAAAATCATAGAAATGAAGACAATTGGTTCCACACCCCAAAAATAATGATTTATTATTTTGAATAACATGTAAAACAAATGAAACAAACATTCAGAAACAGCAGAATATGTGATATTATAAGTTACTGTACAGTAATGAAGAGGATGGGAAACACAAGGACTGACAGAGACTGCAGGGAGCATGAAGGAATGAGCAGGGTATATGTGGGCTCATACATGCAGCGCTCTCTGTCCGGGGAGAGAGGGGTTACAGCTATGAGTAGATTATCTCCACAGTCCTGTCCCCTGATGTAAGCCCCAGCCTGAAGTGGATCTGCTATGATTTGGAAGGTGAGTGAGACTTCCTGGGTCAGAGTACCGTGCTGTAGACCCCGCTGTGCAGACCATGCCCCTCCCCCACTACTCCTCCCACCCAGTACATTGAGCTCTTAAACCAAGTCACAATTTTGTAAAAACTGTGAGGTCTTAAACCGAAACGCTCTTAAACCAAGTTACTCTTAAACCAAAATACCACTGTATTTGTAATAGATTGCATGTTGCTATAACTAAATTAAAGGTAGTTCACAAATTTCCGGTTTGACACACAGCTTATGAAGACTTTTCTGACATCATGGATTGCTATCAATGTCCATGGCTCTCTGCTTCCTACCGTGTTTCCCCTAAAATAAGACAGTGCCTTATATTATTTTTTGATTTCCAAAGAGACACTATGGGGAGATTTATCAAATTGGTGTAAAGCAGAATGGTCTTAGTTGCCCCTAGCAACCAATCAGATTTCACCTTTCATTTTTCAAAGAGTCTGTGTGTAATGAAAAGTGGAATCTGGTTGCTAGGGGCAACTAAGGCAGGACTATGGGGGAGTGTGCGGCAGGGCGTACAGCAGAGTGCGCAACGGAAAGTGCGGCAGGACAGCGCTGGCTGTAAAGGTCCACGAGGGGATTAGGTGAGTAGCGGGGGGTCACGGCCTTAGTTTAGGGTGGGGGTGCCTTATTTATTTTATTTTTTTAATTTTAAGGGGTGTCTTATTTTTGAGGGGATGTCTTACTTTAGGCAAGTTGGTAGGATAGTGGGGGTGTCTTTTTTTAGGAGGATGTGCTATTTTCGGGAAAACACAGTACTAAGAAATATGTTTCAGTTATTAAGACACTATGGGTTGCATGGTTATTGGGGCAGATGAGGGGACACTGTGACAGGCACAGCTATAGAGAATTGCTGCAACTGCCACTGTTGAGGGGCAAGTCTGAATCCAAAGGGGCACTCTATGAAACTGTATCTGGCATTTGCTTGGAACTACCATTGTTGAGATTAATATTAGAAATGAGCAACCCTTGAGCACACTTGGGTTCATCCAAACCTGTGCGCTCTACGTTTGATTACCGGAGGCTGAAGAAATTGGATGCAGCCCTGAGGCTGCCTGGAAAACATGGACAAGGCCATAGGCTGTATCTACGTTTTGCATGCCTCCCTAGGGTTGCATCCAACTTTTTCAGCCATCAGCATTCAAATGCAAAGCGTTCGGGTTCGGACAAACCCAAGTGTGCTAAAGGTTCGCGTATCTCTAGTTAATATGAGAGCACTTTGTGGAACTATTAGAGTATCTTTAAGTAAACTAATGCCCTAAGACAAAATGAAAAGTATGTCTGTCCATCATAATACATAGAACTGCTTTCCACTTACTGTATTTGGTTATGTGTTTGTCATGATAGATCCTACAGTTGCTAGAACAGCGTTCTTTGAAACATTACTATGATGATAATAATAATAATGATAATAATAATAATAATAATAATAATAATAATAATAATAATAATAATAATAATAATAAAAGCTTCCAGTTAGAACATGGTCCTCTATTCCTATACAGACTTGGGCTGGGTTCACACTACGTATATTTCAGTCAGTATTGCGTACCTCATATTGCAACCAAAACCAGGAGTGGATTGAAAACACAGAAAGGATCTGATCACACAATGGTGAAATTGAGTGGATGGCCGCCATTTAATGGCAAATATTTGCTGTTATTTTAAAACAACGGCTGTTGTATGGAAATAATGGCAGTTATTTACCGTTATATGGCGGCCATCCACTCAATTTCAACATTGTGTGAACAGATCCTTTGTGTTTTTAATCCACTCCTGGTTTTGGTTGCAATATGAGGACCACAATACTAACTGAAATATACGTAGTGTGAACCCAGCCTAAGAAAACTGAGATAAGAGGAATGATGACCGTGAAGATATTTATGTAAGATATTTTTCTTTCTTTTTTTTTCCTTTTTTTGATTTAGTATTTTTAAAGTATATAATAAAAGTTACATTTTATCAAAGTTTCCTAAAAGTCAGTCAATACATCTTATTTTAAGAGGAAAATATTTTGTTGAAACGAATATCAGGTCCTATATTCCTTTCGATCTGCAGTGTGTCACTTCCTGGGAACTGTAATACAGTAACCAGATGCAGACCGAGTCATCTTGTAAAAATGGTGCTGTAAGTGATAGCATGCGTACTACTGATACTGATTGTATCCGATTTCATAACTGTCAAAGGAACTAATAAACTGAAACTACCTCAAACTATTGACACATTCTCTTTTTAACACACTTTCTAATGTTTTAAATCAAAACTATTAATTGGTATCTTAAAAAGTGCTGTCTAGAATTAGAAAGACATGGCTGCTTCTAGAAACAATGCTACATCCAAGTGCACTGGGATGGGCTGCGGTACCACACACAATCAGGGGACAGATTTAGTGCTGTTTCTGGAAGATATCAGCTTTTTCCCCAACTTGGATACCCCTCTAACTCTACTGCAGCAATACTGTAAACTTCAGTGTATACCTACCCAATTGGATCGTAAGACCAGGCATCAGACTGTTGCTTTTCTTCTCCAAAAACTCATTTTGGCCTTTGATCTAAGTAGGAACTGACAATACAGTATATGCGTTCACTCATAACAATGTCAAGAAGCCATCTGTTCACCTCCAGTAAGGACTACTACAGTATAAAGACTCTGTCAAGCCAAGTAATGCTTTTAGCAAAAGCCAGCCGTCAGGGAGAAGATTCTCGGATTTGAACGTTACATCATTTCATTCTACAACTAGAAACATAAGCGTTCGTAAAACATTTACTGAAGCCTTATGCATGCTTGATCTAACTCCCATTTCACCTCAGCACTTGATTTCAGTCACCTCATTGCACAAACATGTAAATACGCTGTTATGTGGCATCCTGTGCCAAAATGGGATGGTTCCTCCTAGTCCCCTGAGTTGTCTAACCTGGATCCCATCTTTAGGCTCAATTTAACTCCTCGTTTAGGTGATATTCTGCTCCTGCACACTACAATGGGCCAATGTAAGTTCCAGCACTTAAGTAGTTAGTATAGATAATAGAGACCAGACCCTGCTTAGCAGGGTACTCCCCAATCGCGCCTCGGGCAGAGACAGGAGGGGTAGAATGGGTCTGTGACTAAGTAATCATGACACCCTGCCAGCACTTACATGTGGCTCTTCAATAACGTAATGCATTTTTTCTGTTTTATAGCTGCTGTAAATTGAAACATTGAAAGTTAATATATTCTCAGACTGAGCACAACAAGGGCAATTGAAGAGTTCACAGCTATTGTAATCTAGGGGTATGCTATTGATCAGTACATTCTCCTTGTGATCTATAAGGCAATATGGTTCTAATAAATACCTATAGCACAGCTGGTCTGAATTTTCGAAATTATTGCAACTAGTTCTAACCAGCACTGATGAAATAGCCTTGTGTAGAGATGACAGAATTTCCTGATTTGAGCCCAATTTGATTGGATCAACCAATTTGATTTGGATTTGATTTGGATTCAAATTCGGATTTAAAGCGACTCTGTATCCACCAACCCACCCCACCAAATTGTTAGTACCATCTGTTTGATGAAAGCAAATCCTTGTCAGTTGTGTCTTTTACAATACGGCTGGTGCCTTGGTTTGAGCAAAACATGATCTTTTAATCTGTAGTAGGCAAGTCAAAGTGGTGTAGCCTAGAGTATCTGTTCCCCAGGTCTGTGATGCCTCTACTTTCCTCCTTCCCTCCCTCATCATTAACAATGCCCCCTATTCATCGCTCGTCTAAACTGCACCTGTGTCGCTACAGCAAAGATGCAGTTTAGATCGGTGATGAATAGAAATTCTGCCTGGGGGCATTCCTAATGATGAGGAGTGTGGGGAGGAAGAAAGAAGAGTTGTCGCATACTTGGGGCAAAGACACTATAGGCAACGTCAGTATGACACAACAGAATAAAAGATCACGCATAAGCCTAAAGGACAGAAGGGCAATATAGTTTGATCAAATTATATACTAACTTCTGATGTTGGTTTTTAAAGTGACTCTGTACCCACAATCTGCCCCCCCCCCCCAAACCACTTGTATCTTCAGCTGCTTTTAATCCAAGATCTGTCTGGGGTCCGTTCGGCAGGTGATGCAGTTATTGTCCTTAAAAACAACTTTTAAACTAGCATGCCCTGTGCCTAATGTGGCTTACATTGTGTATGCATTAGGCTGGCACAACCTCTCTGTCCCTCCTCCCCGCCCTACTCCTCATTTGCAATGCTCCAAGCAGATTTTCTACTATTTATCCTGTGTAAGCCCGGCACATGGGCTGGATCGTTAAGGCACCTTTGCAGTTTTCACTGCAGAGGAATAGGAAAAATGTTGAAGAGGGCGAGGAGGAGGGACGGAGGGGTGGTGCAAAGTTAGGGCACAGATACTCCAAGCCACGGCCATTGGGCACAGGGCTGCAAGTTTTTTTAGGACAATAACTGCATCACCTGCCAAACGGACTCCAGGACAGATCTTGGATTAAAAGCAGCTATCTGAAGGTACAAGTGGTTTGGGGGTGCAGAGTCACTTTAATGTAGCTGATAGGCTTTCATATGAACTGTGGGTGCGATGTGCAGCCATCTCTGTGCTTTAGGTTTCTGCATAGATTAAAAGATCATGGTTTGCTCAAACCAAGGCACCAGACGCATTCTAAAAGACAGGACCAGTACTATCAGTTTGGTGGATACAGAGTTGCTTTAAAATGCTCTGATTGCCCTGCAATGTTGGCTATCCTTTCTGCATGGCACACCCTGAAAGTACATTCAGAAGCAGGGACTCCTGTCAAAGACAGGAGCAGGGTCTTTTCCTGTATAGTACATTAAGCAGCCATACATCTTACTGTTCTGGGTACAGCCCAGTGAATCTACAGAATATAAGTGGCAATGCATATAAAATCACTATTTACCTCTGGGGTGTTCAGTTTAAGTGAGCCTTTGACAGGAGTCCCTGCTCCTGTATGCCACCTTCGAGCAGACACCTGAAAAGAATCTCAAAGGTTTCGGATTTGGATGTATCAAAATATTTAAATCATTCTAAATTAATTTGTTCATCTCTACTTATGGGGATATAAACTTTCTTTTACTTAAAAGCTGTCTCATTTATACATATTACGGGTTTTAGATTTTTCTTACTTTGTACATACACCTAAAGTGTAACTATCATTGGTAAAAAGTTCTTACTTGTCAGAAGTGCATATTGGTGTGGGTCCGGGTGCTCAGACGCTCACGATCGTTAGACTAAAGTGGCAGAATCGCTCAGCAGCATGCTCTGCCCCTTTATCTCCACTATGAGGAGATGAATTCCGTAGACTGTTAATACAAGCAGTCTATGGAATTATAGAGGGCCGGAAGTTCCGCAGGCTTCATTATAATTCAGTAGACTGCAGTTATAGTAGAGATGAAGGGGCAGAGCACATGCTTCTGATCGCTTTTGCCCCTTCGTTCTAGGGATCAGCGGGTGCCTCAGCACCCGCACCCTCACCGATACGCACTTCTGAGATGTCGTTATTACATGTCAGAACTTTTTACAAATGATAGTTATGGCCCTATTCCACGGGCCGACTCTGAGGAGCAAATGAGCCCTGTCAGCACTCGTTTGCTCCTCGTTCCCAGCTCGCTGCCGACGCTATTCCACGTGTGTGCGGTAGGGGCCGCGGGGAGGTGCGGGGGGGGGGGGGGGGGGGTGGCTGCCCGGGTGATCGCTAGATTGTCCAGGCAGCCCATAGAGGGTAGCAGCGGTCTGCTGCCGGCGCTCCTATTCCACAGAGCGACGGCAGCAGATCGCTGCTATATCAGTCGCTTGTTTTTTTAACATGTTCGAAAAACAAGTGACGCAACGATCAGCCGACATGAACAATGTCGGCTGATCGTTGCCCTCTATTCCACGGGACGAGTACGGACGATAATCATTCCGTGGAATAGGGCCTTTACACTTTAAGGTTCGACTACTGTAACATACTGTACTAGCACACTTATAGGTTAACAGTTGCCAATATTATTAGTAACTAGTAATTATTTGAGCAGTAAAATTATGAGGATGCCATCCTCAGCTCTATTATGGGAGCTGATATCTATAGCATACAGGCCGCCAAGGATTAAGGTAAGTTTCTCTATTGCCCCCCATGCAATGTCACTATTGTACCACCCCCACAAACCCTGGCTGGCTGGTCCCCCTCTGATATTTATTAGGAGGGACAGGTCGGCTGGGGCGGATGAGTTCACTGGGGGTGGTAGTCCTGCCTCAGTGCACCAAAACAGCTTATTGGCACTATAGTCCTCAATACATATCAGCAATAGAGACAGGTTAGATACTTATAACCTGCTGATGGTTTCCCTTTAAGGAAACCTAACCCACTTCACCATACCGTTAGGTGTCATTAAAGAAGTTTTACAAAAAACATGTGTTTCAGATTAAAAGAATATGGAATATTGAAAAATACTCTGTAAAAGGCAAACCTTTTTTTTATTGCTGATGGGAAAATAAATTTTAACTGCCTGCAATATGAAGTAGGTTAACAGATGTGAAATAGATTGACCATTGCATTGGCAGTGTACTACTGAAAAATAGGTGATAAAATTAAAAGGGATTAGACTAATGTTCTATACTTTAGGAAACTCGGTTGAATTGTTGCTTTGAAACAAAGTAAGAGAGACCATCTGCAATATCTACCGCATAGTTGTCTTTTGTATGAACAATAAAATTTGGCAGCGTAACTTAATGGAAAACAATGTGAAGTGATGAACGATATTTATATGCTGACCTAACAAAGTGGGTTCCCATTTTTCTTAATACCATGGTAACAAACCAAACACTATGAAAATGTAATAATCAACTATTCTATATGGGCATATAAACACTATGAAAATCTGCAGCAATTTCCTAAACCAGAGCAATTAAAATCAAGGGGAGATTTAAAATCCACATCAAAATCCAACTGGGTTTTAGATGGGGATTTTTAGGCAGACATATACTATGTTATAATGTTGTTCTTTTAAAATGTTGTTAGATATATATTTTGAAAAACATTAGAAAGAAACAACAGCGACAATAGATCAATAGCCAATAGAATCTGCCTAGTGTACATGTAGCCCAATTAGTTATGCCAGTCAGTATTACACTGTGAAATCAATGCTGATTTATTCTATGTAGTTGCAAAATAAAACCATGAATTATGCATCACCTCCAGTCCTTCATGACAACATTATGGATTAAGAAGCGCTTTATGTTGAAGTGTTAATCACGATGAGACAAGTGATGATGAGAATAATGACAGTCACCTAAACCTCGCAGCTGAATATCCACATATACATCCAATGTGAATGTGAAGAGTGACTAAAATCTATGTACGGTATGTAATCAAAATCCATGTTTAATTACGACAATCTGTCTGATATATTCTATATATTCTGTCTGTCTGATATATATTTTTTTATATATTTTGTCTGTCTGATATATTCTATATATACTGTTTATCTGATATATTCTATATATTCTGTCTGTCTGATATATTCTCTATATAATGTCTATCTGATATAGTCTATATATAATGTCTATGTGATATAATCTGTCTAATTATTATATGTCCTGAACAAACTTTATGAATGAGAATATGCAACCAAACAAACAATCATGAGATCCAGGATCAGAGATTGTTTTTTGCCTTTTTGATTTGTAGTAGTGGGCATTATTTAATCCATGTCTGTTTCGGCATACTGACTCGACAATGTCACTGTCTAAACTAATAATTTTATTTAGAAAAAAAAAGTTCTTTTTTCTTTCTACAGTAGACATAAACTGTGCAAGTACAACATATGCTTCTATATCTAAGGTGTACAGATACAGTAAACCCAATTTTTCTTCTTTCGCATCAACTGGTGGCAGAAAGTGGGAAAGATTTGTCAATGACATCTATTTAAAAATCTCAAGTCTTCCAGTACCTACTAGCTGCTGTATGTCCTGTAGAAAGTGAAGTTTTCTTTCCAGTCTGACACTGTGCTCTCTGCTGCCCCCTCTGTCCAGGTCAGGAACTGTCCAGAGCAGTAGCAAATCCCTAAAAAAACCCTCTCCTGCTCTGGACAATTTGTCACGGACAGAGTTGGCATTAGCACACCACTTCCTGTAGGACATACAGCAGCTGATAAATACTGGAAGACTTGAGATTTTTAAATAGATGACATTGACAAATCTGTTTAACTTTATGACAGTTAATGTAATTTTTTTTAAAACAGAATACCCCTTTAATGATATTTGAATACCCCCTTTAAAAATCCAAAGGACTCGCTAATCAATCTCTGATAACGAATTGGAACATGTTCCATGATTGTTTCCAATGTTGTCAGTGTTTGTTTCCAATGTTGTCAGTGTCAATTACTCAACATTATTATTAGGCTGGTTTCACACTGGCTAAACTTTTATGAAATTCCATACTTATTTGGTGTTTTTTCATGTGACATTTTTCTCTCTTCTCTCTCCTTTTCTTCTGCAAACTGTGGCATTTCACTCCCATAGAGTTTAATGAAGTTTTTGTTTGTCTAAAAAACACCAAAGTTAAAAAAAAAGAAAAAAGAAAAAATACACACCTAAAGTCAAAAACACCAAAATCATCTTTGGCAGTTTTCTGGTGTTTTCTTGGAGGCCAGAAAAACAGCACAAAAAAGCTGTATCTGGGGGCACCCTTAGAGTCATTTGTTTACTTTACACGGCAAAAAATATATACTATCAAATCTGCTGTGTAAAATCCTCAGCAAACATGGTACAGGTGGAAAATTGTTTTGAAACACTGTGCTTCATTTAGGCATTTTCTTTATATTGGACCAATGCTTATACATGCCGGCTCACAAGGTTTTGTTTGATTCTTACGAAAGGTTCATGACTAAGAACAATGAATATTACCCATGTATTACTGACAATTAAAACATGCATTATTCAAACAAAGTGCTTAGGTACCGTATATATCTGGAAGTGTGGTAATGGATGTTTGTAGTGGGTAGCGCAGGTGGAAGGATGGAATCGGATGGCTGTGAAGGAACTCAGGAGCAGAGATGCATAATTCCCTTTTTGATGTGTTGCGGGACCTGATAAAGTTGGTCATCTCCGGATTAGAGTGGTGTTGTGTTCTCCAACCTGCATAAAGAATAAAGATATTAAACAAAGTTTTTTTTATTGGGTCATACGCGGGAATTCCGTAGTGTGCACACACCCTAACACTGAGTAAAAGTGGCAAAATCTCAAGCAGAGCCTCTGCCGTGAACCGTGCTTGAAGTTCAGCATTTGAAGCAGGGTCTGCTCCGCTTGAAATTCCGCCACTTTTACTCAGTGTGAGACCACACCTCCTTCCGCCTTGCCACACCCCCTGCCCACCCATCAGGAGGGCAGGGCTTATGCTATGGGGTATGCCAAGGCCGCATTTGATAAATGTGCCCCATTGTCTTTGTACACAGAGTTTGTGCACTGGGTCGGATAGTAGATCTCTACCACTCACAAAATGTAAGTTCTCTGTGGTTTTTGGATGAAGATCATTGCCTGCTTAGTTGTAAGATCAGAAGGGCTCCTGAAGGGAACCTCACACAAGTCATGCCTTATCTTAAGGGCTGGGAGAGGACTGACCCTCTCCTGATCCTTCCTATCCTCCACCAACTCTCAGCTCTCTACTGTACCCGGCAGTTGTGTGATCACCATGTATTCTTGTCTCTGCTTCTCGCCACTTCTCTTCTCATTTTCACCATGCCTCCTAGTCATCTCTTCTTACAGTCATTCTCACACTTACTGGGCAAATACAATACCCTTTATCTGCTGGATAGCTCAGTATCCCTTCTCCTCTGTCATGACTCCCTGCAGCCATCTCAAAATGAGGGGGGACTTCCCTTTACAGCTGGTCTGTCAATCCCATGCCCAATATGGACTACAGCACCATTCATACAGATTTCTGATAGCTGGACTTCAGTTGACAGGTCTCACCTACACTAATGCATTGTACATGGGCCATTCCATCCAAACTGAACCTTTTCCTAACACCTAGTTAAACATTTTTTTTAACAGCTAATTAAAAAAATGCAATTTAACTGTCATGTATTTACCTGGTCGCTCTGCAGCACTGCAGAGGCAGAGGCAGGCTGATATTCCCATACACGCCCAGCCGGCTGATGCTGCAGGTAAGCAGCCTATCAGCAGTTGGGGGCAGGAGCGAAGCTGTGCAGGAGCACAGAGCCAGTCGCGAGCTGCCAGGCGCTCCATGCAAATCAGGGGCGGTGGATTTAAACGAGTAGCTGAGGCTCCATAGCTGCCAGTGATAGTTTTGCCTTGCTTTACTTCACCAGCGTTTCTCTGTGTTCTGACTCCCTGTGTTCCTGACCTCTGCATTTGTTTCCTGACTTTTGTACCTCGCTCCTGACAGTGTTTCTGACCTTGGCCTGTTTTAACGGTATTCCTTTGTATTGTGATTTTGTATTGTTTTGCTATCTTTGACTTGACCTCTGGCTTGTTTTCTGACTGTGATTTTGGTTCTGATTTGTGGTTTATACCTACCTGGCTGGTTTGACTTGGACTGCTGACTTCTCTCCTTGTCTGGCCCTGCACTTAGCAGTGTAGGGACTTCCAGTTGGGGTCTGTCACCTAGGGCAATACGTAAGGAGGTAGGGACAGTGGGCTGGGTTCAGTTAGGGCTCACTGTTCCCCTACGGACGTGACATTAACCACAAAAGTTATAAATATACATTAAGGCTCTTAATGTATATTTATAACTTTAGTGTTTAAATTGCAGTTTTACTAGGTTTAACTAGGTGTTACGAAAAAGTTCAGTTTGGATGGAATGGCCCACATTATGAACTGCATCTATGTGATCTTAGATGGGATTACTTTCAGCTTCTGAATGTAAACAGCATGTCACTAAACCACACCAGGCAGGGATTGTGAAATGGGGAGAGATTTAAAAGCAAAGTATATTAGAAAGTTTTATAACTTTTCATCATGCGACTAAGCTTTGTTTACATAAGAGAGAACAACCCCTTCAGAGGGCACACACATATTTATTGACTCATAAGGCCTGATAAACCACTTACTCGTGTGACTGCGAAGGTGTTTGCAGATTACATTTTTTGCTGGCAGGTTAGAGACCGTACTCAGTAAGTTGATATAACTAGTTTAGGAAGAGTTTGTGTTTGTAAAAGTAATGAACAGTTCTGAAAAAGCCAAGATATCTAACAGGCAAGTATGTACTATTCTTTACTGTTCTTATATTCAAGGAAAGAAAGTCTACTCATGGTAGATCTGTGAGCAGAATATTGATTTGCCTCATTCACTCCCCTCTGACCGGTGGACTACTTTGTTAAGGCCATAAAAATGACCAATTGTTGAAAATTCCGGCCAAAATTACAATAAAAGGTAATATTGTAATCTAATGTAATCTAAGCATAATAGGTGATGAGGTGACACAAATGTAATTAATTTGAGGGGTCCATTAAAGTTACTATATGAAAAAAGAATACCAGATCACTTTTAGAGCTTCTTCATGTAAATGCTTGTTTATACTTGTGCTTTGATTGAATGGGTGCAGTGGCAATGACCATGCGATCACCATGACATAAAAGGAAAATATGGTGCATTTACTACCTAGGGCTCTTGAGTTTTGTTATGTCAAGATAAGATAAGGAGTTGGACCCTTAATTGTAAAGCAAATTTAATTTTTATCTCCTTCTAAGAGCTATTACTTTTTTTAAATTTTATTTTCCCACCATAGGGCTGGTTCACACTGAGCAAACAGGGCGTGCTCAGTGTCCTGCTGTTAAGTGAATGGAGAGGGCACGCGCTCGTCCACTGCCGCTGCTCTCCGCTCAAAGAATAAACATGTTCATTCTTTGAGCGGAAAGGAGAGGGAGCGGACAGGCGCGCACTCTCCCATTCGCTCAAAGCAGGACACTGAGCGTGGCGGGAATTGCGCCGTGTTTGCTCAGTGTGAACCGGCCCATATAGACACTTGTTTTCTGTGGGACATGTTCTCCCAACCATTTCTCCCTCGATCCCTTCCCTCCTCTAGTCAACCCCCTCATATATTTTTATACATTTCTTCCAATTTGCGAAATCTGGGACATCCGGCGATAGCCATTGTCTCACAATAACAAGTCTGGCAAGAAACAAGAGCCTAAGTATAATCATTTTTCCCCTCCTTCTCATTTTTAGTTTAGAAGTGTCGCCTAAAATTGCCAGTATAGGTTCAAGCTCAAAATTAACCCCCACCGTCTTTACAATATGTTCACATACTTGTTCCCAGAATACCTTTATACTATCACAAAACCACAACACGAGCCCCGTACCAGTTCCAATCTCCCCACATCGCGGGCATTTACTATCCTTCCATTTCTTAATTCTACAAAGGAAACTAGGGGTATAATATAGCTGATGCACAATGTTGAACTGAACCATTCTATGGCAACCCCCCTTAGAAACCATTTTTATATTTTTAACTATTCCTTCCCATTGAGAATCATCAAGTCCCCCTACCTCATTTTCCCATTTTTGCTTACTATTTTCCCCAATTCCCTATTTGTGGGAGGTGTTAAGATGCTACGGTTTCGGAGAGAACTTCATAAAACTAATTAGGCTCCTCTATAACAATCCTAGGGCATCCGTAGTGACTGGTGAGAGCCAGTCGGAAATGTTTAGTCTAGGTAGAGGAACCAGGCAGGGTTGTCCTCTCTCCCCTCTACTGTTCGCCCTTAGCATAGAGCCTCTGGCTATTATGGTTAGAAATTATGACTGCATTGAGGGCTTTGGGGCGAGGGGTGGAGGGGACAAAATATCATTGTATGCAGACAACCTTTTTTTTAAAAAAAAAAAAAACCCTTGTGTAGCAGTGCCGAGGGTTATGAAATTGGTTAAGGATCTGGGGAGATTTTCAGGTTTGTCCATAAATTGGTCGAAGTCTACTCTTATGTCCCTGGCACCTAAGGAGGTCCTCTGTTTCCCCCTTTAAGGAATTTGGAGGAAGGAGGTAGTTTTTGTTATCTGGGGATGGTTGTTTCTAGGGATATTTCTCAGTTCAATGAGCTGAATGTAAAGAAAACAGTAAAACTTATTGCGGATAAGGTGAAGGTATGGCAGAGGTTGAGGATCTCTAAGATAGATAGAGTTACTCTGATAAAAACTATCCTTTTGCCGAAACTCTTATACTTGTTTAGTGCAGCTCCGGTTTGGGTTGAGGGAAGATACTTCAAAAGGCTGAGAGCACCCTGGAATGACTTGATATGGGGTCGGAAGAGGGTCCAGATGAAACTGGACAAACTGTGTATCCCTATGGAGAGGGGGGGTCTGGGGGTCCCGAATGTAGAGGAGTATTTTCTCTCAACCCAACTATATTGGTTAGCTAATTGGAAAAAAATCATTACTTTTCACATGTGAGTAGTAAGGTGGGAGGTGGAATTTGGGATATATTTCAGATCCTAGAAGCAGAATTGTTGAAAAGGGGGAGCTGGAGGAAGGATGCATTAGCTATTGCTCTAGTTAGAACCTGGAAAAGAGTAAAGAAGATCCTGAGTGTACGGGGGGTACTGGATTTCAGACCGCTAATTTTGATAAATGAGGCGGGAGGTGTGGGAGTGGTGCCTTCACTGTATGGGGTAGGAATTAAACAAGTAGCAGATATCAGGTCTGGAAATGGGATTAAAGGATGGGAAGAGGTTAAAATGGAGTTTAAGATCGATGAGAGACATTGGTTTGAGTAAAAAAGGTGTTCCATGATACTGAAAGAAGGCCTTAAGAAAAACGATAATATTATCTCTAAATCCCCTTTATTAATAAAGAAACTACGAGAAGGAACAATTGGGAGGAGGGCAATTGCAGCAATATATGGTCTCCTTATGGCAGAACAGGTAATTGGGGAAAATAGTATGGCATCTTTAATTCTAGCATACAATGTATTGTGGTACATGTGGGTAAAGAAGTGGAATAGCGGCGGCAGCGAGCGGGGAACGAGGAGCAAACGAGCATTAATAGCGTTGTTTGCTCCTCATAGTTGCCCCCTGGAATAGGAGCTAGAAGCTGTATGTTAATAGGGTAAGGAGATCACAGGGTGTTCAGGAAGGGGGGGGGGTCCTTCCTTCTAGCTCAGGGGCCCACCAGGGGGTTAATCTGCTCTCTTGTGGGCCAGTTTGAGTGATTGTATCATGGGGGTTTAAACAAAACCTAGCTGTTTCTAAGTCCCACTCAGGACTGGGTTACATATCAGGGTCGTTTGGTGATCTCTCCAATTAAGAGGCACCCCTTGGCAACAGATTTCCTTTCCGGGAGGGTTATCTGACTGTTTCCTGACTGTTTCCTGTTTCCGTACTCACAACTGAGGCAACTGCATATTCAAATTTTATAGGGGGCAATGTATCAATGGAGATTCTTGAATGAGTACTCCATTGATTTTTTGGCAGATTTTTATAAAATTTGTGTTAATAAAGATTTGATACTCAGTGTGTCAGTCGGTTTTCTATGCTTCCCTTTGAGGCTATATATTCAATGTGAATCTGAATACATGTAACACAGGCTAGACATACTTTCAACCTTATTCAATCAGCTACCAGTTTACATATAAATGTATAATTCAAATAAGGAATCCTCATGCACTACCTGCAAATTTGTGTCCAGAACTTAGAAAAGCCTTTCACTGTGTTACAAACGTGTAAAAATAATGAGATCCAAGGCACCAGAGCTTTGGTGCTTTGATTCAATTTGTGCATGTCAGATATGTGCCAGAATGATAAGATTTTATTGGTTAGCGATTGGTCCTATCTATGTTTTTATGAAACAAATAGGATTTTATATAACTGCAAAAGACGCCATTAAGAGTTAACATTATTCACATTATTTTGTTTACTCCACTGAAAGTCATTACATATTTTGTTCCCAAACTGATCATGGACGTAATTCACATTGTTCTGACACACAGCTTCGTGGTGTTGCAGAAAATAACTATGACACACTACACTCCCATACTAGGTCTCCGATCAACATTTATTTTTCACCGGAGTGATTGTACTATGGTATTATTCACAGCATAATCTTATCTTGTATAATCATTTCAGTCTTCGATTCTTACATCATGTCCTCACACCCACACATGTACATGCAATTCTGTCAGCACTTGTTACAGCACAAATTCATTTCAATGGTATATAATCAGGGCCGGATTAAGGTTGGTGGAGGCCCCGGGCGACAAACCCCCCCCTCCAAATACATAAATAAACTATGCCACGATCTATACAGATGGCAGCTTACTGTAGGCGACTTAGCACAGGCCCCTCCTCGCTCCTGGCTGTATTGCTTAGCATCCTCCTCTGTTGCGCAAGGGATGGTCACTAGAGGCTGCAGTGCAGAGGAAGATGACAGACCCTAGAGACAGCAGCAGGGAGGGCTAAGTATCAGAGTGTATTCCCACATTGCGTTTTTGTTAATAAGGCAATGTGAGAACACAGCACTTTCTGTGCGCTTTAGCCCACTGTTTTAGGTTCCTATTACATGGCCTGATATCCTGGGTAAGCAGCACAGATCTACTAGGGTTCCTGCTGGTGGGGGCCCCTAAGTGGTGGAGGCCCCGAGGCACGTGCCCCTGGTGCCCTCCCTTTAATCCGGCCCTGTATATAATACACCCACCCAGATAACCCTTATTACTTTGATTGGAGAGGAATATTAACATTGGAGAAAACATTAATTATTTCTAAAACCCCAGATTCATTTATGCCGATTTAGATTTTGTTCACATTTACATCAAAGGTTTTGTTCTCAACTTTTGGTCACTATAGGGACCTATGAAAGTACTCGCCTTTCTTGGTCTTTTTCCTGAGGCTCTAATATTAGTGTGAACAAGCCGTGCATGGACATTATTCTGGGGACCAGACTTCAGAGCTCTCAGCATCAGCATTCACTATCAGGCCAGGAGCTTCAAAACTGTTAAAATATTGCAGACATGTGAATGGCCCCTTAAAGGGGTTAAACACCTTTCTGTTCCAGGGCGTCTTAAAGGGGTAGTGCGGCAGAAATAAATTATTCACAGAATAACACACATTACAAAGTTATACAACTTTGTAATGTATGTTATGTCTGTGAATGGCCCCCTTCCCAGTGTCCCACCACCCCTTACCCGTGTACCCGGAAGTGTAGTGCATTATACATTATACAGTTATCCTCAGCCAATCGCGGCTGAGCAGCTGATGACGCGGCCGGCACTCGGGAAGATCGGAGGTGTTCGGTCCGGCCGGCCGAAGATGACGTTTGGCACAAGATGGCGGACGCGTGTCGGCACGGATCAGGTATGTATAAAGCACTACACTTCCGGGTACACGGGTGGGGGTGGTGGGACACGGGGAAGGGGGCCATTCACAGACATAACATACATTACAAAGTTGTATAACTTTGTAATGTGTGATATTCTGTGAATAATTTTTTACCGCAGCACTACCCCTTTAAGGATGTTAAAATTTGGTATATTTAGTGATCCATCTTAACCATCAATGTGTCAGGGTGTTTGAGTCTCAGTGCGCACTATAAACATTATAACTTGTAATTTAGAACAGACAGTCATTATGACAGCACTCTTGAGGTGCATCTATAACAGGCATACATGTACAATTAGTAGTGACTGCGGCCCTTACAAAGTTAACAGGGAGAGGTGATCATGAGGTTGCCGAAAGTTGCTATAGCATCTGCAGGTCAGATCACAGGCTATAGTTGTCACATACAGTAGCTATAATGTAATACTAACAGCTATGCTACACTGCAGTACAAAAGCATAGTAATATAGTGTAGTATAATAGCGATTAAAGATTGCAGCTTCGAGTCCCCTTCAGGGGGGGACAAAAAAGTACAGAAATGTAAAAAAAACAAAAACAAAAAAAACAAAGCTTGATGTAGAAAAAGAAAACCTAATTAGAAAAATTAAGAAAATGTAAAAATAAAATATAAAAATAATCTTTCCCAATAAAGAATTTTATTATTTCCTAAAAATGAAAATAAATAAATAAAACAATGTCATTCCTAATTGGTATCATGGTGTTTGTAGAGACCTGTACTATTTATTGTTGTTATGTAATTTATCCAGAATGGCTAACACAGCAAAAAAAAAAAAAAAACGCCAACTGATTTTGGTGATCTTTGCTCCAAAAAGAGGGAAAAAAATATTATCAAAAGGTCCGCACAAATAGCACCAATAAATAAATTATAGCTCATCCTGCAAAAAACAAGCCCTCGCACTATTCAGCGAAAATACAAGAATATGGCTATGCAAAAAAATATTGGGTTGCAATATAATACTATTGTGTCTTTCAAAGTCATGTGACTTTTTCTTTGCACGCATTACGTGGCAATTTTTAATTGGTTGTTGGATGTTTTTAACCTGTAGCTCACTTGTAATTAGACCATGATTAAGCACAGTTGCATAAAATGCGTTAGTTTGTCTGCACCAACGTCTTATAGCTTGAATTTATAAAAGTTATGTTTAAGCTGCCAGTTCCCTTGGAGTGCTGAGATTTACGCATATCGTATCTCCAAGCTGCTTGGAATTGCTATGGTAGACGTGAGCTGACTCCATTTGTTATATATATATATATATATATATACATACACACACTATATATATATATATATATATATATATATTTATTTATCCACATAGTAAACACAAAAAAAAGACAATGATAGAATTAATGCTTTTTTTTCATCTTAAAGAGTCACTATCGTTAATTTTTTTTTGCAGAAATCAGTAGTACAGGCAATTTGAAGAAACTTTGTAATTGGGTTTATTAGTCAATTATGCCATTATCTGCATTTAAAAAGCCTTTTCCTAGGTCCCCCCCCCCTCCACTCTCTCATCCACTGCTCAGAATCAGGAAATCTCGACTGTTTTTTCATCAGACGGATCCTGTCTGAGCTATGGAAAGCAGAGGGGGGAGGAGGCAGGAGGGAGATTAGCGGGCATCAGAGAGCCGAGAACAAAGGATAACACAGCGGGGGAGCTATTCAGAGTGCTATTCAGAGGTCAGAGAGGTCAGTGGTGACTGCAGAGGAGAGAGCCCGTGATGTGAACGTAAATTAACTCTTTGTTGTCCTGTTTTGGTGCCCCTACTTTCTCTCTCCATAGGAGAACAATGAAGACAGGGGGGAGAGCTTCAGACTGCTTTTTCATGATAAAAATTAATTTTTCGGCTAATAAACCCAATTACAAAGTTTCTTAAAATCGCCTGGACTATTGATTTCTGGAAACAAAAATTCACTACAGTGACTCTTTAAGTTATAAAATCTAATCAAAAAGTCGTATTTATTCCATGATGGTGCCAATAAAATCTACTGCTCAGTCTGCAAAAATAAGCCTTTTTGTAACTCCATTAACCGAAAAGTTTAAAGTTTCCCGTAGGGTTATGCTGCCACAATTTATATTATCCAGTGGATATATGATAAGTGATCCAGAAGGCCAAAATAGTTAGCAGTATCCTTCCAGAGATGAATGATTTTAGTGCCAAGTTTGCCCAAGCATAAACTACCAAGAACTGCCTTTCCATAAACAGGTCCCTGATACATTTTCCAAAGTGGCTGAAGCCTTTATTAAACGGGGCGACTATGAGGAGCAAACGAGCGCTGTTAGCGCTCGTTTGCTCCTCGTTCCCTGCTCTCTGCCACAGCTATTAGGCGTGGGTGAGAGCCGGGGGGGGGCTTCCCGGGTGATGGCTTGATCGTCTGGGCAGCCTGTTCCATGGATCGACGGCAGCAGATCACTGCTATATGAGTTGTTTGGCTTTCAACATGTTAAAGGCAAATGACTACAGCGATTAGCCGACATCGTTTATGTCGCCTGATCAATGTATTCTATTACACAGGACGATTATAGGCCGTAACAGCCGATATCGGCCGAACACAGCCAATAATCGTTCTGTGTAATAGGGCCTTTAAATTAAGTTTGAGTCTCTAGAGGCACAAGTGGGGTTCAACATGTGCAGAACTAAAATTCACATTCATTTCTAGAAGACACCAGTGAGTTTGGGGTCAAAATGCGCCCATAAATTAATACCTTGAGCAGGGGTACATCGGCATGTCATTTCTAGTTTCCCAATGTATATGCGCCTTAGAGGCACAAATCATGGTGTGAATGAGCCCTTATACTGAATCTTTTTCTGTATAATTATATATTTATTTATCTGCTCAGTTTCTGCTCTATAAATTGCTGCCCACAAATGGGACAATATGTTCAACATGACATGTTTGTTTTACAGACTTGCAGCAGTTATAAGTCTGATAGCCACACCACTGCACATAAAATAGAGATAACTCCATCTGCTTCTGGATGAATGCCAATTTATACATTATTTATATAGTCTGCGGCAGGGCGAGTTGGACACTACAGAACTTTAATCCTCTGGTTTCCTATGTATACAGAAGAGACAAAGTGGTTACATGATAAGATAAAGACTAGAGTAGTCATTTCTTAGCTCAGTGAAATAAAAAGAAGCAGACTTTCGTTTCCTTGGTCCAATGTCATCCTGCAACTGTTACCAATTTATAGTTTAAACTCAATCCTTGTTGACAATGACCACCAGTGTAGATCCTAGATGGTCATGATTGGTATTATTATTGTGAGAAGTACAGGATAGTAATCACTGGCACAGGGTTCATAACCAAAGGCATGCATACCACCACAGCAGGCCCGGCCTGACAATCATCAGTAAAAGGGAGATTCCTGGTGAGCTGCCTAGATAGTCATCAGTGGACCACCCAACTGGGTCTCTCGTCCTAGAGGTACATTTAAATTACATAAGGCACTGTGATGGAGCTATACAAGGGCTGCTGTTATTTCTGCTGAGGACAATGGCTGCCTCACAGTTAAAGGAGAAGTCCGGGAAAATTTTCATTAAAGTATTACATTACCCCCCTCAAAAATATACAAGTCACCAATATACACGTATTACAGCAAAGGCTTATAAAGTGCTTTTTTTCCCTGCACTTACTACTGCATCAAGTTCTCACTTCCTGGATAACATGGTGATGTCACGACCCGACTCCCAGAGCTGTGCGGGTTGTAGCTGCTGGAGCAATTATCACTCCCCCAGTGCACCAAACTGCCTCATCAGCATATGGATTAAACTACAAAGTCCTAGTTATGTTATAAAAGAATGAGTAATATGCCTTTATGAAGGGTCCTTAATGTGAAGAAGATCTCTTAAGTATGCAGTATGTCTTAGGGGAAAAAATGTCTTGTTTGAATAAAGAAATAATAAATAAAATACAAAATCCATGAAAACAGCTCTGAGGATGAAGGTAAGAGGAGTTTATAATAATAATACTTTTTATCCAAATTTGATAGCAAGTTCAGGCTGATTTTACTCAAGCATTATACACGTTATGCATGTATTACATTTTTGTGAAATGTACAGTAATAAGATTTGTGAAAAAGCAAGACCTTCTTCTTATAGCAGAAGGTGACCCCTATCACATTTCTACATAAGGAAATATGTCCCCATTCTGGGACTTAATTCCCAGCCATTTAGTTCAACTAGTGTAGTGCACTGTGACCAAAACGGTGACCTCTTAGACATGTTTATCAACCATTTTCTGTGACTTTCTGGTATTCACATAATTTTTAGTTTTATGGCCTAAAATGGCTTTACGTTCTTAATGGTCCTAAGGAATAAATGCAATAAGCATTTACCTAACTGTAAGAAAAAAGCAGGGAACAAAATAATATATCAAGAAAATTCACATCTAGATGGAGCTAGATGGACCAATATTGAGTCAATTACTTCAGGTCTGAAGCCTAAGCCATGATAGCTTCCTTGGGTGAACATTCAGAGACATAGAAAATGATGTCACAGGGCTGAGGGGTTGCAAAGCTCTGTAGGCTTGTCCAGTTGATCTTTATGACCTGGGGGTACACATATAAATTGATTTAAATCTACCTTGAGCATTATATGTATATGCATTGGTAGTTAAAGTGTTTTTCCAACAAGATGGATGAACTATCCTCAAGACTATCAATAGCAGATCAGCAAGGTGCTGATACATTGCACCCCTGCAGGTAAGATGTTTGCCACATCTGTGGTTCCACCATACACAGTGAAACAAAGCAGAAAGCAGGCTGCTCTGTACTTTGTGTAGTGGCCATTGGGTTACTGCAGATTGGCCCCATTGAAGTGAATGAGAACTAAGCTGCAGTAACCCAGAACCACCACTATAAAATGTTCGGAGCTGTCTGCTTCCTGCACGGTTTTACTTGCTATAGCGGTGCTGTGACTCTGACAAACAACTGACTGGTGGGGTATCAGCACCCCGCTGTTCTGGTATTTTTCCCAGAAAACAAACTTCTATAAGTGATATTTTTGTAATATCTTTACAGTAAAGAAAAATAAAACTAAGTTGCAAGTATGAGTTAGATTTCAGTATAAAGGTCAGCAAAACCCAAACATCCCGACCATGCCTAATGACCTAAATTAATAACATCCTTTATCTAAATGAATCTGGTTATTGTATGAAATACAATATCTCTTCTATAGCCCTTTGCCGTGTGTGCATGAAGTTGATTCTCATGTTCTGATTGTATTTAATTTCTGGCCACAAATCATAATCTATGGTTGGAAAACTTTCAAATGGAATTGGCAGCATATATGAGCTGGATTCAAGAGAACATATCGCAGAGGGAGATACAGAAATGTAATTTTCAACATAGGATTTCCTTGTGGTTTACAAGAGGGGGAAGGGAGCTATGGAGTTCACATAAAGTGAATTTCATGTACAGACATAAGAATTACTCTGTATCTTAACCCCTTAAGGACAGAGACTAAAATGACCTTAATGACAGCGACAATTTTCATTTTTGCGTGTTCGTTTTTTCCTCCTTGCTTTCTTAGACCTATAACTCCTTTATTTCTCCATCTACAGGGCCATGTAATGGCTTGTTTTCCCCCCCCCATAAATAACTGTACTTTGTAATGTTGCCTTTCAATCTACCGTAAAATTAATGACAGAACCCCCAAAATATTATTCATAGGGTGAAATTGGGTAAACAAATGTGGGGATTTCCATGTTTACGTAATGCACTTTACGGAAAAACTGACATGATATCTTTAATCTATAGCATAGCTTTGATCAGTGTTTTCTACAATCATTATCTGCTCCTGTCACTGTCTTAAATGAGAAGTCTGGTAAACATTTTTATTGAAGTATTGTATTGGCCCCCAAAAGTTAAACAAATCACCAATATACACTTATTACGGGAAATGCACAAAAAGGGCTTTTTTTCCCTGCACTTACTACTGCATCATGGCTTCACTTCCTAGATAAAATGGTGATGTCACGACCAGACTCCCAAAGCTGTGTGTGCTGTGGCTGCTGAAGAGGATGATGGCAGAGGACACTGAGGGACACAGGGCATCCCTCTGCCATCATCCTCTCCAGCAGCCACAGCCCGCACAGCTCTGGGAGTCGGGACGTGACATCACCATGTTATCCAGGAAGTGACATCACTATGTTATCCAGGAAGTGAAGCCTTGATGCAGTAGTAAGTGCAGGGAAAAAAGCACTTTATGTGCATTTCCCGTGTAAGTGTATATTGGTAATTTGTATAACTTTTGGGGGGGCAATACAATACTTTAATAAAACTTTTCACCGGATTTCTCCTTTAAATGATTGTGGCACTGCAGTGGTTAATGGCAGGCGACCGCACGATTGTGGCGGCTCATTATTAACAATGAGGACCCAGCTGCTATCAATAGAGCGCCCCAACGCTGTATAATATAATGCTGCATTTAGACGGAACGATTATCGTGTTCGAGCGATAATCGTACGTGTAAACGCTGCAAACGATCAAACAACGAGCGAGAAATCGTTCATTTTTATCTTTCAACAACTTCTCAAATCGTCGTTGATCATTCGCAAAAAATTTGCAGATCGTTCCGTGTGAACAGTTGTTCGCCGATTTAACCAATGTATGAGATACGCTTAAATGATCGCAAAACGAATTTTCCGTACGATACAGTGTACTGTCTAAATGCTGATCGTTATGAAAAAAAAAAATCGTTACTCAGACATCGTTAATTGTACGATCGGGCGAATTATCGTTTCGTGTAAACGTAGCATAAGCTCAGTCTCTTAAAGTAACAGTGTCAGCACTACAGGTGCATAAAAACAGTGGAACTGTGTGAGGTAAAACAGGTGTGTAAATATTGGTATCTTGGTGCTGCTCCCTTTAGATATAGTCCAGTAATTTATGACAATAAAAAGAAAAATAGGGGGCACATTCACCCGTTAAAACCTTGTCTTTATTTCTTCAAAATATAAAGCCATTGTTTCGGCTTGCAGATGGTGGGAACGCCAAACACCTAAAAGTCACAGACATCCGTGGGTGAGACCCCTATTTTTCTTTGTCATAATGTGAGCTCAGCTTCTAAGCTTGCTTCATAGCGCCACCGAACCCACTGGTGTACCAGTACGTTAAGTGACAGGCTCCCACAGCGTACCGGTACGGCATGGGTCCTAAAGGGGCTAAAATAGCCACCCTATGCATACCAAAGGAGTTATTGTAGCATTCTATTGAACAGTATTACCAGGATTGAAATCTCAGATCAGCCTACCAAAAGGCTTTGAGAAATCATCATGCACAAATATATGAAAGCAAAATGAGACTTATAAAAAGATCATACTTATTGCTATATATATGAGAAAGCATATGGTGCAGCCAGGGACACGAAACACACGTGGACTGGTACACAGATGTACCAGGGTTTGTAACAACTGATACATAGACATGGTAGAAGTCTAAAAGCCAAACTTGTTCATAGCAGAGGTACAGTTACAACCAGGATTAAGAGTTTTTTTTTTTAGCGCCATGGCTGCATAGTGGTGGTCTGCTCTTGTGATGTGTTTCCTAAATGGCGGACCTACCCTCTATTATTTTTATGTGCCCTATAAAGTATTGACTATTCTATTTAGTACATATTTGTACAATTTTGAACATTTCACAATAGTAACATTGTTTGAGAGGAAAACAGAAATGAATTCTGTTATAAAAGTGTACGTGGTAATCCTAAATAGAATTTCACTGTAGAATAGTCCCATTATACTAATGAAGCTGGGTTTCAAGAAGCGCATCTAGCCAGAGAATGTGTTTTTTTGTAGAACGGAAGAGGCATAAAAAGCAGAATGCCTATATAAATACTTCCGTTTTTCATTCCCGACAAATTGTTTAAACAATCCTGGCCTGCAGACTAAACTCTTGTTTTTAAACCACTGTATATGAAGAATCTAACAAAGTTACACCATTATATGACCTAACTGTAAAAATATTTCTGTATACAACGACAGTTATCCCCCTAAATGGGCATCATGCAAAAAGTCTACACACCCCTGTTATATTGCCAGGTTTCTGTAATATGAAATAATTTGTCTCGTTCTCATTTGTTACATTTGTTTCCACCTTCAAAGTGGGCCATAATTACATTGAAAACAAACTTCAATCATTTAGAGGGAGGAATAAAAATATCAAAACTAAAAAATGGTTACAAAACTGTAAACACCCTCTTATAAGTGGGGATGTGGTTATGTTCAGAAGTAGCTAATCACATTTAACTCATGTTAAATAGAAGTCTGTACATGGCTGCCATCTTTTAAAGTGATTCTGATTAACCCCATATACAGTCAAGCTGTTCCAGCAGGATTTTCCTCACATTTTTTCTGTTGCATTTTAGAGCCAAAGATCCATAAACAACTTACAACACATCAAAGTGATCTTATTGCTAAAAGGTACAATTTGTTTTCAAGGTATTAGCTATACATAGGACACAATGAACATAGTCATCAAGAAGAGATTAAGATTTGGCCCAATAGTGACAAGAACTGGACATCATTCAAATATTGATAAAAATACTAAAATTGGTTTGTGAGGCTCCAATAGACCTACTGCACAGTTACGGAGCTGTACGAACCAAGTACTAGTTGGGTGTACTGTACGCAACAACAAATTACCGTATTCTTCATATACCTGAGCTGTGGGGTAAGGTGGCAAGGAATACATTTCTTACAATAAGAAACTTCTGAGCTCAGATATCTTTTACCAAAACTAACAGAAGTCTGCATGGGGGAGACAGTGTTATGGTTAGAGATGTGAAAACCTGCCAAAAGTTCAAATAATAATAATATTTATTTGTATAGTGCCAACAGAGGCTCACATTGGCAACTGGAGCAAAAGATTGTGAGCTGAAGCACTGGAGCCAGGGAGGACAATATCTGTTATTTTTTTCTAACCCCCAACCCCCCTAATATTCCAGGATTTCGGCAGAAGTGGGTCATGGCTAGAAAGCCCTATTTCTATTTTCTGATCGTAATTTTTTTTATTAATTTTTTGTACATTGTTATAGGGTCTGCCATCTTACCTGAGCAGTTTTAACAGCATTTAGTGACATTCTTTACAGCCAGGATTATGGACATAGGAGACAATATAAAGAGTATGTCCCATTGAGGTGGAAGTGAAACATTACTAAGTGTACTCTGTGACCTTTGAAGAGGTCATACCACAGGGAGCTGCTATTGTTTCCTCTACCTACTGATGTCACATGATGCTGTAATGCTGTACAGATAGCTTTACAGCAGCCTACTCTTATTGCCACAGACATAACAGCAAGTCTTTGCTTTTCACATCCAGTGGTGAGAATAAAATATGCAAGATTTTAGGATTATTTTATAATCTAGATAGAAAAATGGAAAAAAAATATAAAAAAAATGCCACCAAAAATCCTTAAAAAATATGTTTAACATAAAATCATTACTTAAACAATAAGTCATTTTCTGATGACACATTCCCTTTAAGCATTTATGGAATGTGGTGGAAAAATAAATCTCATCTATGGAGACTCCACTTTGCAATTTGAAAGATCTGCCAGTGCCAGATATCACAGAACACCTTCAGATGTCTTGTGGAGTCCACACCTCAATAGGTTGTTTTGGTTGCATAAGCGGGAGTTACATAAATAAATTGGTAGGTGGTGTTAATGGATGCATTTGTATACACTGGCACACTTTGCTTTAAGGCACTAAAAAAAAAAGTATACTGTGTGCTATACTGTTCTTTTGCAGGCTACCTCCATATTATAGAAATGTACACTAAAACAGCCTAATGTATACCAGCCCTTTTACCAATGCAGTGAATAACAAAAAATACTTTTTGGCATCTGTAAACAAGATGCCAAAAATCTAAAAATACATTCAGTCAGTCAATGTATCAGTAGTAGAGATGAGCAAACCGGGTTTGGGTTTGAGTCGATCCAAACCAGAACTTTCGGCATTTGATTAGCTGGGGCTGCTGAACTTGGATAAAGCTCTAAGGTTGTCTGGAAAACATGGATACAGCCAATGACTATATCCATGTTTTCCACATAGCCTTAGGGCTTTATCCAACTTCAGCAGCCACTGCTAATCAAATGCCGAAAGTTCGGGTTTGGATCGACTGGCGCATGCTCGAGGTTCACTCATCTCTAATCAGTAGTTTTCTAAGTGCAAAAACCAAACTTAACGGAAAAAATGCACTGAGAATACAGTCCAAAATCTTTGGTTTAACCTATACAATCAATGATTATCATTGCCATGTATGCGCTCTCTGCTCCTGCCCACTCACTCACCTCGCTTCACGGCTGCAGCTTTACTTCAGTTCTCGCTCGTGCTCCATCCCCTTTCTCTTGTGCCACGTTAGGTGCCTTGTCTGTGTGCCCCTTTGTCTCTGCTCTGCCGGTTCTGCTACTAGCCAAACAGAGAAAGCGTTCCTTGTCTGAAGTCTGGTTACAGTGTACCAGTTCTTATGTTCTTGACTCTATTCCGGTCTGCCGTCTGCCTTGACCTGTCTGCCTGTCCCTGACCACGTTATTGCCTCAGTTTCTGTAGTGACGTGGGGGTTGCCTGCCATCCCGCCTTGCGGTGGGTTCTGGTGAAGACCAGTGGCCCCTTAGGCTCTGCTTCCTGGTGTGGCTTACCGCCATCACTTGTAGAGGTTCAGCGGATCTACTGTGCTCCAGCTGTTACAATCATCAGTGTCCTGTATTTTTGTCCTATACCTCATGTGAAAAACCTGAAATCCTTGTTATCCTTTATGATGACCTCCACAAGTAGAAGTCTATCGGAATTCAATAATTGTATAATTGTACCACAAATAACCCAACTTGCAGAACTGCTTAGAGCTAAAATGGGGAAACTCAAGTAGGTAAGTTGGGGATATGTGCAAGGTATGCTAGTTATATAATTATTTCATGTCAGCAACATTTCTGTTCATACAAAAATCCACTCTAAAACCATGATTAAATGAGTGGCGCAACCAATACTAAGTCATCTCTGTACCCAATGTCATTTTACATAACCTTTAAAATAAAGTATTTCTCAAAAATATTTTGCTGAATTCTATTCCCCAGCTTTTATGTGTCCCTGTGTCATCCTTTTATCATTTTATACATCCAAAATTTTGAAAGTGCTTTTATGCTTTCAACATGTGTTTCTAGACTCTGAAAGCTATTAAAGTGCAGTCACTTAGCAAAGTACATTCCCAATGTATTCTGCATTTGGAGCTTACAATGTGGTTATGTTTAACCCAAATCACTTGGACTTTTAATACCAGGCAAATGTGGCCTCTTCTCTGGCATAGAAATCATACAATTGCAGTCATTTTGGAGTTTTACAAGAAAGTACATCTGTTTGGCTATAAACTAGTAAAATAAAAAAAAACAAAAAAGGGGACAAAGGCTGCAAGAAACAAATGCATCAGTTTAGTGATATGCTGATTTAAAAACACATAATTCAATTACATTAATCTTTTGTCATTAAGTTTATTTCAGAACGTAGTCGCCATTTACTCTAGTTCTTTTATTCTAAAATTAGAAATAGTTTAGAACTGAATGTATCCAACGTATAAAAATTAAGTGAAATTAGAAATAAACTTGTGTTTAAATTTTACAGAACTAAAGGGGTACCCTAATTAAAAAAATGTTTTCAAATCGACTGGTGTCAGAAAGTTATACAGATTATTAAATGAGTTCTATTTAAAAATCTCAAGTCTTCCGGGACTTATCAGTGGCCAATGATTTTTAGGCTGGCATAATTAACAATGATCAACCAATGATTGTTGTCTTACATGGAGGATAATCTGCCAAATCATCCTTACACAACCCAGCTACAACTACCCATGTCTGGAGTCTCACACACCCCTTATTGCCCTGGCTTCTAACAGGGCTACAATCCTGCACAGTCTTTCACTGTTGGCTCATGAAAGGGGTAAAGTCTCAGGCTAGGTTCACACATAGTAAAATAAAAGAAAAATATGGCGCATTTTCAATACTATAATTTGCTTCATTGAAGTCAAAGGGAAATAGGCCGGCAGTGCCCACACCATATAGAATAATGACTGGTATTAATTACGACTGTCCAAATAATGAACATGATCATTCTTTACAAGCTGCTTTTGCAAAATGCGGCCATAATTTTCACCTGTTCTCACATAGCTTTATTTTCACTCAAAATTATGATTATATTTTGATATTTTTGTATGTATATATGTGTGTGAACTTAGCCCCACACAGCCTACTCAGTCTGCCAAACATTTTCTCTTGGGTCCTTGCACAGTCCCCATCTGACACCCTCCCTTTGGGGGCCACGTTGCCCTCCCCATCAGCATTTTGCCAAAGCACTTGAGCTCCATAATGCCTTTACCTATATCAGTGTTGAGCTCTTCAAGGGTCCATGTGTTCAATGACAGCTGGGAAACTAATATCCCTGCTGCAAAGATACTCCAAAAAGGTATGGCAGTGCCTAAGTCACTATAATGTGAAGCCCTTGGATACAGAACAGTGCCAGAGTTGACCCAGACTAACCTAGCTCATCTAGATCTGCAAATACAAAAAGGGATTTATGTTATCTAGACCCATTTATACAGAATTTGAAAAAAAAAAAAGTATGAGGGCTACTGTGGGGCCACTTTTATGGTTGTTTTGTGGCTCTGAAAGAGGTTGTAAGGACTTTAGTGTCATGGCTTCGGACCAAACTCTGTATGGTCAACATAATCTATGATTTCAAACCCTATACACCCACCAGTATTTGCTCCAGAGATGGTAGTTTAAACACGTGCAGTGAATTACTTAATGGAACACATGTGGAGCTATCTGGACCTACCTTCAAAAATAAATGAGCAAACACTGAAAAGGCATCAAAACAGCAAATGTAAATTAGATTACTCAGAACCTGCTTTATCAACAATCCTGGAAAATTTGTAATGTAAGGTGAGCACAAACAATAAGGCCAGCAATTCAGCTACAAAATGGTTTCAAGGCAAATTCAGGCATTCTGTTGCCAGTAACAGTTTGATCCTATATTGTATCTTGGAAGAATTCTACTAAGAAAAATAACAGATGTACTAAATGGTTAGTGATTCATGACAAGAATCAGATTAAATGCTGTACAACTTAAGCAACAGCAATTTTGTAACTCATAGATCAGTTTTATTTTCCTTTTTTTTTTTTTTTTTCTATTTTTTTACAATAAGCAGAAAAAGGCATCACGGGCTGAGAAAACCTATTATTATTTCTACAGAAAAATGGCTATTAATTTGACTTCTGGCAGGATACTTTATATGGTTGGATTAACACCATACACATTTTTCCCCCTTTAACTAATATAAACTGATTGAAAAATGTAATGACAACCTGACATTTGGATTTTTTAATCATAACCCATTAACCACAATGTTACAAAAATCAGTGTAGTAAAGGGGTCATTTACTAAGAGTGGTCATTTATTCGTCACGCTTATCTGAAATTTCACCTGTGTTTGTTTCCCTGCATTTATCAAGAGGTGAACACCACTCAATATCTCCAGCACATCTGAAGCTGCTCGTGCAGCAGCCTCAGAAATCTGGGTGAAGGCCTAAATTGTAATAAGTAAAGCACATGGGCAGGCCATATGGCGAGGATGGGGAAGACTGGGTAATAGAGATGAGCGAACTGGGTTTGGGTTCGAGTCGATCAGAACCTGAACGTTCGGTATTTGATTAGCTGGGGCTGGTGAACTTGGATAAAGTTCTAAGGTTGTCTGAAAAACATGGATACAGCCAATGACTATATCCATGTTTTCCACATAGCCTTAGGGCTTTATCCAAGTTCAGCAGCCACCACTAATCAAATGCCTAAAGTTTGGGTTCGGATGGAATGGAGCATGCTCGAGGTTCGCTCATCTCTACTGGGTAATAGTCATGAAAGAGAGGTTAGCACAAAAAATGTGCAACTTTTTCCCAGTCGGCACTAGGTAAAGACTATTATAAATTGACCCCTGAGGGAACTGTTAAAACCTGATGGACTTTGACATTAGTTTGAATCCCTCATTACAAATTGGATCTTGCGATATAATAACAAGTTAACATAACTAAACACAATACAGCTAATATCTGGAGTATTAACCATTTGAAGTTGTCAGTATTTTTTTATTACATGGTTTATAAAGGAAAACAGACCTAGAAGTTATTGTCTGACTTTTGACAAAATGACCCACATTTATGATTGCAAATACGCCAACATTCTGATAAAATCTTTGCACAATTTGTGCCAAAACCCACCTTATATGACTTCTGCTGCATGTACTATATTCGAAAACTGTCTTAAAATGAATCAGTTTTAATATATTTGGACCATTAGGCCTGGTTTTTATAGGCTTAAAGTACAGGCAGATAAACTTATGTCCAAAACAGATAAACTTATATCCAAAGTATCCTTAATCTTCTACAGTGAGGTGAATTAGAGGACCATGAACAATTACATATTTCTAGTACTTCCCCCTTTATCAAATTTGCCTAATAAATTTAGTCAGAAAAAAATAAAATATGGCAATAAAAAATTATTTCACATGGCTGTGTTTTGAGAACTTTTTACCTGTATTCAATAAGTGGGTGTATGTGGTGTGTGGACTATGTTGGGGTCAGCATGAGTCAACAGGGTCAGCATTATAGAAATTATATACATATATTCAATAGACACACATAAAAAGAGGTAAAGAGCTACATCCTGACTGCACAACTGTTAGCTGTGTGGAAATACTTTACTGTCCGTAGCAAAACAGAACATTAATATTTAAAAAATTTCAGCAGCCCTATTAGGGCATGTTCACACAACATACCCTCGGGTTTCTCCCTCTGATTTCGCATTTGTATGGTTATGTTCCCACAACTGCTGTTATTGTACAAATAATGGCTGTCATTATAAAATAACGGCTGTAATTTAGACAAAAAGTGCAATAAAAAAAATGTTATGGAAACATAGCCCATGACTCAAATTTTGCTGTGGACATGGATTTGGAACACTCAGTGGGACTAAGTTGCTCACAGAATCCACATAGATGAGTTTTACAAAGTGACATATGACTTAAAAATTTTCAAGAATTCTAAGAAATTTAAAAGAAAATATTATCATCATTCTTGGCATTGTAATCCAAATCCACTCTTAAACCAAAGCAAATTTTCCCATAAGAAATCATAGAAATGCAGACAATTGGTTCCGCACCCCAAAATAATGATTTATTATTCTGAATAATATGTAAAACAGATGAAACAAACATTCAGAAACAGCAGAATATGTGATATTATAGGTTACTGTACAGTAATGGAGAGGATGGGAAACACAAGGGCTGACAGGGACTGCAGGGAGCATGAAGGAATGAGCAGGGTATATGTGGACACACTATAGCAGCACTCTCTGTCCGGGGAGAGAGGGGTAACAGCTATGGAGAGATTACCTCCAAAGTCCTGTCCCCTGATGCAAGCTCCAGCCTAAGATGGGTCTGCTATGATTTGAAAGGTGAGGGAGACTTCCTGGGTCAGAGTACAGAGCTGTAGACCCCGCTATGCAGACCATGCCCCTCCACCACTCCCGCTCCCACCCAGTACAGGGAGCTCTTAAACCAAAGCAATGTTCTTAAACCAAGTCACAATTTTGAAGAACTGAGAGCTCTTAAACCAAAACGCTCTTAAACCAAGTTACTCTTAAACCAAGGTACCACTGTATTTGCTAAAACAGGTAAAAGGTCCTTTTTTTTTTATAGGCAAAATTCATGTAGGTGGATTTGCAAGATAAATGTGTGGACTCAGCGCTGAAATCTGCATTACAATCTGTCGCATCAATATGCAATTACCAATAGCATGACAGTACACCAACATTGCATCTGTAAGCCCCAGCCTAAGATGGGTCTGCTATGATTTGAAAGGTGAGGGAGACTTCCTGGGTCAGAGTACAGGGCTGTAGACAGTAGACAGTACACCAACATTGCATCTGTAGCGTTTGCTTATTTTTTTAAGCCTGTCCCTGAAGCATTAAAGCTCCATTTACATATAAAAAGTTTACTAACTACTGACAAATCATCCCGAGCTATAATTTTAGTCCTAAAGAGGTCCATGTTGAAAATATGATTGTACCTGATTTCTACTTTATAAAGGAAAAAGTATTGTTTGTGTATTTAATAATTTTGGTGAAATTATTATTATTATTATTATTATTATGCTTGAAAAAGCACTATATTGTAATCCATATTCTTTTTCCGTTTCTTCTTCTTCCAGCCATTCTTCTGCGATGAACACAGCCCGAACCGCTTTGCGCACAGACTCCATTCAAACTGCTTATTGAAGCCCTCAGCGGTGACAGGGGTGCTATCTATTTTTGGTGCTGTTTTTGGTTTCGATCAGATTTGTAGTTTTTAAGAAATTTACGTTTAAAGACCCCTAATTTCCGATAGAAAATAATGGCCCCTTGGAAACAATGGTGACACTGTAAACGCTAACAGACAATCACAGCACATATGCAAATAGCTGAAATATAGCAGCCAATAGGAACTCTAAGGTCTTGTCAGTCAGTGCCCCACAACATCCACACAGTCACATGTCCACTTTTGGCCAATAGAAGATGTAGAAGATGGAAGGTCCTAAACAATTTTGTCTCACTGAAATGAGTATGATTGTCATGGTCCCCGAGCAATGATTTTTACCATTATAAGTAGCAGAGCCGCTCTTAAAGGGACGGTACCCAAGCCGCTCTTAAAGGGATGGGACCCAAGTCGCTCTTAAAAGGGACGGGACCCAGGTCGCTCTTAAAGGGACCCAAGTCGCTGTTGAAGGGACCCAAGTGGCTCCTAAAGGGACCCAAGTCGCTCTTAAAGGGACCCAAGTCGCTCTTAAAGGGACCCAAGTGGTTTTTAACCCTTTGAGGACCAGGCCCAAAATGACCCAGTGGACCACGCAAATTTTGATCTTAGTGTTTTACGTTTTTCCCTCCTCCCCTTCTAAGAGCTGCAGCACTCTCAGTTTTCTATCTACAAGCCATGTAAGTGCTTGTTTTTTACAGGAATAGTTGTACTTTGTAAAGGCGTCATTCATTTTACCATAACATGTATGATGGAATTCCAAATATATTATTTATGAAGATATAAATTGGTGAAATCGTAAAAAAGAATGCAATATGATAACGTTTGGGGGGTTCCTGTGTCTACGTAATGCACTATATGGTAACAGCGACATGACACTATTATTCTATAGGTCAGCCCGAACACAACCATATGCAGGTTACACAGATTCTCTAATGTTATATATTTTTTAAGGGTATAAACCCACACACCGTATACACAGCGCATTTACTGCTGCGATACGCAGCGAATACGCAGCAAAAACGCAACAAAAACGCAACAAAAACGCAGCAGATTAGATCTAAATAACTGAACTCAGCAATAAATCTTCACCATCAAACTGCTGCGTATTTGCTGCGTATTTGTTGCGTATTTGTTGCGTATTTGCTGCGTATACGGTGTGTGGGTTTGTACCCTTAATGAAATCCTTTTTATTGGCAATTAATTATAAATAAAATGGGACTATTGTGACGCTTATAACGGTTTTATTTTTTCACCTACGGGGCTGTATGGGGTGTCATTTTTTCCGCTATGATCTCTAGTTTTTATTAATACCATATTTGTGAAGATCGGACATTTTGATCACTTTTTATTAATTTTTATATATAATGTAACATAAAATCGGTAATCCGCGCACTTTTTTCCCTCTTTTCGTCCACGCAGTTTACCGTTCGCAATGACGCTTGTTATATGTTAATAGATTGGACAATTACGCACGCTACGGTATATTATATGTTTATCTATTTATTTATTTTTATATGTTTTATTTATATAATGGGAAAGGGGGGTGATTTCAACTTTTATTGGGGGAGGGGTTTTGGGGTAGTGTGTTAGTGTTTTTAACTTTTTTTTTTTTTTACACATTTGAAGTCCCTTTGGGGGACTTGTACATACATTAGTTTGATTTTTACACTGATGATTGCTATGCCATAGGCATAGCATTGATCAGTGTTATCGGCGATCTGCTCATTGAGCCTGCCTGTGCAGGCTCAGTGCAGCAGATCGCCGATCGGACCGCACGGAGGCAGGTGAGAGACCTCCGGCGGTCTGTTTCACCGATCGGGACCCCCGCAGTCACACTGCGGAGGTCGCGATCGGTAGGTGACAGGGGACTCCCCCTGTCACTTACATTTAAACTTAAACGCCGCGATCGTTTAAGGAGTTTAAAGGGGTAGTCCACCCAAAAAAATTTTCTTTCAAATCAACTGCTACCATGAAGTGCCAGAGATTTGTAATTTACTTCTATTAAAAAATCTCAAGCCTTCCAGTACTTATCAGCTGCTGTATGCCCAACAGGAAGTTGTATTATTTCCAGTCTGGAGAGCAGGAGAGGTTTTCTATGGGGATTTGCTGCTGCTTTGGACAGTTCCTGACATAGACAGAGGAGGCAACAGAGAGCACTGGGTCAGACAGGAAAGAAAACACCACTTCCTGCTGGACACACAGCAGCTGATAAGTACTGGAAGACTTAAAAATTTTTAATAGAAGTGAATTACAAATCTCTGGCACTTTATGGCACCAGTTGATTTGAAAGAAAATTTTTTTGGGTGGACTACCCCTTTAAGGAGTTAATGACACACGGCAGCGCGATCACTGCAGCGTGTCATTACCGGTGAGGTCCCGGCTGCTGATTGCAGCCGGCCCCCACCTGCTATGAAGCGCGCTCCGCTCGGGAGCACGCTTCATAGCGGGAGAAACAACCAGGGCGTACAGTTACGCCCTAGGTCGTCTGGGGACAGACTTCCATGGCGTAACTATACGCCCTGGGTCGTCTAAGGGTTAAAGGGACGGGACCCAGGTCGCTCTTAAAGGGACCCAAGTGGCTTTTAAAGGTACGGGACCCAGGTCGCTCTTAAATGGATGGGACCCAAGTCGCTCTTAAAGGGACCCAAGTCACTCTTAAAGGGGTAGTGCAGCGTTTAACTTTTATTCACTAAATAACTCACATTGCAAAGTTATACAACTTTGTAATATGTGTTATTTAAGTGAATGGCCCCCTTCCCCGTGTCCCCCCACCCCCGGAAGTGTGGTGCATTATACTCACCAGATTACTGTCGACCAGGCCGCCATCTTGGGACAATGACATAATCTTCAGGAGGGCGTCCGTCCGGGACCCAAGTCGCTCTAAAGAGTCAATGTCGTTTTTTGTTTTTTTATGCAGAAATCAATAGTCCAGGCGATTTAAAGAAACTTTGTAATTGGGTTTATTAGCCAAATATGCCATTATCTGCATTTAAAAAGCCTTTTCCCAGGTCCCCCCCCCTCCCTCCTCTTTTCCATCCACTGCAAAAAATCTGAAAATTGTGACTTGTTGCATGAGTCACACTCTGTCTGTTCCTATAGAGAGGGGAGGGGGAGGGGGAGGAGGGAGTTAGCCGGCAGCAAAAAGCAGAGAACAGAGGATTACAGGCACAGAGCTGGGTGACAGCTGTAATCAGAGCTCAGAGAGGTCAGTGCTGATGGTCAGAGGAGATACAGGGTGAGGTATTTGTAGATTAACTCTTTGTTGCCCTGTTTTAGCTCTCTCCATAGGAGAACAATGAAGACAGGGGGGAGAGCTTGAAACTGCTTTTTCATGATAAAAATGCATTTTGGCTAATAAACCCAATGACAAAGTTTCTTAAAATCGCCTGGACTATTGATTGCTGCAAAAAAAAAAAAATTCACGACAGTGACACTTTAAAGGGACCCAAGTCGCTCTTAAAGGGACGGGACCCATGTCGCTCTTAAAGGGATGGGACCCAGGTCGCTCTTAAAGGGACGGGACCCAAGTCGCTCTTAAAAGGGACGGGACCCATATCGCTCTTAAAGGGATGGGACCCATGTCGCGCTTAAAGGGACAGGACCCAAGTCGCTCTTAATGGGACCCAAGTCGCTCTTAATGGGACGGGACCCAAGTCGCTCTTAAAAGGGACGGGACCCAAGTCGCTCTTAACCCCTTGGTCTGGGAACGTCATGGGATGCAGATACTTCCCACAAAATAACGTTCCCAGAGCGTCACTCTTTCCCTGTCTTCCCCCTGTCCCTAGCAACGGTCCGGCAGCGGGAGGAGGCTGTGTCACTCCCCCCGGGCAGTTAACCTCATAGACTCTGCGGTCCAGCCGACCGCAGTGGCTATGGAGCAGCTGAAGGGAGATCCGCTCCCTCTGACCTCCCCTTCACCCCGCAGAGCCGTACAAGTGTTTGCGCAGCTCCGGTGGGGTGGGGGTGGGGGTTTCCATAGCAACCCAGACGCTGCTTTCTGCGTCTGGGCTGCTATGGATGACAGTGATGAGGCCCCTGTACTGAGGCAGGGACCTGATGTATGAATGAGCTGTCAGATTCTGACAGCTCATTCATTCTCTATAGTACATTACAGCACTGATCATGTGCTGTAATGTATTATAGAGGCACCTGTAAAGTAAAACACACACACACACACACACACACACACACACAAAAATAAATAAAAACACAAATAAATAAAATAAATTAATTAAATAAATAAATATAAATAAATATACACATTTCCCATCCCCCATTATAAATGATCCTCTATAAATGAGATACATATATTTGTATTTTATTCCTCCCGATTAATGCCGCAAAATTGTTTTATAAAAAACAAAATCAAAATTACAATTTTTTATCAGCTGCTCAGCTGCGATTGGCTGAGCACAGTTATGCTCAGCCAATTGCAACTGAGCAACTGATGACGCGGCAGAGGGGGGCCGGCATGAGGGAGGGCTGGAGCGGACGTTGCTGACCCAAAATGACAGCCGGGGTCGATAGCGAATATGTAAGTATAATGCACCACACTTCCAGGGTGGGGGGAACACGGGGAAGGGGGCCATTCACTTAAATAACACACATTACAAAGTTGTATAACTTTGTAATGTGTGTTATTTAGTGAATAAATGTTAAACGTCGCACTACCCCTTTAAAGGGATAGTTCCCATGGTTAAAGTTTTTCTTAAAAGGAAGTCCCTGTTAAAGGGGCGCTCTTTTCAAGCACTATGTATTTCCCTGGAATCCCTAATCTAGTTAATAATAATAATAATATTAATAATGATATTAATGTGATGAACATACATCCAACAATAATAAACAAAAATAGAGATTTTATGTATGAATAGAACTTCCTCTGGAAACCTCACTGATTGCTAGGCTGTTTCTGAACTTTTCTTGTACAGTGCCACTGTCGTCCAGTAGCTGTGCTGACAACGTGTTGAAGAAGCCTTTACCAGTTTGCTCTCCTAATCAACTGTATTCCCACCAATAACTGCCCCCTTATGACGCTAGGATGTCAGACTAAGGACCGATGTTAGACGCAATTGCACTGGTGGGGTGTGGAGAGAAGACAGGAAGACACCGGGAAGTGAGGATAATGTATGAACTTGATCAGCCGCTGCCCGTTTATCGCTATTGCAGGTAGTGGTGCACGGCTGGTGACAGATGATCTTAAGTCAGGACAAAAAGACACGATCAGCCGATGATCTTTTTCATCGGATGATGATTGTCTTTATAACACTGAGCATTAATGTGCTGGATAGGCCTGATTTGGCAGATTATTGTTCCCTGTAATTGGGTCCTACCCCTTCTGGACTGTCATGTAATTTCCGAAAAAATGCCACCTTTCATTCCGGATGCGCACAATGGACATATGTACTATCATCTCTTTTTTTTTTAATCTTTCATAGTAGTACACTGTTTAACATTTTTGAATGTGTATATTGTGCTTGTAAATGAAGTATAATAGTGGAAAAGCTGGATACTATAATCATGAAGACCAGATGCTCAGTGTATGCATGTTGACTATTATTAGAGTAGAAAAGCAAGCAGAAGCAATTGAGAGAAAATATATTGTTTATGACAGCTGGAATCCCAGGACTATACAAAGGTTTATGCATTTTACAAGACCCTCTGAAATCTTAATCTGAGTTTGCCTAGTCACATCTATAGACTAAAACACAATAAAATAGGATGTGGAATACTCCCGAGTCCTTGCTATAATTTAACCCTATGCTTGTCTTGCTTTCAAATGCAAAGCCACCAAAAGAGATTGCGAGAGAAGACTTTAATAAAATCATAGGATGATGTAAGGCAAGTGATTTTCTGTCACTTAGAGAAGCTAGTGATGTGATACTTATGTGCATGTGACAAATGGCAACCTTTAAAACAATAGAATTAGAAAGCATTAGATACTAGTTACAGAAAAACTACAGAAAGCCATGTAAAATGAAAGGGTCAGTAAAATTGTGTCTTATCAGTCCACACCCATCTTTAAAAATAACTTTTGACATTTTATTAGACATAAAAAGTGACAAAGTGAGAAAGACCTACTGGGGTCAAAACATTGTTGCTATGCTTCTGGATTTGTTTTAAACTTATTTTATTGAAGGATTTGCATTGATACAGACAATGTGTATTATCTATAGAAAATGGTGCATATAAGTAAACAGATCATCTATTCCATTGTACAATACAGTATATTCATAAACATAAAGATGCACTTGTCTGATATTGTCTGTCATTTGACATAATAGAGATCATAAGGGTGTAACATTCTATTTTGATAAAGAATAAAGTTAATTATTATTGCTAACATACAAAAAGTGGTTTTCCAACAATGTATCTTAACCCTCATTAACCATGGAGCAAATATCCTTATACTTTTATTCTATTAACTTCATTGATCCTGGCATACCGGTTGGGTTGGAAATTGGTCAATGGGGTGTTACACCGCCAAGAACTCACCTTATTAAATTTTGCTTCTGAATTTGTGATAAATTAAAGATTACTGATTGAATTTAGGATTCTGTTGGATTCTCTTTCTATGGCACATCGGTCAGCATTGGGACATTCTAGTGTGCATACCCACAACTAACTGCCAATTCCTGGACCTACAATAGTTCCATGGTGGTGTTTAACTCTGTTATCTCTGTTATCAGTCACGTCAAAAGTTATTGATCTCAGCGAGTCCGCTAATTCTCACAATGTAGCCTCATAGACTTACAGAATTAGGCTATGTTTACACAGTGTAAAAGTACGGCCATTGTTGCCATCGGTAACAATGGCCCTACTTTGTACTCTGAAACACACTGCCTTATCTTTTATGGGATCCTGGCCGGAGCGTATACACATAGTATACTCTCATACTCTGTCCGGGATCCCAAGCGGCGCCGCAAAGAACTGACATGTCAGTTTTCTGCAGCTGCAATTCAGTGAATTGCGGCCGCAGAAAGACCTGTCAGTTCACACAATGAAGCGAGCGGCTCTGGCCGCTTGCTTTCTTGTGTGCTATGAGAGTTCTGATGCGGCCCGATCAGAACTCTGCGGCCGGAAAGATCATCCGGCTGGTACTGCGGAACGGCTGGTCACGGAACGGCCGGACCTATACGACGTGTGAACATAGCCGTAGACAATCAGGAGATACAGCTGGGTAGTGGGTCACAGAGCCGCCATGCTCTCTCCCCAGCTATATCTCCCGAGCAGTGTAATCAATAAATTTTGACATGCCCGATGACATGTCAAAAGTTATTTGTAATGACAGGTACCTTTGCTTAGCTGGTAATAAAAACAAGCTCAGCCCTGTGGCACATATTCGCTTTAATGCAACTAAAATATTGATGTACAGAATGACTCACTTAAATGCCTATGGAGGACATGAGAGCGGGTCACATGCTCTTCTTTGTCGGCTATCTTATGGACAGACTCACCAGAGAGCAAGGTACCACAGCCTGGAGGAGAGGAGTCTGATATTAGCTCTATGAGGTACACAGGGAGCTGCTGTCAGTATATATAGTGAGTACAGTTACTAATACTGTACACTGAGCAATTTTACTCTTTTTAACAAACAATATAAGAGAAATTCACATTCATCACAAATTCTCCTAATGATTTTATTATCAGCATCTGTGCAATCCTCATTAACCTGCAATGAGAAGGATTAGCAGTAGCCCTTCCGACAAATAGCCATGAAGAATAAATGAAAAGGAATGGTTGTGATGATCTGAATTACATTTTTAAATATAGAGACTAAAAATACACCTGAGGTTACCATGGAAACTGCTGCTGCTATAGGAAAAGCTTAGTTTGTTCCCTGGTTGTAGTGCCACCTGCTATTCTCTATCTTCCCTTCACATCTATTGAAATAAAAATTACTCTGCAAAAATAGCAATTTTCTAGCATAAAGAAAAGTAAAGGATTTCAATTTGCATTTTAACAATCTCTACATAAAGCATGCACAGAAAGTGTTTGTATTCTTGTTCACAGTAGTTCAATAGTAAATATCTAAAAACAATCATTACAGTCTATATGGTCAATGGTTAACAGTCGAGCTAGACAGTAGCAGCACTACCAAGCACATACAGGCATACTGCTGAGAAATGACTATAACGTCTCTCTAGAAATGGTTTAGTAAAAATAAACAATAAAGAAAATCTGAAACCCAATGTTTTTGTTACAGTTTTAGGCTATGTTCACACTGCGTATGAGTCCGCCCGTAGTGCGAACCGCGAATATACGCACGTAGTTTTGAGGTTAATGCGTTCGCTTGAAAGTATACAATTTACGGCCGCACAATGCACACTACGTATGAGCTTACGGCCGGATCGTATGCGGCGCCGTGAAAAATGAACAAGACCATTGTTTGAGGACGGAAATGTTCCAACTCACGGCCGTGGATTTCCATGCGGTCCCGTACGAAGTACTTATTTCAGCCAAATTGAACTTGATTTTTCAATCCAAAATGTTCTGTGTGGTTTATTGGGCTGGGCGAACATTTCCAAGTAAATGACCTGTTTCAGATCGCTTCGAAACAAGCTAGGGAAGCATAACTGTACTACGGGCGTATGTATTTTTCCTACGCCCGTAGTTTCAGACGCACATGTACGGCGGCGTACGAAATACGGCCGGACTCATACGCAGTGTGAACATAGCCAAAACGGACCACGGCACCAGCTTCCCCGTGACGGCGCCATTCTATCCCTGTGTCAGGTTAAAGAGTCCGTACCTGGTGGTACATCCTATTTAAAGGGAAAAAGCAGGTGTAAAACAGATGCAGTTGTATGCCGTCCTGCAGTATCAGATTTACATTAAATATCAGATTTTATAATTATTTCCATTAAGTATAAAAACAAACTGATGGAAACAGATCCCTTTGTTAATGTTAAAGTACATAAAGACTTTGTTGATCACATTTGTCTGTACATTAAAATTAGTGATGAGCAAACTTTTGTAAAGTTCGGTTAGGTTCGATCCCCCGAACTTTCCTGAAGTTCGGGTTCTGACGAACCGAAAACGAACCTTGCAATAACGTCTGAATAATTGCAGCTACAATAGTGGTGTGATAGGTTATAGTTTCGTGTAGTTGCAGTTGCTATTACAATGAAAAAAGTGGAAAAAATCAAAGTGCAAAAATAGTGGAAAAAAAAAATAGCCGGCAAATCGGCAATAATGCCGAGCCGACTCCCCTAATGGTTAATATATTTAATTAATAGAACATATTTTCGTTGTAATAAAGTCACTTTCGTTGTTCAATAATTTAATTAAAACGATTCCATCATTGTGCAATTAAATATACTGTTAAAATAAATATATATATAAATAAATGTATATTTATATATATATATATATATATATATATATATATATATTTTTTTTTTTTTACAGTATATTTAACCCCTTAACGACATCGGGCGTATACTTACGCCCTGATGCCGGTAAGGACGTTCAGAGCGGGGCCGCGCGGCGACCCCGCTCTGAACCGCGGCGGTCCCGGGTGCCGCTTGTAGCCCGGGACCGTAGGTATTAGCGGGCACGGTCCGATCGCCATGCCCGCTAATACACCAATTACCGGATTCAGCTGTTCCCTGGTGTCTAGTGGCGGAGATCGCTCCCCCGGGATGTTATCCCGGAGGAGCAATCTCCGTTTCTGAAGCCGGCCGGGGACCGCTCCAAGATGGCGCCGTCCCCGACTCAGCACTCGTTTACTTCCGGCTGCAGCAGCAGGAAGTAAACGAGTGCCTATCTCATGGATCTCTGCAGCATATCTATGCTGCAGAGATCTCTATGAGAGATCAAAGCACTTATACTAGAAGCCCCCCTAGGGGACTTCTAGTATAAGTGTAAAAGTTAAAAAAAAAAATGTTGTTAACAGTAAAAAGCCCCCTCCCCTAATAAAAGTCTGAATCACCCCCCTTTTCCCAGGTTATAAATAAAAGTAAATAAATAAATAAACAAACATGTTTGCGATCGCCGCGTGCGTAATCGCCCGAACTATTAATTAATCACATTCCTGATCTCGCACGGTAAATGGCGTCAGTGCAAAAAAATCCCAAAGTGCAAAATTGCGCATTTTTGGTCGCATCAAATCCAGAAAAATTGTAATAAAAAGCGATCAAAAAGTCATATGCACAATCAAGGTACCAATAGAAAAAACACATCATGGCGCAAAGAATGACACCTGACACAGCCCCATAGACCAAAGGATAAAAGCGCTATAAGCCTGGGAATGGAGCGATTTTAAGTGACGTATATTTGTTGACAATGGTTTAAATTTTTTACAGGCCATCAGATACAATATAAGTTATACATGTTACATATCGTTTTAATCGTAACGACTTGAGGAACATATATAACAAGTCAGTTTTACCCCAGGGCGAATGGCGTAAAAACACGTTTCCCCCCAAATAAACAAAATGCTTTTTTTTTTTTCAATTTCACCACACTTTGAATTTTTTTCTGGTTTCGCAGTGTACTTTATGCAAAAATTCAGCCTGTCATTGCAAAGTACAATTAGTGGTGCAAAAAATAAGGGCTCATGTGGGTCTCTAGGTCTCTAGGTGGAAAAATGCAAGTGCTATGGCCTTTTAAGCACAAGGAGGAAAAAACTAAAACGCAAAAATCGAAATTGGCTCTGTCCTTAAGGGGTTAATTGCACAAGTATGGATTCGTTTAAATTAAATTATTGAACAACGAAATTAATTTTATTGCAACGAAAATGTGTTTTATTAATTAAATATTAATTATTACAGGAAGCTCTTTTAAAGCCATTAATTCATATAGCTGGTAAAAAGAGCTCACTGTAATAATTAATACTTTACTTTAATTAAAACATCAAATGTTTCTTCTAATTATGCTATCACAATAGCATTATAAGAAGAAACATTTTGAATCATGTGCGCTCAGCTGATCAGCTGATCAGCTCAGCGCACATATAATTAGCGGGTCCGCAGCACGGTGACTTCATTGTGCTGCGGACCAGCGAAGAGGACACATGGGGGTGAGTATACAGCTCTCCCCACCCCCTCTCCCCTGCACCCCTCCCAGCAAAGAAGGGGGGTCACTTAACCCCTTTCTTGCTGGGATGGGTGCAGTCTGACATCAGTCTGGCCCCCAAGGGGTTAAGGGGGATGCAATGCATCCTCCCTTAACCCCTTGGGGGCCAGACTGTAAGCAGCGATCTGTAAAGATGCTGCATACTGTAAGGTGCACAACACCGCTCACAATGATGGGTGTTGTGCTCCTGTTTGTGTGTTTTATGTGTGTTTCTCCCTTTTTGTTTTTCAGATATCGGTATCCTGTGGATTACGTCGGATTCGGTGGACTACGTCGATGACCAGCGGTTGTTTGGATTTATTTTTTTTTAAATAAAATGGTCAATGAGGGGTGTGGGGGTGTTTTTATTTGAATAAAAAAAAAATCACTTGTGTCTTGTCTTTATTTCTTTACTTTATAGACTTAGTAGTGGAAGCCGTCTAATAGACGGAATCCATTACTAAGTCGGGACCTAGTGTTAGCCGGTATAAAATGGCTAACACTAACCCCCCATTATTACCCCAGTACCCAATGCCACCAGGGGTACTGGGAAGAGACGGGTGCCAGTGGTCCTGGAGCGTCAAAATTGGCGCTCCTGAACTAGGGCGGCAGCAGGCTGGTAAGATTTAGGCTGGGGAGGGCCTAAACCAATGGCTCTTCCCACCCTGGTGTTACCAGGCTGCTGTCGCTTGGTTTTTAACTCGGCTGGTTATGAAAATAGGGGGAACCCTACTCGTTTTTTTTTTTTTAAATAAATAAAAAGAAACGCATAGGGTGCCCCCTATTTTCATAACCAGCTGGGTTAAAAACCAAGCAACGGCAGCCTGGTAACACCAGGGTGGGAAGAGCCATTGGTTTAGGCCCTCCCTAGCCTAAATCTTACCAGCCTGCTGCCGCCCCAGTCCAGGAGTGCCAATTTTGACGCTCTGGGACCACTGGCACCCGGCTCTTCCCAGTACCCCTGGTGGCATTGGGTACTGGGGTAATAATGGGGGGGTTAGTGTTAGCCATTTTATACCGGCTAACACTAGGCCCCGACTTAGTAATGGATTCCGTCTATTAGACGGCTTCCACTACTAAGTCTATAAAGTAAAGAAATAAAGACAAGACACAAGTAAAAAAATTTTTATTCAAATAAAAACACTCCCACACCCCTCATTGAACATTTTATTTTAAAAAATCCAAACAACCGCTGGTCATCGTCGTAGTCCACCGGATACCGATATCTGAAAAACAAAAAGGGAGAAACACACAAAAAACAAACAAACAGGAGCACAACACCCATCATTGTGAGCGGTGTTGTGCACCTTACAGTATGCAGCATCTTTACAGATCACTGCTTACAGTGTGGCACCCAAGGGGTTAAGGGAGGATGCATTGCATCCCCCTTAACCCTTTGGGTGCCATACTGAACAATCTGGCCCCCAGGGGGTTACGTAAGGGTCCCCACTTAACCCCTTGGGGGCCAGACTGTTGTCAGACTGCACCCATACCAGCAAGGAAGGGGTTAAGTGACACCCCTTCCTTGCTGGAAGGGGTGCAGTGCTGGGGAAGGGGGGGGGCGGTTACTCACACTCCCAGGTCTTCTTTCTTCTTTGCCTTTCTTCTATCTTCTTTCTTCTATCTTCTTTCTTCTTTCTTCTTTCCCGGAGCCGACACACTGAGCTCAATGTGTCAGCTCCGGCTCGGGTAAATTCACACGGGCGGATCCGCAGCGGATACTGCCCCTGTGAATTCCAAGGTAATTACATACTGGCAGCGGGATTGTCATCCCGCTGCCAGTATGTAATTCCCGCCCCCATTAACCCCCCCGGAATAATACATTACCGGCAGCGCGATCCGGCCGCATCTGAGGCTCCCGGCTCTCGCACAGCCAATCAGTGACTGCAGCGGGGTCGTGCACTGATTGGCTGCGTGGGAGTCGGGAGCCTCAGATGCGGCCGGATGATAATCCCGCTGCCAGTATGTAATTACATTGGAATTCACAGGGGCGGTATCCGCTGGGGATCCGCCAGTGTGAATTTACCCGATCCGGAGCTGACACACTGAGCTCAGTGTGCCGGCTCCGGCAAAGAAGAAAGAAGATAGAAGAAAGAAGATAGAAGAAAGGCAAAGAAGAAAGAAGACCTGGGAGTGTGAATAACCCCCCCCTCCCCTGCACTGCACCCCTCCCAGTAAGGAAGGGGGGTCACTTAACCCCTTCCTTGCTGGTATAGGTGCAGTATGACAACAGTCTGGCCCCCGAGGGGTTAAATGGGGACCCTTACTTAACCCCCTGGGGGCCAGATTGTTCAGTATGGCACCCAAAGGGTTAAGGGGGATGCAATGCATCCTCCCTTAACCCCTTGGGTGCCACACTGTAAGCAGCGATCTGTAAAGATGCTGCATACTGTAAGGTGCACAAAACCGCTCACAATTATGGGTGTTGTGCTCCTGTTTGTGTGTTTCTCCCTTTTTGTTTTTTAGATATCGGTATCCAGTGGATTACGTTGGATTCGGTGGACTACGACGATGACCAGCGGTTGTTTGGATTTTTTAAAATAAAATGGTCAATGAGGGGTGTGGGGGTGTTTTTATTTGAATAAATAAATTTTCACTTGTGTTTTGTCTTTATTTCTTTACTTTATAGACTTAGTAGTGGAAGCCGTCTAATAGACGGAATCCATTACTAAGTCGGGGCCTAGTGTTAGCCGGTATAAAATGGCTAACACTAACCCCCCCATTATTACCCCAATACCCAATGCCACCAGGGGTACTGGGAAGAGCCGGGTGCCAGTGGTCCCGGAGTGTCAAAATTGGCACTCCTGGACTGGGGTGGCAGCAGGCTGGTAAGATTTAGGCTGGGGAGGGCCTGAACCAATGGCTCTTCCCACCCTGGTGTTACCAGGCTGCTGTTGCTTGGTTTTTAACCCCCCTTCCTTGACCCCCCCCTTCCTTGCTGGGAGGGGTGCAGTGCAGGGGGTGGGGAGAGCTGTATACTCACCCCCATGTGTCCTCTTCGCTGGTCCGCAGCACAGTGAAGTCACTATGCTGCGGACCCGCTAATTATATGTGCGCTGAGCCGATCATCTGATCAGCTGAGCGCACATATGATTCAAAATGTTTCTTCTAATAATGCAATTGTGATAGCATAATTAGAAGAAACATTTGATGTTTTAATTAGAGTATTGATTATTACAGTTTGCTCTTTTTACCGGGTATATGAATTAACGGCTTTAAAAGAGCTTCCTGTAATAATTAATATTTAATTAATAAAACACATTTTCGTTGTAATAAAATTAATTTTGTTGTTCAATAATTTAATTTAAACGAATCCATACTTCTGCAATTAAATATACTGTAAAAAAAAAAATATATATAAATATACATTTATTTATATATATATTTATTTTAACAGTATATTTAATTGCACAATGATGGAATCGTTTTAATTAAATTATTGAACAACGAAAGTGACTTTATTACAACGAAAATATGTTCTATTAATTAAATATATTAACCATTAGAGGCATCGGCATTATTGCAGAGGATCGCTAACCCCGTAATGCCGATTCCTCTAATACTGTTTCCCTGCTTTCCCAGATGCATTCCAGAGGTGTTTGCATCACTTTTAAAAGATATGTTTGATTCTGTTATGAATATTTTAACCAGATTCGTTACGAACTATCTCAAAGTTCGGTTCGGCGACGAACCGAACTTTTTGCAAAGTTCGTAACGAATCTGGTTTGTTACGGTTCGGTTCGCTCATCCCTAATTAAAATTAAACATTCTCAAATAGAGAATATACAGTGATAGAGATAAAAAAAAAAAAACATAAGGTGAACCTAGCTTTAGGGTACGCTCGCACTGAGTAAAACAAGCAGTATTCTGCGGGCCCGCGCTGCAGGATCCCGCCTGCCTTTATCTGTCAATAGGATGCCTCGCAATTGACTTGTGAATTTTTTCAGCGGAGAGTGCAGGTGTGCGAGGCATCCCATTGACACACAGAGGCAGGCAGATCCTGCTTGTCTGTTTAACTTTGTGTGGACGCACCCTAAAGTACCCTAAAGGACTCCCAACTTCTTTAGCCAAATGCTCGACAATGCTAATAGTCGCGCTCATCTCTAGTCCTGATGTAACCATTTTAGGTATGTGCCCTCTACATTCATCTATTTAGCTCTAGATTTAAGATTTCCCTAACTCAATCTATAATAATGAGTAGTACAATTTACTGGAATAACTTATCATTTTAAGAGGAAACTGATGAAATCATCTGCTGAAATCTGAGGCCGAAACGGTTTTCAAACATTTACAATTTGTGAGCTATGTTGTGAATAATGAACGGTCCCACCAACATCTGCAATCAGGTAAACGCTCTCATTTCCCTATTGTTGTTTAGAGAGTTAAGGAAGGTCCAGTGTTCAAAACATGTCTATCAAACTCAAATCATGTTTTCTATCAGCAATATTATTTCTAGAATCAGGAATAATTCCAACTGTATCATCCAGGATAACTCATTTCGTTCAGATATGTAATGATATGTTTACAAAGCCAAATGATTGAAGGTGCATATTATAAAAATATTAGAAACATAAGTCTCATGGCCTCAAGGGCAGATTTGACCCCCTGGTCTCTTTGCTTATTCATTCATAGCATTGCATTTATAGGGGGAGAGGTTTGCTGGTTTGATTACAATTAAAATGTAATGTGCATTTTATATCATGGCTTATAGTGGCCGTCTTAGGTTGGTCCTTTGCATATTCACTATCTGATCTTTCTAATAGTCAAATTGAATATTTAGTACGTACTTTCTGGCAAACATATTGGCATTAGGCAATAGCTCATAGCAGTATAGCATGTTAGTGTAAAAAAACTAAAGAGAAAACAAAAATAAAGAAGATCCATAGCCAATAGTGTCTATGTCTTGTGTAATCAAAAAATGAGTTTTTATATAGTTAAATATTAGTGATGAGCGAGCATGCTTATCTGAGCTTGGTACTCGTTCAAATATAAAGGTACTCGAAGGTGCTCGATGCTCGGACGAGCATCATCCTTTTCCGGCAAGTTTGGGCGCAATTTCTCAGCCAATAAACATGCAGGAGACTCTTTGGTACATCGTGCGATGACGTGGGACCCATACATGTCGATAGCAGCGATTGGTTGGCCAGATCAGATGACCCGGCATATAAGAATCTAAGCCGGCAGTGCTCACCTCACATGCATGCTGGAAGAGAATAGAGACAGAGCTGCTACTTGTCAGGGAGAGCGTTAGGGAGGGAATTAGCGTTCCTGTAGGCAGGGATACTAGATAAAAAACCCAACACCCCTTGTAAGGGCTTAAAATTTTTATTTTGTTTGGAGTACTCCAGACTGCTGGCTGGGACTTGCAGTGCAGCTAACACGATTTTAGCAGCACACTGTGGTGATCGGCTGCTGGCACAAAGGGGACAGCAGGTGTTGCATACAGACCCCAAAGAAGTCCTCAGTACTATTATATTTTTTGTAGCTGGTGCTGCTGCTGTTGTACATTATATTGCTGTGATTTGTAGTACAGCTGCATAGAACCTCACTGCTCATTGTCCTGTGTAACAAGTGGCATACACCATATACCATCACTTACACACAGACTATACTACAACCTCCAAAAACTAGTGTGACCAGTATCATTTGTCATCTGCAGCCAGTCTGCAGGGTTGCTTTCTTTTTTAGTGCAGCCATATCCAACCTCACTGCCTATTGTCCTGTGTAACAGGTTCCGTACACCATAAAGCACCACGTACACACAGACTCTATACGACAATCTCCAAAAACTAGTCTGACCAGTATCTGTTGTCATCTGCAGCCAGAATAGCCCAGAATTAGGCATAATGGTGCCATTAGGCAGCCTCAGAGGCATCCATACATGCTGCCCCTGCTGTTTCCTGTCCATTTCCATGATGTTTCCATAACTTTCTGAGGTTGACAGGTTTTAACGCAACCTTCCCTGGGCCGAACTTGGATCCCCTGCAAAAATGTTCGAGTTTCCCATTGACTTCAATAGGGTTTGTTACTCGAAACGAGCACTCGAGCATCGGAAAATATTTGTCTCGAGTACCAAGCACCCGAGCATTTTAGTACTCGCTCATCACTATTAGGGTACAAACCCACTTGACGTATTTGCTGCGTGAATCAGTCTTAAAAATAAGCAGGCAAAACGCAGGTTGGCTTTATACGATTGTTCTGCATTAAAATACGCAATTGCGTATTTTTGAAGCGTGAAGCTTGTTGTTAGCAAAGCATCAGTTGTTAACAACCTGTGTGAAAAACGCATGTAGCTTCACGCTTCAAAAATACGCAATTGCGTATTTTAATGCAGAACAATCGTATAAAGCCAATCTGCGTTTTGCCTGCTTATTTTTAAGACTGATTCACTCAGTAGATACGTCAAGTGGGTTTGTACCCTTAAACATATTATTTAAGAATTCTGGTGATGTTTTTTTTTTCTTTCTATTTTCCATTTTACTATGTATATTAAAAAATAATCCTGAATTCTTGCAGTTTTCATTCTCACCACTGGGGCCAAAACTAAGATGAGAATTCAGTTCTGTCTTTGTTGATAAGAGGCTGCTGTAAACTGATCTGTACAGAATTACCGCAACAGATAACATCAGTAGATAAATAGCATCAGTATATAAGACCATGGCAGCTCCCTGTGGAATTACCTCTTCAAAGGTCAGAGTGAGATCATGTTTTATATTCATCTCAGGCCCTGTCTATTGTCATCTATGTCCATGAGGCTTGCAGTAAAGCATGTCACTATATGCTGGTAAAAACAACTGGGGCCACATGACAGCCCCAAAAACTATGTACTAAAAAATGTAAAAAAAAATAATAAAATAAAAATACAGTCAGAAAATAGAAGCAGATTAGAAAAAAACAAAATGTTTCAGTACTTGCCTCTAATTAGTAAAAAAAAAAAAAATCTAGGATATACATTCCCTTTGTGTCATGGGTCAATTTTGGCTTTTAAGGCCATAACAGGTTTTTGTGTTTTTCTCTCAGTAGGCTTGTTCAATTGTGGAACAGGTTGTAGTATATCTATGTGTTATTTTTATTTTTTTTCTGTACATGTATATCTGAGAATTTGGGCAATTGTAAGAGGAATGTGAACTTAAAGTGTCACTGTCGTGAAATTTTTTTTTGCAGAAATCAATAGTCCAGGCGATTTTAAGAAACTTTGTAATTGGGTTTATTATCCGAAAAATGCATTTTTATCATGAAAAAGCAGTTTGAAGCTCTCCCCCCTGTCTTCATTGTTCTCCTATGGAGAGAGCTAAAGAAAAGACCAAAACAGGACAACAAAGAGTTAATCTACAAATCCCTCACGGGATATCTCCTGTGACAGTCACCAGTGACCTGTCTGAGCTCAGATTACAGCTGTCACCCAGCTCCGTGCCTGTAATCCTCTGTTATCTGCTTTCTGCTGCCGGCTAACTCCCTCCTTCCTCCTCCCCCCTCCCCTCTCCCTAGAACAGACAGGGGACGTCTCCTGCAACAAGTCACAATTTTCAGATTTTTCAGAGGATCTTGTGAATCCCGAAAGCTCACAGCTCTAACAGTTTTTTTGTTGGCCAATAAAGGTATCACTCCTAAAATACTTTGATTTGAAGTATTTACCACGATATGGATTTTTCTGGCTAACACGGTACCATACTATACATTTTTCAAGAATCAGAGTAGATGAAAAAGAGGAAGGAGGGGGGGACCTGGGAAAAGGCTTTTTACATGCAGATAATGGCAGATTTGGCTAATAAACCCAATTACAAAGTTTCTTAAAATCGCCTGGACTATTGATTTCTGCAAAAAAAAAAAAAATACGACAGTGACTCTTTAATTTTAAATGTGGAAGCGCACATCAGGTGATTATGATTATGTGTGATTATATAGTCAGGCGGTGTGCAATAGGCATACATACAACTCAATGTGAAACATTGTGTAATGAGTGGAGTCGTGGATCCACTGAATCACCTCTAGCGATGGTGTGAGCCCCAGCAGGGAGCAGAGTAAAGGGGCCTCTGGTCTGCACCAGAGCTGCCGCTAGCTGGGTAAATTTGCTGTGGCAGATGACCCCCAGGTTGCTACCCCTAGCTTGGCTGGCTAGCATTGCACAATTTGAGACAATGTTGAAGCAATGTTTGAAGCAATGTTTCATTGACATTAGGCTATGGTTTACATATAGCATTTAATTCAAATTAATTAGCATTTTTTCAGTGAATTGGTTGTAAAATAATGCTATTTTTGCTGTGATTTTGACAGAATTGTGGCAAAAATAGCAATATTTTACAGCAATTGCACAATTCAAGGAAAATAATTAAAGTAAATAAACCACTTACTGCATAAGAGAGATTTATCTGCCAAAGATTTGAAACAAAAGCCAGAAAAAGACTATAAACAGAGATCAGGTCATAAAGGCAGCGCAGGGCGGCGCAGGGGGCTTCGGTTGACCATGGGGTCGGGCTGCAGATGAGCGGGGGGGCGGGCTGCGGGCGGGCCGGGCTGCGGGCGCGCGATCGCAAAAGATTTTTCCGTACGATATATCGTACCGTCTAAACGCTGATCATTATGAAAAAAAAAATCGTTACTCCGACATCGTTAATCGTAAGATCGGGCCAATTATCGTTCCGTGTAAACGTAGCATAAGGCCTGTCAATTGGTGGTTAATTTAAGTATATATTATCCATGTTATATAACATAAGGGGCTATTTTGCATTGCATTCTCTAGATCTGTCCAGGATCCCCCTACTGAAATAATACTCTGAAAATCACTGTATTCTCATGACGCAAATGAAAACTGAAAATAGCAGGATATTATAAGCAATAAGACTAAACAAGTGCTAATCATGATGAGTCAATGGTAGCAATGACTTCTGACCTAACACCAGGGCCCAATACCCTGCACTGAAGAAAAAGTAGAAGAAAAGAAGTTATATCTCACATACAATACCCTAGGAACTATTTATATTTTCACATTTAAGTAAATACTTAAAAAGCCTATACAGGGCAGTACATACCATTATTGAAGAATAATGCAGAGGTTCTGATTTGTTTCCTATTACAGCTAACATTACCCATGATGTGTTTGGCTTTACAAAGACAGAGGGGTACAGTGTCCCAACAATGCATTTGCTCTTCTTTGAATTAATTTTAGGTGCAGTAAATAATAGATCAGTGATATAGACCTTCTGTTTCTAGACTCAGACTATAGTCACATCACATATGAGCAGGGCCGGACTGGGACTGAAAATCAGCCCTGGCATTTCAGAGCACACATGAGACGATGTTGTGAGTGCAGCACGGCTACATGTTGTATCATCACTGCCATGACTGGAATTACAGATAATAACACAGTAAATGGGGTCAGAAGCTTCTGTCTTTGTACTGTGTAGCTGAGCTGCAGTTACTGGTCGTCACCACTACACAGTGTACAGAGACAGACTGCTTCCGGCCCTGGGCACCGTGCTGAGTTTAATACCACCACTGCATACTGACTAATGCCACCGCATACTGACTAACCCCACTGCTGCTACTGAATAACATCCACTGTACAGAGATCACTATCACCTCATCCAGTCATATAGAGGTGGATGCAGCTCTACACAGCTTCTGTACTCCATCTACATTACAGTGCAGTTATAATCAGGTGACATCTTCTCTGATCAGAGTTCTTCCCTTTTCATTTTCTTCTTCTGTCCTGGGCCATCAGAACTTCTCAAAGCCATGAATACACAGAATCTGCCAGACAGACATATTAGGCTCCTCACTCCGGCACCATCCTCATCTCTGTAAACACTGCACATCTGTATTGTCCCCTTTACACCTTTGTTTAGTGGGAAGGATGACTGTACAGTATGTGATTCCATTATAGTATATGGCCCTCCTCTCTGTAGCCCCTCCCTATAGATGGCCCCCTTATGTTGCCCCCTTATAGATGGCCCCCTTATGTTGCCCCCCTTATAGATGCCCCCCCATGTTGTCCCTTATAAATGGCCCCCTATGTTTCCCCCCCCCCTTATAGATGGCCCCTCCTATGTTGTCCCTCTTATAGATGGCCCCTCTTCCCCTATATTGTCCCCTTATAGTCCCCTTCTCCCCTTATGTTGTCCCCCTCTCTCCTATGTTGTCCCCTTACAGGCCCCCTCTCCCCCTATGTTGTCCTCTTATAGGCCCCCTCTCCCCCTATGTTGTCCCCTTATAGATGGCCCCCTCTCCCCCTATGTTGCCCTCTCTTATAGATGGCCCCCTCTCCCCCCTTATAGATGGCCCCTCCTTATAGATGGCCTCTTCTCCCCCCCTTATAGATGTCCCCCTCTCTCCCCCCTATATAGTTGGCCCCTTCTTCCCCCTCCTTATAGATGACCCCGTCTCCCCCCTCCCTTATAGATGCCCCCTTCTCGCTCCCTTATAGATGGCCCCTTCTCCCCCCCTTCCTTATAGATGGCTCCTTCTCCCCTCCACCCCTTATAGATGGCCCCCTCCTCTACCCCTTCCTTATAGATGGCTCCTTCTCCCTCCTCCCTTTATAGATGGGCTCTTCTCATCTCCCCCCCTTATAGATGCCCCCTCCCCTTCCTTATAGATGGCCCATTCTCCTCTCCCCCCTTATAGATGGCCCCTCCTCCCACCTTCCTTATAGATGGCCCCTTCTCTCCCCCCTCCCCTTATAGATGGCCCCTTCTCTTCCCCCCCTTATAGATGGCCCCTTATCCTCTGCCCCCCCACCCCCTGTGCAAAGCAGATAAAAAAAAAAAAAAAAAAAACTCGCCAAACAACACGCTGCCCCGTCGAGCCTTTCTTTTCCTGCAGCCTCCGTCTGATGCGCGGCTGCCAGGTCGCGTCCTATCCCCGGCAGCGCGCGTATCATAGAGCTCTCTGTGGGCCTGTGGCCATTACTTATGGCACAAAGATGCTCCCTGTGCCGGAAGTCGGGGCCACATGCCCACAGAGAGCTCTATGATACACGTTGCCAGGGATAGGACGCGACACCCCCGGCAGCCTCGCATCAGAGGGGGGCTGACAGGAGCGTTGTGGGCCGGTTCTGTGCTCCTCCTGGCCCAGTGACTCCTTTTCCCTACTGTTGGGGAAAGGAGTCGCCAGGTCAGGAGGAGCACGGGACCGTTGTATAAGCTATGCAGCTAAACACTGTATGGACTCACCTATATTACTGCACCCCTTGTCTCTTAGGGCAGGTATAGGATTTTCAGGAGCAGTCTACACATAGAGATAGAGATGAACAAGGAAGATATGGCTGGGAGGGGAGGGATCTGAGCTGTGAGGAGGAATCTGATAGGTGACAATGTAATCATGTAAACTTAGGTCTTAGGTCTACCTGTCTAAAAGGATCCTTAAATTAGCATTTCTTCAGTCCAATGACATCTATGCATTTTCATCAAAGTGATCCTATTCTCCTTACTTTATTTAACATTTACATCAATCAAATTAAAATAAATTAAGATGAATGATTTTTAATATTTTTTTTTTCTAGAAGGGAATTAGTCTAGGTCATAGTATTTACTAAACCCATTAAAAATAAATTAAAGACCATTTGTACATATTCTCTACTGATCATAAAACCACATTCATGGCATACTGCATCTCTCCTTTCTCAATTTTTATTGCTTGTCAGAGCATAAGATTGGCCGGTATTCCAAATCAAAGAAATTTAATGGCACAGAGCAGGCATGGTGTCCTCAGACATGTCCAAAAAGATCCTCAAGGCTAAGGACTAAATGTTGATTTCATTAGTTCTGCTCTATAATTTTTTATTTTATTTTCAAGAGAGGTAAAAAATTACTAAGCAAAGACTTTAGACTGCTATAAAAAAGATTACATGGCCAGGGAGGGACAGATTTACGGGTAATCTGTTCATAAATAATGCACTATATTTATAATATGCATCATTTAAGTCAGGTTCCCACACTCCATGTTAAAAATGTTTCTATAAGGGGTTAAGGGTGACGGAAAAATCCCTGCTTAAAAAAACATTGATACTACAACAGTGCTTTCAATACATTGTATGTATCCACACCGCTGATGCCTGTATCAATATAAGTGGATAAAATACATATATATGTTGGATAGGGTATATGTTATTTTCTGGTCATTTAAAGATCCATACATTATTTTACCAAGTGTGAAAGAGATTCTGAAAAATTCTTTTAACTTGAATGTATTTTGGTGTATTCAGCACTATGTGAACTTTTCTTCTTATTAACCCGCAGACAGAAGTAGAGTGGAGACAGCGTGGATTAAGGGTCCCTTTACATTAATCAAATCGAGGGGGGCAGCCTGCACAAACAATCCTTGTATCGTTGATGCAGCCCTGGAAACTGACAGCACAGATATGTACCTTCTCCGCCGGTGGTGCCGGCTGGGTGTTGGTGGGGCATTTTGGGTTTGGTCCTGTGACATTGGGGTTGCAGAGCCATTCCATGGCCTCCCTTCCCTGCGTGTGCACGCTTTACGTTGGCGGTCGCTGACCGGCGCAGTGTGGAGTTGGCGTGGGGACCCGTGTGAACCAGGAGACCTGCACGTGGTACACAGGGCAGTATGGTTTGATCACGTTATATGCCAACATCCTGGCATTGGTTTTTAAAATTAGCCGAGCGGCATTGGTATCAGCCATGGGTGTGATGTGCAGTAGCTCCCTTCTCTCCATGTCGCACTGTATATATATATATATATGTGCTTTCAGTTACCAGATCACAAGCAGTGTACCCTTACCATCCGTACTGCCTGTGATCTGGCATCCAGCTCTCCAGTACTCAAACAGCTAGCTGTATCTTCAAGCCCCATCTTCTCTAGCTGTCAGTCATTCGGGAGGAGTTGGTGGCTGAAGATACTGGAGCAAAAAACTGTATGGGATTCCATGAATCTGGTGGGGCTCCTCCCTAGGTGTCTGGGGGGAGGGGGGTTTGCTGTCAGTGGTGTGCCATCCCTGCAACCAGGGATGGTCCGAAACTGCCGAACGCTCGGCATCAGATTCTCGTGTCTGGCTGCTCCGTGCAGCGGGTGGATACAGCGGGAAGACCACCTGGAAAACTGGGATACAGCCTATGGCTATGGCTGTATCCCAGTTTTCCAGGCGGTCCTCCCGCTGTATCCACCCTCCTAATGGAGCGGCCAGACAGCAGGAATCATTACTGAGAGTTCGGGTTCGTACGAACCCGAACCGAACTCGGTTCGGACCATCCCTACCTGCAACCCATACTCCCTTCTGACTTGGCCCAGCGCAACGTTCCCTCACTCTCTCAGGTCCCGACACACAAGTGACGTATGCTAAGAAGCTAAGAGAATGCAGGAACAATCCGTCGGCCAGGTGAGTATGAGGTTCATGGATGGTACGCCACCGACAGCATTCCCCCTGAACAGCTGGGGGGAATGGTTATGTGCTGCAGCGATGGAGGGGTTCTGAGAAAGGCATACCATGATGCCAGACAACGCTTTGCCAGGGTCCCCTTACCACCAGTGCCCCATAGGAGCTGCATGGCTTGCCACCATGTGAGCTACGCCACTGGACTGATAGCTGAGCACAAGCAGTGCTGATTGTTAGTATACACTGCTTGTGATCTGGAAACTGACAGCATTGATATATTCATGTCTGTGCCATCATTTATTATAATTATTAGGCACACATAATCCTGTTTACACAGGAAGGTGTGCGGCCGATGACGGAAAATTTTGAAGCAGACTCAAAAGACCCGATCAGTTGGCGTTTTCCTGCTCCTCAGTTTTCCTGGTCAATAATCGACCTGTGTAAAGGACCCTTAACATATGACTTTATGATCAAATTAGACCCAAGGCTTTTTTTCTGTAGTCTGTGACCATGAAAACACTTAGGTCTGCATAGAAGCCATAGACACAAAACAAACGGATATTTAAAATAATTTTAACATAATTGATTTCAAATTGCTTGATTTTCTATTTTACATGCACTGCAGAAACAGAAAATGGTTTACTGTTGTCTAGAAGGGAAAAAAATTATCAGAATTCTGAAGAAGATATCTAATCTAAGGAACCACTTTATAAATCGATAGACTATTCTGAATTCTTCTATCAATTCAATAGATTTTATGGAGAACTCTGCTGTTGCACTCCACCTAGTGGAGGAATATAATTCCCAAGGGTCACATCAAGCTGGTATAAATGTGGCAATTTTGAAAAGATTTGTATTGACACGCAGAGATTCTTAAGAAGCAATGAGAACTATTCCTTTGAAACAATTTTTTGTTTATTTTTAACTGAGCATTATATCTTTTCAAACAATAACACATTTTGCAGGAAAAGTGATAAATATACTAGCCAATGCAGCCAAAAGATTTGATATTACACCATTACCAATATGTCTGTATATCTTATACTGTATATGTCTGTAATTCCTGGCTAAATCATTAACAAATGGACACCCAATAGTGTCACTATTCACATGTTATACTCTTTTTGTTAGATAAACAAGAGGGGCCTAACTTGAAGACTTTTTGACCCAATAAAAAATGTAATACATGGTCCTAAACTATTAGGCGTCAGAGAATCTTTGCACCTCCTAATGTTGCATACTTGATCATGGAAAAGCACAAATAGCTGTGTGTATTGCTTCTTTGTCCATTTACAGAAGTGGTGGTCATGGTAAAATTTATATTGTTTTCACTTCAGTAATAAGGAAATGGAAAGTAGATTTCTTGAACCTAGAAAGTTATTTTGGTGTGAAGTGTACTGTTTTTTTATTCTTTTTTGTAGGCCAACAGTAACAAGCAACAGTGTACTTTGGCTGCGCAGTAACCCTCATACCATGCTGCCTGTACAGTAGGCCCCTCTAAAAAGCAAAAACTGTCAAATTAACAAAAAACATTAACCCTACTGCCTACAGAAACATGACTGTTTAGAGAATTGCTGTTATATATCATTTACCATTCTCATGGTCAGGTAATTGTTTTCTTCCAGTGCCTAAATCAATAGAGAGATGACAAAATATCAGAGGCAGCATCTTTGTCTCTCAGCTGTCCACAGCAAGCGGGATATCTAAATTATATCCATATTACCATACTTTCATATTCCATAATACACTTAGCATTGAGAATAGTTAAGTGTTCTTTGTTCTTATGGCTCTTTACTGTAAGACATTACAATACATGTCTGAAAACCTGCGGTTCTATTAGATGGGCACATTCATGCCTGATATGAGCACTATCTAATCAGCATTTTACACGGCTCAATCATTGTGTAACCATGGGATGCAGAGCAACATGTTCAATTTAATTAAAGTGTCACTGTCACTCGAAAATTTCTTTTTACATGTCATAGAGATATGTCAAAATGGTTGATGGTTGGGGTTTGAGTGTTAAGACCCCCATGATCACTAGAATGTGCTAGAGAAGCCCTTCTCTACCTATCTCTCTCTTAGCTGCAGAAGACACATTATATAAAAGTCTACAGAATTGATCTCTTGCAGAGAGATGGGGAGAAAAGTGTTCAGTAGTGTCGAGCGAACCTGTCAAACTGTTGGAGCTAGTCAACGTTCCTCAAACCTGAATGCTCTGCATTTGGTTCCCTGCAGAAGCTGGATGCAGCCCTAGGTTTACCATGAAAATATAGCAAATGGCAAAATGGTAAACAATTGGGCTCAACACCACTGCGCTGTATGCATCTCCTGGCTTTTTCTAGTGATCACCAAAAACCCAACCAAGAGTGATCACAGAGCTCCAGTCCCTATTGTGTGGTGATTCCGATAATGCGACATCACAGGTGCTCAAATCCAATCAGCGACTAACTGGCTGAGTAGGCCTGTGATATCACATCCTTGGAAGTGCCACACAGTAGAGACTGGAGCTCTGTGATACCAGCGGCAAGAGTGAGGAAAGTTAAGTGTTTGATTCATTGGACACATAATGGTTGCCATATTCATGAATGAATAACTTTTTTTTCAAGACATCTCATTTGTACATTTGTCCTATTTCTGGTGTGCTAGACAGAAATGGTGCATACGCATACATACATGTAAAATATTGTTTCTTGTTATCGTATGAATTTCCCCCCCATTACCTTGAAAGTACTATTTCCTCAGGAAACAACCTGTCACTTAGTCCATTATGTATTTCCTGCCGGGTTCACTAATTGCCAGCAATTCATATCTGTTTGTTGCATTCCTACTGCTCCAAGGCCTGACTTCACAGGTGCTAAGCTGAGTAGCAGCAGAAGGCATGGCGCACATATAGTCACAGGCTGTAGGGTTATCATCAATGATTTCCTAAACACTCCTGTACATTTTCCACACACCGGTGTATAACTGAGGTCATGGAAAGTAGGAATAGTCGTTGGGACATGAAAAGCATTTTTTGATCTCAGGATTTCAGAGATTTTCCAGCAGTTTTACATTCCAGTCATTTAGAATATATTGCTGAAAAGACGCATGAAGCTTTTCTAGTATTCATTTCAGCTGCTCAACTGTCTGAGGGATTTGTAATTAGAGAGTAAAGCCGACTATTTCCAACTCTTAATTCTAACGGCGAAAAAAATAAAAAGAATATAAAAAAAAAAGATTATTCCATAGTTTATGACAAATGAGAAAGTGGCATTCCAAGAAAAAGAATCCATTTTGCTAGTATGGCAGTAGTTGTACCTCAATATTTAAAGGCAACCTTTTTAACCCTATGATACTACTCCAGTTTTCATCTGTCTGTTGCTTGTCCCGATATGCAAAGAAGATTAGGAGATCTTACAGCTTGTAGCCAGACATTGACAGAAAAGGGTCTAATGTATTCTTTATGACCTGTTTCCCACCCTAACTCTCTGGATGATTGACAGGCTTCTCCTTGTGCATTTAAGACTGAGTTTCTGAATAAGGATCTGTTCACACATACAGGATCAGCAGGAGATCCGCAATAGATCTGCAGCAGATTTGATGCTGTGTTCAGTTATTTAGATCAAATCTGCTGCGGATCTGCACCATCAAATCCTCTGTGATACAGTGTGTGTGTGAAGCTGCCCTAAAGTAGATTTTTAACCCTTTTGGTGAGTGCTACTATACTTAGATTTTTTTTTTATTAATTGGAGAAACCCTGATATTATTAAAAGTATTTTACTTTTTTGACAATTCATTATAGCTATATATTACTAATAAGTTACAATAAAAACTGTAATAATATCACAATTCCTTTATCCCAAAGAGATATTACTTGGCAACCAACGTTTTTAATAACATATTGTTTATTTAATTTGTTTTGTGTTAATGAGACTAATATACTGTTAGTGATAAAAGTGTCACTCACTATCTAACAGTTTGAAAAGACTGAAAAATGTAACTATTTTATCTAAAGCATAATACAAGTATTGAATTGACTGCAATCATTTGTCTGTCATGTCATTTGAATATGGTGGGGTTCAGCAATCCCAGTGTTGACAAGAGTGCTCCGAGTGTATATGGTGCATAACTATCTTAGTGACAGGTACCCTGAATACAATGCTATCTTGCTTTTCTTTTTAGGTGCCGTACATCTGATAATATCTCATACCATGATATTTACAAGCTGCTGCTCTGGTCTGCCCATCTGCCAGTGATTGGCAGCGTTCTGTCTGTAACCAGAGTTGGCAGAACACCACCAGTCACTGCCAGGTGGACAGGCTAGAGCGAGAGCTCATTTATATAACAAAGTAGTGAGTGTGCTCAGTCAATAGTCTGATATTACCAGATCTGCACTAGCATTTTAACTAGGGCCCCTATCACTAGATAGGATAGAATAAATCTGGTGAAAAAGGCAAAGTTAAATATATATTTCATTGAAAGAATGGTTTACTAGCTCATCTTTCTTTTTGCATGTATTTACTGACAACATATCAATAGAATCTTTGTCCCTGTCTTTAAAAGATGTACCAGGGACCTATGTCATTGGTGTTATGTGCATTTTTATTAAATTGTCTAAATAGTTGTGGTTAGAAGTACAGGCCATACTAACCCTGTGAAATCAATAAGTTATAAGACCATGACCTAGATGTCCCCAATTTGCGTACAAAGTCATTGTTATAAATTGTAAGGTATGTGAACTGTCCAGTTCTACAGGCCTTGTAATATGAACAAAGTGCAACAAGGCAATGTACACAACTATGTTCTTCTCTGATCAGTCGGTTATTTTCATCCTCAAAGCCAAATACAGACACACAAAGCATGCCTATAGTATAAGCTCATCCCATCAAGATGCCTTTCTGACCAAGGATACTGTCTCCTACCCAGACACACAAGATAAACCACATGCTAATTCCTGACCTAGTACATGTGAGCTTTTCATCATCCTTGAGCTATTTTAGAGAAACAATAATCCTCTTGTTGATTGACTGGATCTTCCCCCATTCCTAAGAAAAGACTGATATTGTAATTTACTTTAACCTGTAATACAAATAGACATCATATATGGATTGCGTAATTACTCTGCACCGAAAAATTAGTAGTATAGAAGAACTTATGCTGGACCCCTGAATATCTATGCAACATGTTAAAAAATAGTGGCAAAAATGCACTGGTTTGATGCAAATCGCTGTTAGTCGGTATTGTTTTTGCTGAATGCTTGGTCAAAAAAAGAATAATACAGGTAGCATTTACATGTAATTTTAGAATGGACCCTTAGAGTCAATTTTACTGGTGGGCCTTGGGTACCCCCACCTCAAAAAATGGTTGGAGTTGAAATTAGCTAAAAGCCCTTCATCACTGAAGTTGAGCACTAATGCACCCTCTCATGCATGTCTGCTTCAAAGTGTTCAGTGAGCATGCTCGATTGAGCATCAGGGTGCTCGATGCTCGACCGAGCACCTCATTGTGCTTGAGTAAAGGTGGCCATACACCTTCAATAACTGACGGACGAACGATTGTTTGGAGGTCAGTTATATTCCTTGCCACAGTAACATATTGCAATTTTTTGTTCTAGTTTTTTTATATCTTGTTGCTTGAAGGGATGTGTAAATGAAATATACAAAAGTTAGATGGAAAATTGCAATACATTACTACAAGACACAATTGTCCTTAAAAACACCTTTTAAACTTGCAGCTCTGTGTCAAATTGGCGTAGCCTAGAGTGTGTGTTTACCCTAGGCCTGCACGGCCTCTCCATCTCTCCTCCCCTCCCACTTCATCATTAGGAATGCCCCAAGCAGGACTTCTCCTATTCATCACCTGTCTGAACACTGCACAGGTTCCCATAACGATCCAGCACATATACAATGTTCACACAGGTGATGAAGAGGAGAAATTGTTCTAGGGGCATTCCTAATGATGAAAAGGGTGGGGAGGAGGGACGGAGGGATGTCTCAATCCTAGGACATTGGTACTCTAGGCCCCGTAAATTTGACTCAGGGGTACAAATTTAAAAGTAGTTTTTTTAGGACAATAACTGCATCACCTGCTGAATGGACTCCAGGACATATCTTCCATCAGTTTAAGTACAAGCAGGACAATGAAGGCTTTTCCACCTGTTACTTTGAAATGCATTATGATTCATATTGGAATAAGGATTCTAAACTCATTTTCCAGAAAGTACATATTGCAGCAAGCAGATTATTAACTAGGCTACAAAGACATTAATACTAGAACCTACAGGAGAAAGGGATCCTTGCTGGATTCTTATGGGGTTTTAAAAGTTGCTGTAATTTTTTGAGCTCATACTTCTGCACCCCCTTTATATTGTTCATTATAGAAGTAAAAGAGAGATCCAAGCTGTCACATATCATCTCTATAAGGACAGGATCATCTGTGGAGGACAGGAATATATTTAAAATTGAATATCTTTTCCTTACCAAATTTAGTTTCAAAGGTCCATTAGACCCTTTTAATTGTATTTCCCTTCTTTAACTCTAGCTTTTTGCTTGTAAGGGTGCGTTCACACCTACAGGATCTGCAGCTGATTTTCTGCAGCAGATTTCAGTTAAATAACTGAACACAGCATCAAATCTGATGCTGTGTTCAGTTATTTAACTGAAATCTGCTGCAGAAAATCAGCTGCAGATCCTGAAGGTGTGAACGCACCATAAAGGAGAATATTTCTGAAGATACATGTATTTTAATTACATTTGATACCTCATTCTATTGGGTAACTGTCTACATTAAGGCTTTGTTCACACATAGCATTTAATTAACATTGATTAGCGCTGTATTGCTGCAAATTGCACAATTTGTGGTAAAATAGCCCTATTTTGCCAAGATTTTGGCAGAATCAATGCAAAAATAGTGCTTGTTTACTGTCATTGCACAATCTGCAACAAAATATTTCTAATTATTGCTAATTAAATGCTAACTAAACACTATGTGTGAATATAGCCTAAGGGCACAAGCAGTTACCTGGTTAGGGCCCTATTACACGGAACAATTATTGGGCGAAAGTAATCGTTATATAGTTCAAATTTAAAAAACAATTTGAATCTTCCTGTTTGTATGCAGGCAGCAATACAAGAAAAAAAAAATCACTTGTGTATCATTGATCAAATCTTTTAAGCTTACCATAAAGTCATTGTTGATCGTTCACAAATCATTTGCTAAATGTTGGGTAAATATTTACTAATCTGGGCATGTAGATATCATATCGCACCCTAAGTTTCCACACTTTTTCTAAATGTTACAAATAAAATATCCATTGCCACATGCTTTTAAGAAACAGCATTCTCTAGTACTGTGATGTATTTGTAACCTTTACGACAGCATTTTGCCCTTTCCTGCTTGTAAGACATTTTGGTTATCAATAACGGAGCTTTAAACAGCGAGCATTCACAATGAATAAACGTCTCCTTTTCTTTGCCATTTCCAGTTTACTGTTAATGAGAATAGATGAGCCAAGCTCTCTGTGCAGTTGTGAATGGAGGCTTCAAGAAAATCCAATTACTGATGAACTGATGACTGTCATTTTGATTTCATGTTATTAGATAAGTTACATGATGATTTATACTTGATATATATAATTCAACCTTACAAAGTTTAAAGGTGAAATGGATGTTTTGTAAGTAACATAACCAGACGGCAACATTATGTTTTATATGATGTTGATGTAAGAACTTATTAAAATTCCAGGGGAAATGATATAAATTTGTATAAAATATACAGTATATTATTGTGTGCGCATACGTTTAAGACAATATTATAGGATATTATATGGATGTTGCTTAAAAAAATAAACATAAAGGGGGAAATTTGTCAAACCTTGTGCTGTAAGTAACTGAATGGGCCTGTGACATCATGAATTAGGAATCAGGAAGCACCGGGCAGCATAGATCAGAGCTCCAAAATAGTAGTGGCCATGAGGAGTAAGGAAAGTAAGTATTTTAATTTGTTTTATTTACAAATTCCATTAATATCTATCTATCTTTACATATATGTAAGTTTGTCAAAATATTGTGAATATTCACTTTTTTATGGGGGTTGGCAACGGTTGTACTTAGCACTTGCATCTGCGAATGTGAAAGTGCCACAAATTGTATATATGCGCTGGGGAGTGGGGATTCATTATGTCACATCATTTAATAGGGCCCTTACATTGGATGCCAAATGCTAAATACAGGTCAGTTCATTCTATGTACAGTACAGTATATGATAGAAAGTAAAAGTTCGCTAGGACCTGGGAGAAACAGAATGTTTCTGAGCATACAGCCCAAAGACTACTGGAAAATGTAATCTGATAGCAGTGCAGGGGTAGACAAACAGCAAGAAAGATGGAGCAGGACTACTGTAAAACCCCATATAGGCTGGTTTCACACAGGCTTAAATTTGAGAAAAAATGCCCCCCCCCCCCCCCCAAAAAAAACAAAAAAAAAAAAAAAAAACAAGAAGCCATAGCATTTACTGTACTTGATCAAAAACACCCACTGCCAGATGCCTTTTTCACAAGGATGCCAAGGGTTCCCCTTTAAGGGTGGAACACATGGGGGAAGATTTATGAACGGGTGTAAATATAAACCTGGTGTAAACTGCCCACAACAACCAATCACAGCTCACCTTTTATTCTACCAGTGCTAATAGCTGAGCTGTGATTGGTTGCTGTGGGCATCTTACACCAGGTGTTTATTTACACCCTTTCATAAATCTCCCCATGGTGTCTTCTTCCAAGTTTACTTTTTCACTCTACACTAATCACTGATCATGGTGATTAATATTTTATCATTTTTGATCCTGTATTAATAGTGTATGTTTCATATTAATAAGGTATAGTTATTTCCTATGTTGATTTTGAGTTTATTTCCATTGGCTGACTACATGTGTTCTGTCCTTGCCTACATGATCTTATGAACGTGATGTTTAGTTTCATGGCCTTTTCAGAGTTTTTTCCATTTTTAAAAGCTGATTTAAAATCTTTTGGTATGTCATTGGTGCAGTTCCATTTCTGCATGTTCCCATTGTCTCATAAGATATTGTTTTAGTATACACTGTATGATGCCTGCAAAAAAGTGTCCCCTTATCAGAAAAGAATAAAAATAAGATAGAAATGTTTATTCTAGAACCCAAATAAATGTGAAACATGTGAAGTTTTTCTTTTGTCACCATCCTTTCTCTGTTTTTACTATTAATTTCAATTGATTTTTTAATTAAAGACACACCCAAAGGGCAATTGCACTGACAGGCGGCCAAACAGCAAAATGACGGACATTATTTTGAACTCAAGACAGCAGCCATCTAGAACATGTATGTCATAAACAAATCTTCCTTATACTGTAATAGATATTGTAACAACATCAGAGAAAGCAGATTATAGAATATCTGTGGAGAAATGATTGGGAACTTCTGTGGGAGAAGATTTCAGCATCAAATTGTTGGCAAGGTTCCTCTCACCCACAGAACAGATGGCAACATATTAGACTATAGCAAGCCCATTGACAAGGCTAGATATAGTATTTTACTGGTGCAGACATTTATGTCAATGAAGCAAACATGTAATATATCACTGTGTAAAAGGACTATACTGCTGTCGTTGATCTTAGATGCAATTGTTTAACATAGATTATAATACTGGAGAGAATAAAGGGAGCACTCACACATTTTGGCTGCCACATGCAGAAGAAACCACATATGGTGGACAATGGGTGCATCATTTGCTGGGTATTTCTGGCAATATTGTGCAGCATTAGCTCCTCCATGCAGATGTGGTTTACTCCCCATGAGATATCTAGAAAGTGTGGAGTCGTTTGAGGCTGAAAATTTTGGGCAGTATAGAGATTTGAGCAATGGTCATGTTGCAGATGTTATCTGGTTTCACTTCCATGGGATGAGTGTGATAGAATACCCAAAGTAAAGCTGGAGGGGAATGAGGAAAGGAAAAACCTTTTCTGCTACTGGATAACCCCTTTAAAGCCTAGTCTAGAATTGTCGCCAAAACATTAATATTAATGTATAGCAGTGGCGAAATTTGGTGGGGGCAAAGGGGGCGGTCGCCCCCGGGCCCACTCAGGCAGGGGCCCACTGAGGTCTCAGACTGTTAATGCTGTCTGCAAAAGCTATTGCTTTTGCAGACAGCCTTAACACATGTCTGTAGTGACCGGGGCCCCCAAGAAGGCAACAGCACCTGACAATAGCGGGCCCCCTGCTCCTGAGGGGCCCGCTCAGCTGTCGGATGCAGAGCCCGGCCAGGGCTGGATCTTCTCCCTGCATCTTCCTGCTTCTTCCTCACACGCTGCTGCTGGCCCCTCCCCCTCACTGTCCTACAGAGCTGGTATGAGGGGGAGGGGAGGGACCAGCAGCTGGAGGGATCCTCACCGTCTATGGCTGCCAGGGAGAGACTGAAGACGTCCAGCAGCAGCTCTGACAGGAAGTGAGGCTGCCGAGTGCTAGAAGATGTCAGGTACTGAGTGAGGACTGTGAGAGGAGTGACAACACACAGACAGACAGACACAACCCACCCACCCACACCACTGACCAAATGATCAGGAGGAGATATATTATATATACATATACACACACACACACAGTATATGTCTCCTGCTGCTCACTTGGTCACTGCTGTTTATATACGGTATGTGTATATATATATATATATATATGACCAAGTGAGCAGCAGGATATATAAGTGATAAGTGACCGGCAGGATATATATATATATATATATATATATATATATATATATATATATATATACAGCTCTGACTTGCAACAGCTGGAGGGACTGAGTGTGACATCCTTGCTGTAGTCAGTGTGTAATGGAGGTCACCCAGCTTTCCCAGTGTCCTGTAGTCAGCATAATGGAGGTCACCCAGCTTTCCCAGTGTCCTGTAGTCAGCATAATGGAGGTCACCAAGCTTTCCCAGTATCCTGTCGTCAGTGTCATGGAGGCCACCCAGCTTTCCCAGCATCCTGTATGTCAGTGTGTAATGGAGGTCACCCAGCTTTCCAGCATCTTGTACTTAGTATGATGGAGGTCACACAGCTTTCCCATCATTTTATAATGGAAGTCACACAGCTTTCCCAGTATCCTGTAGTCAGTATGATGGAGGTCACCCAGCTTTTCCAGCAATAGTACTCAGTATGATGGAGACTGCACAAGGGTCTGTACTAGTATGGTCCGAACCCGCCGAGGTTCGGGTTCGGCTGAACCCGAATGCTCGGCATCGGATTCCCGCTGTCTGCCCGCTCCGTGCAGCAGGAGGACCGCCTGGAAAACTGGGATACAGCCTATGGCTATGGCTGTATCCCAGTTTTCCAGGTGTTCCTCCCGCTGGATCCGCCCGCTGCACGGAGCGGGAAGACATCGGTAATCATTGCGGATGGTTCGGGTTCGTACGAACTCTGTTCGGACCATCCGTAGTCTGTACTAAACAGAGGAGGAGAGGAGTGTACTACACACGGGGGCATTACTATAGAGAAGCCTACACCCCAGAGAGGGGGGGCAATACCACAGAGAGGCCTATACTACACAGAGGCTGCATAGAGGGGGCTACACTACAGGGGAGTTTGTATAGAGATGAGGATAATGCTGGAGCGAGGAGCCTAAAATGTCTCTCTAGCAGATCCTGTGGAGACAAGTCATGGTCGGAAAAGTCTTCATGATGGCCGGGGCCAGATGGAGACCAAAGGAAAAGTGAACAACCTTGAATATAAAAAAAAAAAAAAAAAAAAAAAAAAAAAAAAAAAAAAATCGCAATCCATGCAGAGAAGCCGCCTTCTGTGAGTGACTGAATGATGTTTTTGTATTTGGTAGAACACCGCTCTATGCCGTAATTAACACACTGCTTCTTCCAAGTAACCCCAATCTTCATGAAAGCCCCCCTTCCTTCCCCAGTGCTGAACTGAGTAAGGTCCGGGGGCCAAAGGCCCCCCACATCGACTCTGATCGCTAGCCTTCCTCCTCATGCAGCACCCACACTCTCTCAGAGGCTATGCTAACTTGTGTCCCTTTTTTAGAGCTCTTACCATGGTGAACGCTCTGCCTCCCTCTACTGCTTAGCCCTTACCACATTTTCACAAGCGCCCCCAACACATTTGACCCCCTTGCTGTACCTGCTCCATCATGTAGTTGCAAATGCAGGTATCTATACACCTTATGCTAAAGTAAGTTAAAGGGGTACTCCAGCAATTTTTATTTTTTAAAATTAACTGGTTTCAGAAACTTATATAGATTTGTAAATTACCTCTGTTTCAAAATCTCAAGTCTTCCAGTACTTATCAGATAGATAGATAGATAGATAGATAGATAGATAGATAGATAGATAGGAGATAGATAGGAGATAGATAGGAGATAGATAGATAGATAGATAGATAGATAGATAGATAGATAGATAGATAGATAGATAGGAGATAGATAGATAGATAGATAGATAGATAGGAGATAGATATAGATAGATAGGAGATAGATAATAGATAGATAGGAGATAGATAGATAGATAGATAGATAGATAGAGATAGATAGATAGATAGATAGATAGATAGATAGATAGATAGATAAATAGGAGATAAATAGGAGATAGATAGGAGATAGATAGGATAGAAGTGGATATCTAGCAGCTCATCATATATCTTTGATTGTACATACATGTATAATCACAACCAACTCACCCCTTTTAATGTCTAAAAGCATATTACCTATACCACTATTATTTTTAGGCAAAGATAATCTGGTTAAAAGGGTTCTCTAGAATTAAAAGAAAAACAGCATATTTGTTTTCTTCCAAAAACAGCGCCACCCCTGCTCTTAGGTTGTGTGCGGTATCACAACTTGGCTCCATACACTTTAGTCGAATACCACACACAAACTGAGGACAAGAGTGGTGCTGTCTGTGGAAGAAGGCAGCTATATTTTTCTAATCTTAAGCCCTTTTACTTTTTTGCGGTTCTATATTTCAGATGTAGAAGCCTCTTACACGGCTCTTTATCCTTATTCACTATAAGAAATGTAGAAGAATATTCCCTTTATTATTCAGAAATCCGTGTCACCTGCTGAGATTTCCTATGGGTAACAATGGTTGGGGGCCCACTTAGACTCACTCGCCCCCCCTAGGCTGAACCCCTAGCTACGCCCCTGATGTATAGTATTTTAAGGGTAGCTTCACATGTACCAGATCCGCAGTAGATTTTACGCTGCTAGTTTGCAGCGAAATCTTCTGCAGATCCTGGTAGTGTGAAGGTCTGTGGGGTAACATATTCGCAGCGGAATTTTCATTCCAATGTGGATATGTAAACCGGCCCCTTTAACCCCCCGCCGCATACATTACCTGTTCGGCGCAACGGCTGTGTGTGAGGCTCCCAGCTCCCCTCACTCCGCATCAGCCAATCAGTGCTGCCAGAAGAAGGTGTCTCCGTTCACTGGCAATGTGTAAAGCACCTATTACATGTGCCGATCAGCAGGAGCAAGCAAGTGCCGACCTGTCAGTTCCGCACTCGCTTGCTCCTTGTTACCCACCCTCTGTCGGCATGTGTAAAAGCTCCAGCAACGCGTGGGCAAGAGTGGGAGGACTGCGGCGAACTGCGGGAGGGGCTCCACGGATGATCTATAGATCATAGATGGGTGATGGTGGCGGTCCACTGCCGCTGCTCCTATTACAGGAAGTGATGGGCAGCGCGCCAGCATGATCCTTGAAAATGTTTTCAACATGTTGAAAGACAAGGTTCAGCCGACATTGTGCATGTTGGCTGATCATTGCCTTTTAACAGTAGCTATTACACCAAGCGATTATCAGCCGTAACAGACGATAAATCAGCCAAACGCAGCCAATCATCGCTTGGTGTAATAGGGCCTTAAGTAAGTAATCAGGTCCTACCACTACACAGTGAACAGAGAAAAACTGCTTCTGGCAAGAGTCACTCTGTAGTGCAGACATTGTACAGTTGATCGTAGGGGTGCCGGATGTCGGCACCCTGCCAATCAGTGGCTGATGAGCTATCCTTATTTCCCCCTTTAAATAATATGCATTATGTGGCTATGTTCACACAACGTAAATTTTTAATTAATTAAAAATTTACATTGCCCTGAAGTCAATTCCAAATAGCTGCAGAAAAAACTGACATGTCAGTTTTATGTGGCCACTATTTATTAAATAGCAGCCACACAACACTGACAGTTCACACAATAGAAGGTGCAGCTCTGGCTATGGGTAATTGGGATGCGGGCACACAAGAATGCGCCCACATCCCAATTCTAAAGAAATTAAGTTCATTCAGCCGATACTGCAGTACCGACTGGGATGAACCTCACTGACACCAGCCGTCCTGTGACTCGACTGGGTCACAGAACGGCCGGTATCATACTGTGTGTGAACCCGGCCTGAAACAAGATCTTTTAATTTACAGGCCACAATTTTGGAAGCAATTACCAAAGTGTAACGCACAAATGCTTTGTTCCAATTTTGTTCCAAAAAAGTAGTATACATGGGATATGTCATATTTAGTGTTTTTCACACTTTTTTTTTGCTTCCCTCTACATTTTTGAAAATTGCTCAGATGAATCTTAATGGAGTTCGGAGAGGGTGCGATATGTCTAGATAGTTTTTTATACACCATGCGCCATTGTGATAAGTCTGGTGTCTGGTCACGTTTTAGTCTTTCTTATTATAGAAGAGTAGTAATAAATCTGCCTCATTGTGTTTTTGGACAATAAAAGCAGCATTCAATAGCAATGAATATGAGTGACTCTGGGAAATATTATGTGACACTGTTTATTTTTAGTAGACAAAGATGTTTCCCTAAAATAATTGTAACTTTTATGGAAGAATTAGAATGATATTCTAGGATGAAAATCACTTGGTCTTTAGCCTTTATTTTACTATTAGACTTGACTTTGTCTTCCCAAACTCTCAGTTGTAGTCTAATGTACTACATGCATGCATGGTCACCTGTTTCGGCGTGCTTGGCCATATTATGGATGGGAGAGCTGTCCAGAACATTGAGCAGGATGGCCCAGTAAGATGGCATGTCTTCCTATAAGAGCACTGTGGGGCACAGCAGGGGCAAGTATAAGTTAAAGCATAACCATCATTTAAATGTCACTTTTCAGTGACAAATTTGACTTTATAGTGACAATAAATTTCAATAGTACAAGCAATTTTAAGCAACTCTGCAATAAGTTTAATTAAGCTAAAGAGTTTCCTTCTGTACTCAAAAAGCTGTTTAACAGCCTACCCCACTTACTTCAGAAGAAGCAGGAGGGAGAGAGAGGGAGAGAAGTCAGAGAAGAGGTTAATTGGAATTGGTCTTTGATTTTTAAGAACATCAAAAGGGTCTCCAGGTCACCAGCTTGTACAATTGAACCTGGTTCATCGTCTTTATTATACTCCGGTTTTCTGTACAAGATTGGGTACAAATCTCATGATCGGTGTCCTAGGTGTGGAGTGAGCAGAGTGGATTATATACATATGTTGTGGACCTGTGATAAGATTTTTCAGTTTTGGTCTTCTGTTCTCCAGAGAGTTGAAAATGAGGTACGGGTGAGAATCCCAAGGAAGGTTCAGTTTGTTCTTTTGGGAGATACAGGCAGCATAAAAACGCAAAGGGAAAATGTTAGTGTCATAGTGAGATAAATTTTCTATGCCAGGTTGGTGTTAATGCGGAACTGGCTATCAAATGAAGTGCCAAACGTGGGAGACTGGGAAAGATGTGGTACTATGTATGAAAAATAATATTGTTGAAGGGTTTTTTTTTTCTCTTTTCCTCAGGTGACAGGGGTGGAGGTGGGTATGGGGAGATTAGTTTGATTACTGTATTATAATGTTTTCAGTCAGTATTGTGGTCCTCATATTGCAACCAAAACCAGGAGTGGATTAAAAACACAGAAAGGATCTGTCCACACAATGTTGAAATTGAGTGGATGGCCGCCAAATAACAGTAAATAACTGCCATTATTTCAATATAACAGCCGTTGTTTTAAAATAACAGCAAATATTTGCCATTAAATGGCGGCCATCCACTCAATTTCAACATTGTGTGAACAGATCCTTTCTGTGTTTTTAACCTCTTAAGGACCCATGACGTACCGGTACGTCATGGATCACTGTCACTTAAGGACCCATGACGTACCGGTACGCGGGTCCTTTAAGAGGGCGCCGCGGACCGGCCACGTGCGATCGGGAGAGATGGCCTGCAGAAATACACTGCAGGCCATCTCTCCCTGTCGGCATGGGGGGTTGTTAACCCCCCCCCCCCATGCCGACAATCGCTGCTAACAGCCAATCAGCGGCGATCGGAACCTTTCCGGGCTATCGGTGACCCGATGACCCGGAAAATAATGGTGGCCGGTGCTGTCCGAGACAGCACCGACCGCCATTACTGTTAAAAGTAATGGTGGCCACGGTGCCACGTCCCGATCGCGGTGACCAGCAGCAGCTATAGGGATGTTCAGCATGTAGTAAAGGTTTTCTTTTTTTTCAAAATTTTTTTTTGTATTTTCCGCACCCTTACACCGCTAAGTGTTGATCTGCATCTGACGTAAGTGTGCTAATAATCAGTAACTCCTCCTTTTTGGCGTAGGGTGTTTTTTTCTATATCCTACTGCCACAGTCTGCTGATAAGTGCCGCACATAAGTGCGGCATTTATCAGCAACACCATTTTTAGCATAGGTTTTTTTTTTATACTGAATGTTAAAAAAAAAACGTAAAAAACACTACATTACACTACACTACATTGAATAAAGTTTTCCACTACACCACTACATACCCCATATACCAATCCCTATATAAAAATGGCCCCCAAGGCGTTTTCGGTGTCGGACGCATACGTTATTATTGCCTCGGACACCGAAACAGCCAGTGAGGATGAATGGGGGGATCCTTTTTTCCTCCATTCATCCTCATCATCCTCATCATCCAGTGACGTGTCTGGGGGTGGCGTACGCTGCCCCCCAGACACGTCTTTTCCGCCAGTACCGTCCCAATAAGAGATGACGGTATGGCGTGAAATTCTACAAACTCTGTGAGAGGACCTCAGGGTACACTTACAGATTTAGGGTACGTGCACACTGCGGAATGGCGAAGGATAATCCTTTGTGCATTCCGCAGCTGGCACCCACTGGCGGACTGATGCAGGCGTGTGTCTCCACCCATGTCATAGACTCCATCCTATGCATGGGCGGATTCCATCGTCCGTCCAAAGAATGAACACATTGGACGGAGAGCGGAATCCGCCCCGTGCATAGAATGGAGTCTATGACACGGACGGAGATGAGCGCCCGCATCAGTCTGCCGGTGGGTGCCAGCTTCGGAATGCACAAAGGGTTATCCTTCGCCATTCCGCAGTGTGCACGTACCCTTAGAGTGTATGAAGAAAGGGACACCTGAATCCAGTACCCAGATGCCACCCCCCCCATCCTCAGAGTTAGTGGGAAGGTCGTTCGGGAACTGATCTTCCCACTGCTGGATAAAGGTTACCACCTGTACGGGGATAACTTTTATACCAGCACCCCCTCTTCCAGTCCCTCGCTGCCCGAGCTACTGTAGCTTGCGGCACGATCCGAAAATATCAGAAGCCGTAATAGAGCCCTAATATTTAGCAGCCATGGAGCGGACCCAGCGCTTCTGGATATGAAGGACCCCGTATCGCACCAGGACAACATTTTCCAGGTGACATCCCCCACAGGAGACCACTAAAGAAGAGCAGAGTGTGGCGTAACTGGGGGATCAGGAAGGACACCATTTTCCAGTGTGACGCCTGTCCTGATCCCCCCGGCCTCTGCATACTGGATCGCTCCAAGGCGAACCACACGTCATTGGGGTTCTACATTTTCTAAATTCTGTCCCTTATTCCTATTTCAGGGGTCACGTTGATCCAGGGATTATTCTGATCGCCATTATGGAGTCTGGAAGGAATTTTTCCCAGTGATGAGGCTACTGTCGTCTGCCTCACAAGGGTTTTTTGCCTTCCTCTGGATCAACACAGGTTGAATTTGATGGACACCTGTCATTTTCAACCTTATAAACTAATAATTGGCCTAATACCCCCAAATAAATTAGAATTGTCCCTTTTCCCCAGCTAAATAGGTATGGCCGCCATTCCCATTAGAGGATGCCATGATGCAATTACAAAGCCTCTGTGCGGCCAAGACAGTAGAAACCCCCCACAAGTGACCCCATTCTGGAAACTACACCCCATAAGGAATCTAACAAGGGGGGCAGCAGGGATATGGCCCCCTGGTGACGGCCACATTTGGGACGTGAAAATGAAAAAAATGGTATTTTTTATTTTCACGGCACATGTTCTACATATGTGCCTGTTACCAGTGGGGTCCATATGCTCACTGAACCCCTTGTTAGATTCCTTATGTGGTGTAATTTCCAGAATGAGGTCACTTGTGGGGGGTTTCTACTGTCCTGGCAGCACAGGAGCTTTGTAATTGCGACATGGCCTCCATCCTCCATTCCAGCCTCTAAATGGCACTCTGTCCCTTTGGTGGCTTGCCCTGTGCCCATATGGCACATTATGTCCACATGTGGGGTATTTTCGTACTCAGGGGAAATTACCCTACACGCTTTGTGTTTATTTTCTTTTTTAACCCCTTGTGGAAATGGAAAAAAAATCAAGGCTAGACCAACATTTAGTGTAATTTTATTTTTATTTTTACTCTAAATCATTAATCTTGTCTAAAGGGGCTAAAAGAAAAAAACAAAAAACAAAAAAAAACACAAAATGTGTAGAGCAATTTCCCCTGAGTACGGAAATTCCCCACATGTGGACATAAAGCACCATACGGGTGCAGGGTAAGTCTCCAAAGGGAAGGAGCGCCTTTTGGTTTTTTGAGGCTGGATTTGGCTGTAATGGATTTCGAGGGGCCATGTTGCATTTAAAAGGCCCCTGTGTTGCCAAGACAGTTGAAACCCCCCACAAGTGACCCCATTATGGAAACTACACCCCTCAAGGAATGTAACAAGGGGTGTAGTGAGCATATGGACCCCACTGGTGACGGGCACAAATGTGGAACAATGTGGCGTGAAAATGAAATATTACATTTTTTACACTATAATGTTGGTCTAGTCTTGAATTTATCATTTTCACAAGGGGTTAAAAAAGAAAAAAAAAAAAAAACACAAAATGTGTAGAGAAATTCCCCCTGAGTCCGTAAATACCCCACATGTGGACATAAAGCGCCATGTGGGTACAGGGCAAGCCTCCGAAGGGAAGGAGCGCCATTTGGATTTTTGAGGTTGGATTTGGCCAGAATGGATGATGAACGCCATGTCGCATTTACAGAGCCATCGTGCTGCCAAAACAGTGGAAACCCCCCACATGTGACCCCATTCTGGAAACTTTCCCTCAAGGAATCTAACAAGGGGTGCAATGAGGATATGGACCCCTTGATGACGGGCACATCTGTGCCGTGAAAGTGAAAAAAATGAAAATTTTCACTTTCACGTCACATTTTTCCACATTTGTGCCCGTCACCAGTGGGGTCCATATGCTTACTGCACCCCTTGTTAGATTCCTTAAGGGGTGTAGTTTCCAGAATGGGGTCACTTGTGGGGGGTTTCTAGTGTTTTGGCAGCACAAGGGCTCTGTAAATGCGACGTGGCCCTTGAAATCCATTCCAGTGAAATCCAGCTTCCAAAAGCCAATTGGCGCTTCTTCCCTTTGGAGCCTTGTCCTGCGCCCGCTTGGCACTTTATGTCCACATGTGGGGTATTTCCGTACTCGGGAGAAACTGCGCGGCATGTTTTGTGTTTTTGTTTTCCTTTTATCCCTTTGTGAAAATGAAAAATTGAAGGCTTGAAGTGTAAAAAATACTTTTGTCTTTTTTCACGCCATATTATTCGGAAAATCTGTGAAGCACCTGTGGGGTCCAGATGCTCACCGCACCCCTTGTTACATTCCTTGAGGGGTGTAGTTTTCTAAATGGTGTCTCTTTAGGGGTGTTTTTTAGGTTTTGGCACCCTAGAGCCTCTGCCAACCTGAAGTGGTACAGTCAGAAATGACCAAATATAACTGAGGCTTGTGGTTGCGTCAAATAGCGCAATAGGGCCACATATGGGGTATTTCTATAAACTGCAGAAACGGGGCAATCAATATTGGGGTGCATTTCTCTGGTAATAAGTTTATAATTATGAAAAATATTGGATTACAATAAAATCTCTGCACAGAAAATTTAAATTTTCTAATTTCTTACACACTTAGCTTTTATTTCTATGACTCCCCTAAAGGGTTAAAAAACTTTCTGGATGTGTTTTTGCAGAGTTTTGGGGGTGCAGTTTCTGAAATGGGGTGCTTTTTGGGGCTTTCTAACATACAGTCCCCTCAAATACACCTTAAAAACCTGAACAGGTACCTAAAAATATCTGATTTTGAAATTTTACAGAAAATTAGTAAATTTGCTGCTAATGTTTTACGCTTTCTATTGTCTAAAAAAAAATTAAATATAGTTTAATAAATGCCGCCAACATAAAGTAGACATGTTGCTAATGCTATTTAATATATAATTTATGTGGTATAACCATTTACTGTATAAGCAGAAAAGTTTTAAAGTTGGAAAAATGCATTTTTTCACATTTAGTTTTTTTTCATAAAGATTTGTTATAAGTATCGACTCCAACTACAAGAAATGTGAAGTACAATATGTCACGAGAAAACAATCTCAGAATCAGCCCGATAGGTAAAAGCATCCCGAAGTTATTAATGAATAAAGTGACACTGGTCATATTCATAAAAATTGCTCGGGTCCTTAAGGCCATTTCAGGCCCAGTCCTTAAGGGGTTAATCCACTGCTGGTTTTGTTGCAATATGAGGACCAAAATACTGACTGAAATATACGTAGTGTGAACCCAGCCTAAAGCTGGGTTCACACTATGTGAAACATCGGCTGTTCTGTGACCCGGCCAGTTTCAGTGAAGTTCATCCCGGCCAGTACTTCATTTGTGCTGAATTGGGATGCGGGCGCATGTGCGTGCGCTTGCATCCCAATTCACCATAGCCGACAATGGAAAATGCAGCCGGAGAAAAGCATGTCAGTTTTTTGTGCGGCCGCTAGGGATCCCAGACGGAGTGTATACTATGTGTGATCACTCCGGCCAGGATTCCCTTAGACTGCACTGCATGGAACTTTTGTATTATAAACTTACATTGTGTGAACATGGCCTAACATTTTAATAAAATGAAGTACTTAGAAAAAAATACAATAAAGTGGCCAACCACTTTAAATGTAGAAAAAAAAATATTTCAGAGCATATAGGACTTCCTAGTTTGATAAAACATGGCTGAAATGGATGCAGTATATCTGTCATTACAACAAACATCTGAAATGTTATAACCACATGCCGATCGCTAGAATGAATGGGCAGAATTGGCAGCATTAGCTCCGCCCCTTTATCTCTGCTCTCACTGCTAAAGAGACTGAATTATAATGGGAGCCTATGTAGCCTCCGGTAGATGTTACTGCTGGAAGTTCCATAGGTCCATTGTTATTGCGTCTCTTGCACCTTTAGCAGTGAGAGTGGAAATAAAGGGGCAGAATGCACGTTGCTAAGCGTTTCTGCCCCTTTGTTGTAGCGATCGGTGGGGGGTCTCAGTACCCAGACCCCCACTGATACAAAGTTCTAACATTGGCTATAACATGCAGAAGTTTGTTGTAATGACAGGTTCACTTTATGTTGGGTAGGGAAACTGCATTTAAAAAAACATGTGTTGAGGGCTTTTTGTGCCCCCCCCCCCCAGATTCCCCATATTAAAGCAACTCTGTACCCACAATCTGTCCCCCCCCCCCCCCCCAAAACCACTTGTACCTTTGGATAGCTGCTTTTAATCCAAGATCTGTCCTGGGTCCGTTCGGCAGGTGATGCAGTTATTGTCCTAAAAAACAACTTTTTAAACTTGCAGCCCGTGCCCAACGGCCGGGGCTTAGAGTATCTGTGCCCTAACTTTGCACCACCCCTCCGTCCCTCCTTTCCACCCTCTTCATCATTAGGAATGCCACTGGAACATTTTCTCCTGTCTGAACATTGCACAGGTGCCTTAACAATCCAGCCCATGTGTCATGCTGACACAGGTGATGAATCTGCCTGGAACATTCCTAATGATGAGGAGGGCAGGGAGTAGGGAGAGAGATGGCATGCCAGCCTAATGCATACACAATCTAGGCCCCAGCCGTTGGGCACTGGGCTGCCATTTTAAAAGTTAGGTTTTTTTTTAGGGCAATAACTGCATCACCTGCCGAGTGGACCCCAGGACAGATCTTAAATTTAAAGCAGCTATCCGAAGGTACAAGCGGTTTGGGGGGGGGGGGGGGGGGGGCAGATTGTGGGTACAGAGTCGCTTTAATGAGATGTCTTTGTTGCATTGTGTGTACTGTTAACTATGTTAATAATTAATATGAGGATATGATAACAGGAATTTGTCCTATTCCTTTATTTCCTACAAGAAGAGGAGGAATGGTAAAATATAATTCACAGTTTTTCTTGAATTTCTGCTACAGATGCTTTAGAGTTCAGATTATACTGATATTTTAGGAAATTGTGGCTTACCATTCATGTAAACTTTTGTGTAAGGTCCCTCCGAAAGGTGGAGACACTTTTTTTTTTTAACACAGAAGGCAAAGAGGTTTCAAAGAAAAGAACACAAGGGACGACATCCTGAAGGTTACCTTTTGCGTATATACAAGGACATCCAAAGACGTTATTTATTTTCCCAAGTAAGGAATGAAGAACTACAGTTGTACAAAACTTGTGCACAGAGACTCAGTGTAAGTTTTGCTTTATGCTGTCAAAGAGAAGATTTCCTTTAATGGGCTAACTTTACAGCCAGGAAATAGACGTTTTCATCTGGATAGTGTCAGTTTCTTGGCATAGGGAATCCAAATATTAGCAAATACCGTAGTTATTTTTTTTCTACTTTTCCTCTCAGATACTTAGAATTATTTCTCCTTTACTCCAAGGAACACATATTTCACTGCAAGGATCATAAATATTTGGGAAGAGCAAAATGTGTGACAAGTATACCTATAAGCCTATTTTATCCAGGCAGCTTAGTTAACCTCTTCTTGCTTCATAAAACCGTATACTGGGGAAATATTACTGCTGCTATATGAAGTAGAGCATGAACCAGAAATATTCCCCTCCACCTGTGTTCTAATGCAGCTATCCAGTACTGTATTTTCTGTGTGATTTGACAAAGGATCACCTAAGTTGAATTTTATGTATAGTGTACTATAAAACTGCTATTTTACAATATTCTTTTGCCATCAGGTAATGGCAAAGGCTAATCAAACAGTTAAACCCATTCACATTCATGCTTATATTCTCTACCGCCCTGTTTGCTCTTTACTGCCATCTCTTTTGCCAAATTTTGCCAGAGTTGCTGCTGCTAGAGCAAAAGTCAAAAGCTGATCAGGATTACATTATGCTTGTTGTATAAAGGGTTAAACCAAGAAAAGGGACGTTTTTACCTCTTTAGAGCCTCTGAACCCAGCCTGAAGTCAAGCTCAAGAATTAATGGATTCATCATCTCAGGACTGCTCTACTTACGCACTACACTGCACACAGGTTAACTTGTTCAGTACCACTGACCACTTAAGGTATTGTTTTAACTTTATACAGTTTCCAGAGTTAATGGATTTGGTATCTAGATTGCTCAAGTCTAGAGGTTTTAGTGGAGGATAATTTGTTACCTTTAAAAAAAGATGGGTTGGGGATGCACTACCAGAGATGCGTTCGTAGAGGCAGGGGGGCCAGGGGTTTTGGTCGTGGTTGGGGATACGGTACACTGCCAGGGATGCACTGAGAGGTAGGAGCTGGAGACCCTGTGGGTTTATGCTGCCATACTGGGGGTAACAAGTGTCATGGAATCAGTGTCCCCTAAAACTGTCTGTGGTCTGGATCCACTATCAAGGGCAGTTTTATGGAAAGTGTGAATAAGGCCTTAGGCTAACGCAGGAACATTAGAGGGGCAGCTAGCTTGTCAGGTTAGAGGACGACAGAGGGAAAGATAGGGACATTTAGTTAGTTCTTTCCAGTGTTGTCTAGTTGACTACTAGTTGTCTAGTGTTGCTTATTTACTTTCCTTCTGTTTCTGACTGTCATCTATAATTTATTTTAAACATCATTGAGACCATTATCTCTAGTTTAAGTTATCTAATGGGGAGTTGCCTTTTTGATTATTATTACTTATTGTTAGGTGCTTGCATGATTTCCCTTACTTGTTGGTCACCCTATTCTGCCAAACTGACTCCTGGGTGGTATTGGAATACCGAGAACCATTGTTAGGACCCTGGAAAGGTGACTGCTATAGGTGAAGCTAAGTTTTTGCAGTCTAGGGACCATCCAACTTTTGCACCTTAACCCTTTCTGGACCGGGCTAATTTTCGTTTTGGCATTTTCGTTTTTTCCTCCTTGTGCTTAAAAGGCCATAGCAGTTGCATTTTTACATTTACAGACCCACATGAGCCCTTATTTTTTGCGTCACTAATTGTACTTTGCAATAATAGGCTGAATTTTTGCATACAATATGCTGCGAAACTAGAAAAAAAAATATATGCGCGGTGAAATTGAAAAAAAAAAAAAACAATTCTTCTAATCCTAATGGAAAAAATGACATGTACGTTCATCAAGTCGGTATGATTAAAACAATATGTAACATGTATACCTTCTATTTTATTTGATGGCTTGTAAAAAACTCAAACCATTGTTAACAAATATATGTTCCTTAAAATCGCTCTATTCCCATGCTTATAGCGCTTTTATCTTTTAGTCTATGGGGCTGTTTGAGGTGTCATTTTTTGCGCCATGATGTGTTCGTTCTATCGGTACCTTGATTGCACATATGCGACTTTTTGATCGCTTTTATTACAATTTTCTAGATTTGATGCGACCAAAAATGCCAAATTTTGCCGAGCCGGCCGGCAGCAGACGCGGAGATCGCTCCTCCATGACAACGTCACGGGGGGCATTTTTCCCCTTTCTGTGGGTGGGGGTACTGATAGTCCGGGTGGGTCAATTGCCACTCAGGACTACCGTGACAAGAGCCCAGGGGACCCGTCACAACTCTGCAGGTCGCTGACCATTTGGGGATTACAGCCAGCCACAACGCGAAGCAGGTACTACCACCATACCTGTGTGCTGGACTAGCTCGGGCATCATGATACTTACACCTTTGGCTGAGCTGTCACAACCACCTGTCATAACATCACCCGGTGGATCATTATCCCCTCATATCTCATCTAATAGCTACAACACATATCTATGACAGGATAGCCTGCTCCTTTAGACATCTCTGTTCAACATAAATTGATCACCCATGTGACTATGTATGTGACCATGAAAGGTTTTTACCATGCATTTTTTCTAGACTTACTCCAGTCCTCGAGGACCACTATGATTTGAGGATATGCTGTACAAAGAACACCTGTGGTGATACCTGATGCACTATCTACATTTATGTCATAGTGAAATGAGTTGGGGAACGCTGCAATAGAGAAGCCTATGGTAAGTAAAATACCACCCATAACAAAATGCTATAACTAGAACCATACCTGCTGAACAAAATGTCAAGGGCCCGCAAAAACAAAAACAAAAAAAACACCCCAAAAGAAAGGAAACCCCCCCCCCCCCACCAAAAAAAAAAAAAAAAAAAAACACAAAAGAAAACATAGGCCCAGGCTTACTACTGCAAATGGGATAGAATTCTTGCTTACAATTCTGTCTTACATTTAAAAACAAAATTTTTTTGTATGAAACTACCCTGAAAGAGGCCTTAATGGAATGAGTCTACGACTAACTGTTCACACACTGTTCACGATGTTTGTATAATCACTCGTTTTCAGACCTGTCCTAACTTAGCCTTACTGAAGCCTTTATGCATAAACACAAAATAGTCAGAAATCACTCACAAAGAAATATTTACATCCCATCCAAGTAAATATACAGTAATTCAGTCTAAAAGGCACGTCTTGGCTTATGCAATGAAGTAGACTGTAACCAGTAAATCACTGAAAACAAATGGTTCATGCTGATCCACAGATAGGGAATGAATTACTGTTGTGCATAATAGAATTAAGTAGTCATTGACGTTAATCTAGAACAAATGTTCAAAGCATCCATGACACGTCTTTCTTTGTAATTGTATGCTGCACACATGTGGGAAATTAACATATTGGGGGGAATTTACCGTAGCTTTACTGATGTCTATTGTCATAGTAAAGTCGCAAATTTTTGCGCCAAACACTTCAGTTACAATTGTTATTATAATTCTGTTTTTTTTTTCACAGCATGTTTAACAACTGCGACTTCCTAAAAGAAAAAAGGGGGTTCAAAAAGGCACAAAGCCACTCCATTAGGGCTCACAATCTAAATTCACCTATCTGTATGATTTGGGTGTGGGAGGAAACCGGAGTACCCAGAGGAAACCCACGAAAACACGGAGAGAACACACAAACTCTTTGCAGATGTTGCCCTTGGTGGGATTTGAACCTAGGACCCCAGCACTGCAAGGCTGCAGTGCTAACCACTGAGCCACCGTGCTGCCCATATTATGCCCAAATTTATGACAGTTCGCACACCATTTTGATAAATTTTGCACAGAGAAATGATTTGGAACTACTTTGATAAATCCCCCCATTTTCCCTATATTTCTCTGCTGTACATAATATAGGAGCCTGTTAGCCTCATATAATAAAAAAACCCCCCTACATATTAATTTAACCCATAGCTGCACCAGGACGTTATTGAACGTCCTCGTGCCGCTATGGGAGTTAAGAGGGGGGTCGCGCGGCGACCCCCCCTCTGAACTGCCGCGATCCCGGGTGCCGCATGTAGCCCGGGATCGCGGCTATTAGCGGGCACAGTCCAATCGCCGTGCCCGCTAATTAAGTACTTAGAAGCAGCTGTCAAAGTTGACAGCTGCTTCTAAATACTTGCTGATATGCATCCCTGGTGGTCTAGTGGGGGGATCGCCCCCCTGCGGAGCGATTGCGGGGGGGCGATCCCCGCATCCATCCCGGGCCGGGGTCTGCTCCGTAATGGCGCTGATCCCGGCTCGGCATTCTATTGCTCTTGGCTGCAGCAGCCAAAAGTAATAGAACACCGATCTCATGGATTCATACATTATAACTATACTGCATGGATCTCTATGAGAGATCAGAGTGCATATACTAGAAGTCCCCCAGGGGGGCTTCTAGTATATGTGTAAAGTAAAAGAAAAATGTATTTTTAATAACACAAAATCCCCTCCCCTACTAAAAGTCTGAATCACCCCCCTTTCCCCATTTTATAAATAAAAATAAATAAATTAATTAATAAACAAACATGTTTGCTATCGCCGCGTGCGTAATCGCCCGAACTATTAATTAATCACATTCCTGATCTCACACGGTAAACGGCGTCAGCGCAAAAAAATCCCAAAGTGCAAAATTGCGCATTTTTGGTCGCATCAAATCCAGAATAATTGTAATAAAAAGCGATCAAAAAGTCATATATGCGCAATCAAGGTACCGATAGAAAGATCACATCATGGCGCAAAAAATGACACCTCACACAGATTCATAGACCAAAGGATAAAAGCGCTATAAGCCTGGGAATGGAGCGATTTTAAGGAACATATATTTTCTTTAAAAGGTTTTAATTTTTTACAAGCCATCAAATCAAATAAAAGTTATACATGTTGCATATCGTTGTAATCGTAACAACTTAAGGAACATATATAATGAGTCAGTTTTACCCCAGGGCGAACATAGTAAAAACAACCCCCCCCCCCCCCCAAATAAAAAAAAACATTTTTTTTTCAATTTCACCACACATATAAAGTTTTTTCTGGTTTCCCGGTACATTTTAGGCAAAAATTACATCTGCCATAGCAAAGTACAATTAGTTGCGCAAAAAATAAGGGCTCATTTGGGTCTCTAGGTGGAAAAATGCAGGCGCTATGGCCTTATATACACGAGGAGGGAAAAACGAAAACGCAAAAATGAAAACTGGCTGTGTCCCCTAAGGGTTAAAAAAAAAAAAAAAACATAAAAATACTAAATTCCCCTAGTGCTTTCTTAATATATGCATGGCTTTAGGAGATTAGTTATACCAGAATTCTCCATATTAACAATCACGTTGCTAGACTGAAATCCCAAGTCTTACAGACAGGGTATAGTCAGATGATGCTCAGCTCTAGGCAGGCAAGGGTTGTAATTATCAGTGGACATTTCCAGTTCAGTAACAAAGGCCAGGCAGATACCAAATGAAGCAGTGAGAACACACACTATAGTTCCCCTCTGACATCAAGTGCGATATCTGACCTTCTATTACAGCCTGCCATGGGTAGCAAAAATAACAGTATACTGCAACACAACATAAAATTGCATTGTACTGTACAAGTAATCAAATGAGTGTGTGTATAAATCTGTTACGGCGACAAAAAGGTAAATAAATATCCCCCCCCACCCCCATCAAAAATAAATAAATAAATAAAAATCCATAGGCAGAAAAATAATAAATGTTTGAAATTTTGGTGCATAGCATTGAAAATTGAAAGCTTATTGAGTGGATGGCCGCCATATAACAGTAAATAACGGCCATTATTTCAATATAACAGCCGTTGTTTTAAAATAACAGCAAATATTTGCCATTAAATGGCGGCCATCCACTCAATTTCAACATTGTGTGAACAGATCCTTTCTGTGTTTTTAATCCAATCCTGGTTTTGGTTGCAATATGAGGACCACAATACTGACTGAAATATACGTAGTGTGAACCCAGCCTAAGGGTATGTGCCCACTACAGAATCCTGATGGAAAACCTGTTCGTTCTTTGGACGGACAGCGAAATCCGCCCGTGCATAGAATGGAGTCTTTGGAATGGGCAGAAATGCGCACGGCCGCTAGACTCTACGAGCTGGTGTGAGCTGCGGAATCCTTGACAGGTTTTCCATCCGGATTCCGTAGTGTGCACATACCCTATAAAGTTAAACCCTCACCATGCTGTGTTGTGGATAAGTTGCCACAGAGCCAAAAAAAATGCCAGAGGAGAGAACGCCACAGAAACAAAATCACCAATTAAGTATTTCACTTAATAAAAAAATCATTGTCTTACACTTCGTTGCTTATAGTTAGTTTAAGCACTGATGCATAAAAGAATATTTTTTTCTCGTGGTTCCACATCTTCAATTGAAATCAACAGGAGATCTTTCTTTATTTTTGATGTCTGCACAGAGTCTGTATCCAAAGCCACATGGATTATAGCTCTGTGATTATACCTTTAAAGGGGTACTTTAATATATATATAACAGAGTCACTGTCGTTACAATTTATTTATTTATTTTTTTGCAGAAATCAATAGTCCAGGCGATTTTAATAAACTTTGTAATTGGGTTTATTAGGCAAATATGCCATTATCTGCATTTAAAAAGCCTTTTCCCAGGCCCCCCTCCTCTCCTTTCTGTCATCCACTGCTCAGAATCAGGAAATCTCGACTGTTTTTTTTTATCAGTCGGATCCTGTCTGAGCTATGGAGAGGGGAGGGGGGAGAAGAGACTGAGGAGAAATGCCAGCCGCAGAGAACAGAGAACAAAGGATTACTCAGCAGGGGAGCTATTCAGAAGTCAGAGAGGTCAGTGGTGACTGTCAGAGGAGAGAGCCTGTGATGTTGCTGTAAATTAACTCATTGTTGTCCTGTTTTGGTGCCTTGTTTCCCTCTCTCCATGGGGAAACCATGAAAACAGGGGGAGAGCTTCCAACTGCTTTTTTCATGATAAAAATTCATTTTTCGGCTAATAAACCCAGTTACAAAGTTTCTTAAAACCGCCTGTACTATTAACTTGTTTTATTTGGAGATACATAGTACAAACAACATGGATACAAATGCACACAATATATCCATCATAGGAACAATCACAGTTCACGATACAAGGAAGTCAAGTCCATTCTTACCTAACAATACTCCCACGTGTCCTCCTGCAGTGTCTTCGGATCTCCCACTGACTGCTGCCCCCACTAAGACAAACTCATCTCAGAAGTAGCCAATCACACATCATGGTGCTGAGCTATCTTAGTGATTGGCCGAGCAGGCTGTAGCGGCTGAGATGAGTTAGACTCGGAAGCAGGTGGCAGCATGGGACCCGGAGACACTGTAGAAGGACAATGGGGGAGCGTGGTGAGGTAAGAATAAGATGTTTAAAAAGTGCTGGAGTACCCAATAAAAGTTAAGAATTTTTACTTTCACTTTTGTGTAAATGTTGACTAAAATTACATAAAGTAAAAAATATGAAAGTATATACACATTTTCTAACCTTTCAATAGATTTTAACTATAAAATGTGTTTCAAAAGGGGTTCTTAAGAAATAATAATCCCTTTACTTGAGTTCCTAAATGCTGTTGTGATGGCCACAATAAAAGAGACAATGGTGGCAACTGGCCAGCACTTACACACTTATCATTCAATTGAGTCTAGACGTGAAAATATAAAAAGTATTGTGTAAAGAAAGTGGCAGTTAATTCTATGCTAAAAGGCCATGTATTTATAGCCAGCCTTATCTTCTAAGACACAGATGACATTTTCTTCTCTTTGTGTCAGCATTTTCTGAACAAATGTTCATTTACAAATAATAGCATAAGAGCAGACTATGTATAAACATTTGCAGTGTCCCAGGACGGGTGTGCCACTAAGTCTTATGCCACCTGTTGAAAGGTAACACTGTCAGGTGTCACACTCTGGGATGATAGGTGCCTTTCCTCACCATCACCACTTGGTGTCTCACTTCTCCCTTTCTGTCTGTATGCACAGCTGAAGGGTTAACTAATGTTTGTACTGTTTACTGTTTGACCAATCACTGGTGCAGGTACCTCACACACAACCAACCAACTACACTTCTCTCTCTTTTCTCACTTCCCCACCAATAGGAGGTTAGACCCAGTCAAAGTATAAAGGTCAGTTAGTTCCTGGTGGGAGGGTCTTTTTCTAGTCAGTCAACTGCAGAGAGGAGAAAGTTACTGCTTCAGGCTTCAGCAAGGCCTGGCTTAGGCTAGGGCCCTGGTTCTATGGTCTTTTGCCTTCTGTAGTGGTGTTGTTGTGGGACAGAGAGACACACTTTTTCCTCAGAGAGATTTACAAGCAAAGATGGGCTGCTAAGCCCAAAGGTGGAGTTAACCTGGGTTAACCTTGCCTATGCCTATATCCTTTTAACAATCAGAACAATCTGAAGTAAAGGGATTGATCCTCAGTAGGACAATGGGCCTAAGCTGAAGTATCCTACTGGTAACTGCTCAACTCCCGTGTGGGTAACTCCACTCCTGGCCACCGTGACAAGTGCCCCAGTAAAAACACTAGAGCCCACCTGCTGGAAAGGAGTTTAATTAGGAAAGATACATCAGGTGAAATAGAGTGGCTTGTCTACATTTATATCAGGTACTTACTGTAGAAAGAGCAATGACAACCCCTATGGGCAATTTCATGGTTTCCATTAGAGGTTGTCAGCATGAGTTGCCTGATTTCTAGACCCAGATCACTCAGAAACAAAGGTTAGCAGATTAATATTACACATGACGCTGTATATTTTTAGGTTGCTATTTATGGAAAATAATTAAAAAATATTTTGCAATATACACAAAAGGTTTAGTGGTAGAAAGTTAATGAAACATGCTCAGAACATGCATACATTCGGAAAACTACCCCAATAGCGTCACAATTACACTCCATTCTGCCCATTAAAGTCAATGGGTAGAGGCTCTATGTTGTCGTATACCTTGTCTACCTCCTACTCTTTTACCTCATACTCCTACAATTTTATAAAGCAGCCACTTAGTGTGGTATTTAAGATCACACATGACCTAAAAAAAAAATAGTAAAATGTTTGTGTGATGTGTCAAAAGTTTTTTTTTTAAGGGACAACAATGGTTTAAGGTCATCTTTCCATTGGATATGTTGTCATGGTAATAAAACATTTCCAAGTTCATTTTCATTACTAAATTACATGTTCTGATGTAATCACTTTTCATTAGCAACACTTAGTGAAAGAATGACTCACCTCTAACTGTAATATTTATAGCTACTGTATCAGTTTTTACCTTGGAGATTACATACATGAGTTTTAAACATTGAAGGCCTGTTAAAAGGGTATTTTTTTTCTTTCAAATCAGCTGGTTTCAGAAAGTTATAAAGATTTTCAATTTATTTCTTTTAAAATCTTAAGGCTAGCAGTACTTATCAGCTGTTGTGTTTCCTGCAGGAAGTGGTGCATTCTTTCTAGTCTGACACAGTGCTCTCTGCTGCTACCTCTGTTCATGTCAGGAACTGTCCAGAGCATCAGCAAATCGGTAAGGTGGCCCGGGGAAGCCTGGTCTGCCTCCATGGTATGCCACTGACAGCATCCCCCCCCAGGGACCCAGAGAGAGATCCGCCGCTGTGATGTTCAGTTATCTTACTGTAGTGCAGGGTGAGCGGCTGAACATCAAAATCAGAACACAGGAGCAGGAACTGCCAACCTCCTGCACACAGAGAAAAGTGTTAAAGGACCTTATCAAATAACCTGCAGGTCCTCAACACTACTGTGAGGAGATCAGCCCGACTATAGAAGAAGGAGGGGGAAGCCTGAGAGCTGTAAGTGCTGTGTATATGTATGTGTGTCAGTGTGTGCATGTATGTATCTGTTGGTATACATGTATATGTCAGTATGTGTATGTACTGTATCTGTGGGTGTATATGTATATGTCAGTGTGTGCATGTATGTATCTGTATCTATGGGTATATATGTATATGTCAATATGTGTATGTTCTGTATCTGTGGGTATACATTTATATGTCAGTTTGTGTATGTATTTATGTATCTGTGGGTATATACAGTATGTATATGTCAGTGTGTGCATATATGTACCTGTATATGTCAGTGGTTACCACTTGGTGATTGAATCATACATTTCTAGTAATAATAACATACTGTAGGCCACAGAGGCATAGGCACAGTACAGAGCTATAAAATCAGGTGAACCAAAATTGTTATCTCATGGGCATTGCATACAGTATATTTGCTGGTACAAGCAGACCAAGAGTGGTAACAGGTCTCTCAATATGTGCAATACTGCAAGATTTTGATAGAATGGGGGGGGGGGGGGGGAGCTTTGGAGCAATACCTGGAGCATGACAGCATGAACTTAGCAGCACTTGCAGAGATGTCTACTTAACCAGGCAGTAGTGTCTCTCCAGAGAGGAAGGGAAATGCAGGGGATGAGCTCACCCTAGTTGAGCAGGAGGATAGTTAAGGATGGCTTGGAATAATAACAGCTTCTGCTAAAAATCCTAGACAGCTTAGGGTCGATGCTTGTTCCTGTTAAGAATTTGCATCCAAAGTTTTCTAATATCTAATCCTGATCTGTGAGTGGACCCTGCTCAAGCCAAAAGACTGCTTGATTGTTCCAGAACTGTGCCTTCCTTGTGAATGGAGTGGTAACTTCAGGTAGTTATGCTGTTGTTATGGTGTTATGCTTTACCACCCGTCTGACTTTATTATTGCACACAACAACCATCAACCACCCCAGTGCACCGATCTGGCTTGCCCCTGGCTGGCCCACTCCACTATTCATTAGTAGGGACGGGCTGGCTGGGTGGATCGGTGCACTGGGGGGTGGTAGTTCCGCCTCTGATGGCACCAAAATGACATAAAGATTAAACTCCTAATAGCACAGAAACAGCACTTAGGATGATGGTAGAATTTTCTAACCTGCTAATAGACAGACAGCCAAAGGTATTAAGAGGCAAACGCCTCTTAATACAGTTGACGCATTTTACTCAGAGAAACTAGAATCCCATACGGATTCCAATACGGCTTCCATGTAAAATGTTGCTTTAAATCAACTTCACATTGAATTCAATGGTAAATTTTAACTCTGCATCATGAATTGTCATGTCAGTTTTTGAGGTCATTTTTCCCAATTTAAACGTGGATTTTCTGGCCACACTTGTACTTTTTTTTAAAAGAAAAAAAAAAAAGAAGCTCTATGTAAACATAATAGCAAATATCCATATACTTTTATCTGTGATCATCAAAGTCGGCCACACAGGGGGCACCTTGGAGCTGTCCCTGTATGACTATCTCACATCATTAATTATTAAGAGCATCTCTAAAGCCAGGAAATGTTATGCGGAGGAGGCCTAGTTACCAGGTGCCTATTCATATGTGCAGCACAATGAGGAATCTACACAAATAACATTAAGATATAAATCATCTTCATTTTCAGGCAAAGTATAATAGAAATGTAAAACAAAGTGTCAATGACAATCCTCCAGTGAACATCTTCCACACTCTGAGTATTACTTACCATGAAGTGAAGCCTTTGTGCTGCATGCTACTTCTCTTTTAAGGGACAGTGACCCATGCAGTTCTGCTGTCCAAGATGAAGATCTCCCACCTCTGCTCATGATTCCAGTGATGAAGCTGCAGAAGTCCAATGGCATAAAGCTATGTAGTGCACAGGTGCTGCTCCTTCTCTATCAAGCTGTCTGTCATGTGACTGATGCTGGGGGAGACAGTCCTGCCCTTGGGAAATTAAATCCAGGTGTAAGGTTTCAGTTACAAGAAGAAGGTAATGAGGTTCATATGCCATATGTGTCTGGTAAACAGAAATGTCATAGGATGAGGGTGCTCCTTACAACTACAGCTCCCAATAGTTGCCCTGCTATTGTTATGTACAGTGCAGACTGACATGCCTCTTCACTGTAACAGTAGAAATACATTTAATGGATGCACTTCTCTATATGTTGGTTGAATGCTATTTTCAAAGAGGATTGCTTTACTAAAAGAAAGGTAATGTAGTTACTTCTACAGTCAACACTTTCAGGGAAGTCAATGTAAGGCAGAATACAGACTGCCATAATATGGGTGTATTTTGCAGACATGCCAATCGTTAACATTGGTCAGGGTCTGATTGATGAGACTCCCACTGATCTGCAGATATAGCTGAGGGGAGAAGGCAATAGCAAACTTTGCTCTTCTGCTGAGTGCTCAATCCATCTCACTGCAGGACAAGGGTTCCATAGACTTATGGAGCCCATCTTCTGCAATGAGTTGGAGCAAGCGCCAAAGTGGGGAGTGGTGCGTACTACCTGGTGCTTTTCCCGGCTATATTGAGAGATTGGTGGGGGTCTCATCACTGACTTTAAATACTTTAAATGACTGTATGATATGTAAATTTATTTTTTAAAAATAAATGCTTTAAAGGGCTACTCTGGATTGTTTTTAAATCAACTATTGTCAGAAAGTTATATAGATTTATAAATTACTTCTATTTAAAAAAAATATATCTCAGGTCTTCCAGTACTTATCAGCTGCTGCATGCCCTACAGGGCATGGTGTATTCTTTCTAATCTGACAAGGTGCTCTCTGCTGCCACCTCTGTCTGTGTCAGGAACTGTCCAGAGCAGGAGAGGTTTTCTATGGAGATTTGCTACTACTCAGTTCCTGACAATGAAAGAGGTGACTAGTTTCTATCGGTCTTAGACAAAAATCAGATACATTTTTGTTTCAGACAAATTGATAAAGCTGGGCAATGGTGTGTATTAAAAAAAAGTGCTTTATAATTTTTGTAGCATTCACATCACATTTTCGCTGTAAGGACTTCTGCAGCCTGTGGCAATGAAATGCCAAGATAATAGATCAATGCACTGCATTGATTTCTATGAGCAATCAAACCAGGGGGGGGACTAAAAAAATATGTAAAAAGGGTTTTTAAGATAAATAAATCCATCCCATAATAAGGGTACAAACACACACACCGTATATGCAGCAGATACGCAGCAGATACGCAGCAGATACGCAGCAGATTTGACGGTGCAGATTTAATGATGTGTTCAGTTATTTAGATCTAATCTGCTGCGTATCTGCTGCGTATTTGCTGTGTATCGCAGAAGTAGATATGCTGCGTATATGGTGTGTGTGTTTGTACCCTAAAGTTTAAATCACCGCCCTTTCCTATTTTCTTTTTTATGAAAAAAAAAAAATGTAAACCAAAAAAACTAATAAACACATTTGGTATCACCACATGCAGAATCAAATGATCACATTTCTGATCTCACACGTTAAACAGCGTAAGCGCAAAGACTGTCAACAGACAAAATTTATGATTTTTGGCCACATCACATCCCAGAAATCATGGTGCAAAAAAAATGACACCAAAAATAAAAACTTGACGAGGTTCAGACCTATGACCTTTTAACCCCTTAAGGACCGAGCTAATTTTCGTTTTTGCATTTAGTTTTTTCCTCCTTGTGTATATACGGACCCACATAAGCCCTTATTTTTTGCATAACTAATTGTACTTTGCAGTGACAGGCTGAATTTTTGCATAAAATATGCTGTGAAACCAGAAAAAAAATTATATGCGCGATGAAATAGAAAAAAAAACTTTTTTTTCTTTGGGAGGGCTTTGCTTTTACGCTGTGTGTCCTATGGAAAAACTGAGATGTTATATATGTTCCTCAAGTCGGTACAATTAAAACGATATGCAACTTGTATAACTTTTATATTAATTGATGGCTCGTAAAAAAATAAAACCTTTTACAGAAAATAAACATTCCTTAAAATTGCTCTATTCCCATGCTTATAGCGCTTTTATCCTTTGGTCTATGGGGCTGTCTGATGTGTCATTTTTTGCGCCATGATGTGTTCTTTCTATTGGTACCTTGAATGCGCATATGTGACTTTTTGTTCACTTTTTATTACAATTTTTCTGAATTTGATGCAACCAAAAATGCGCAATTTTGCACTTTGGAATTTTTTTGCGCTTACGCTGTTTACCGTGAGGGATCATGAATTAAATAAATTAAAATTTCGGGCAATCACGCACGCTGCGATACCAAACATGTTTATTTATTTTTATAACATGGGAAAAGGGGGGTGATTTGGACTTTTATTAGGGGAGGGGATTATTTATTAATAAAAACACTTTATTCTTTTTTTACATCCAGTAATATGAAGCCCCCTGGGGGACTTCTATATACACAGAACTGATCTCCCATAGACCATCTACATAGATTGCCGAGGCGGGATCAGCGTCATTCCGATGCTGAGCCCCGGCCGGCTTATTAGAACGGATCTCCCCTCCGCGATCGCATCGCGGGAGGGAGATCCCCCACTAGACACCAGGGACAGGGGCCACATATACTATCCAAATGCAGCTTTGACAGCTGCAGTTGAATAATACCTGCTAATACCTGCGGTCTCTGGCTGCAGATAGCAACCGGGGACCGCGGGCTGCAGAGAGGGCTCACGCTGGGAGCCCTCTCTGTGTACCCTCAACAGCCGCATGAAAATTGGTAGCGACATGAAGGGGTTAAGGAATGTGGCTATACAATGGAAGACCTGTTTATGGTCTTCTGATGTATATAGCCAACATGTGATGTGAATATATCTTTGAGAAATAGTTATTCAAATGAATAGATGTATTTTCCTGAATATTAAGCTGTAATATTAGATAATCCTCTTAGAATGTTATCCAAGCATCACTACTCCTGTGGGGATACAATAAAAATAGAATGATGTGTAGGGTGGGTTTCCTAGATACCAACACGTCGCTGAATATTAAAGTGTAAAGTGTCATTTAAAACAACTTTGCAGGAATCAATAGTACAAGCGATTATAAACTCTGTAATAGGTTTTATTAGGCAAAAGAGCTTCCTTCTGTACTCCTAAAGCTGCTTTGGTGAAAGTGTGGGGTAGGCCTCAGTAATCAGACACTATTCTGTAGATGAGTGATATGTATTGTTAAAGTGACTCTGTACCCACAATCTGACCCCCCCAAACCACCTGTAACTTCGGATAGCTGCTTTTGCTCCAAGATCTGTCCTGCGGTCCGTTCGGCAGGTGATGCAGTTATTGTCCTAAAACCCAATTTTTACCTTACAGCCTAATGTCAAATTGGTGTGGCCTAGAGTACCCATGTCCTAGGATTGTGACGCCCGTCCATCCCTCCTCCCCATCATTAGGAATGCTCCCGGGCAGAATTTTTCCCATTCATCACCTGTCTGAACACTGCACAGGTGCCTTAATGATCCAGCTCATTTGCAGTGTTCACACAGCTGATGAATAGGAAAAATTGTTCTAGGGGCATTTCTAATGATGAGGAGGGCGGGGAGGAGGGACGGAGAGGCATTGCAAGCCTAGGGCACAGACACTCTAGGGCACGCCAATTTGACACAGGGATGCAAGTTTAAGGGTAAATTCACACGGGTGGATCCGCAGGGAGTCTCGCGCACGAAATCCGCAGCTAATCCGCAATAAACGTATTATTCTTATTATTATTAATACGTGTATTGCGGATTAGCTGCGGATTTCATGCGTGAGACTCCCTGCGGATCCCCCCGTGTGAATTTACCCTAAAAGTTGTTTTTTAGGACAATAACTTCATCAACTGCCTAAAGGACCTCAGGGCAGATCTTGGATTAAAAGCAGCTATATGACGGTACAAGCTGTTTGAGGTGGTCAGGTTATGGGTACAACCACTTTAATGTAAAAACACTTTAAAAAATTTTCAGGTATTTTATTAGCAGAAACAATAACTTCCACTTTTCCCACAATCCAGCTTAAATTCCTAAAGGCATGTTCAAAATCTGCAGCATATATAGGCTATTTTTAATATCTTTAGGCCCTATACCTATTCACATGAATGGGGCTAAACACCCAAGCTCACATATGGTGCTGGTGCTAAATTAAAGTAATCTTTTTTAAAGGGGTACTTCAGCTGGGGGGGGGGGGGGGGGTACTTCAGCGGGGGGGGGGGGTACTTCAGCGGGGGGGGGGGCACTTTTTTGCTGGGACCGGGGAGGAGGTGGCTGAGGGAAAAGACGTCCCCTCACTCCCCCGGTTCCAGCGGCGGGTCTCGCATCGCGGCGCTCCAGTCCCCAATTCCCGGACGCTTCCTGGTGTCTGACGCGGGCCCGAGACGTCAGTTAGTGACAGATGCAGGATCTGAGCGGACTTGAAACGGATCCCGCCTCTGTCACTGAGTTGCTGAGTGGACCTGAGACGTCACGTCTCTGGTGCGCATCAGACACCAGGAAGCGGCCGGGAATCGGGCACCGGAGCGCCGCGATGTGGGACTCGCCACTGGAACCCTGGAACACTGGTCCCAGCAAAAAAGTGCCCCCCCGCTGGAGTACCCCTTTAAGTCTCCAAAACCATATGGAGTGGAATTGTGCTGAAATTAGGTCCCTATTAAGTAGCATCAAAGGTAAATCCCTTTCAAAAGGATGAAATATGCTGTCTGCCAGTTTTCCCTAATGATCTGGCAACTCTGGACCTATAAAGGACCATTAATGTCCATGTCATATTTACTGATGTTAGACTATATGGTATGATATCTGAATTTGCCTAGCAAAAGGTACATGCTCTTTGAGTTTTATTAGAAACTTAACCCCATCCCAAAACTTAGGATGGGTTCACACTTACAGGATCTACAGCAGATTTGATGGAGCAGATTCAAAACAAATCTGCAGCTTTAAATCCACCAAATCCATCAAAGCCATCAAATCTGCTCCTGTATGTGTGAACACAAAATGTACATGTAAATAAATAGCTGTGGTGGCCTTTCATCCATGGTGACATCCCTTTATCATCCCTACCCAGCTCTATACATGTGTTAAATCATTAGCCAATGCAAATACATCTGTTGGGTATGATATCATGATGGACATGGTAACCATTTAGATCCCATATGGGAACTGGGTTTGCGATGCGGCAGATGACACTAAAGAACTAATATTTAGTTTTTTTTACATAAGTAATGTACTTTAATTAAAGATGTCTGAGATCTAAGGAAAACACATTTCAATCATTGTGGTTATAACATTAAGCTCTGGGCTTTTCAAGCTTGTGCCTTCATCCTTGGCAAGAAAATATTTTCATTTTTTTCAGTCTGAGGAGGGTAATAATACCTTCACATTGGAGGCCCCTTGAGGTATTCCAGAACTGCAATGGTATTTGCAGAACAGACTAGATGAGCATAGAAGGGAGTCAGCAAGCACACTGCACCTCTTTGGGCATTGCACAACACTTCATATAAACTGAGAGAACACGGCAAGGCTACACCATATGACAGGAGGATGAAGCCACTGCAGAATGGTTACTACTATAACGTATCATTGTGACATTACTGTAGATTTATAGATAGTCACATATTTCTTGAATTTAACCAGAAGCTATATCTTTTCATACTGACATCATAGCCCATAAGGGATCATTCATGTATATACATTGGACTGTACCTAAAAATATGTAAGTTTTATTGTTCCTTTATTGGTGCAATTTCCTAAATTTTGGGGATTTCACCACCAGGGGTGTTTTCTTCAGATGTCATGGTTCTCCTCTATGGAAATATTGCACAGCTATTTTGAACCTGACCTCATTGCCTACACTACACCACAATATTAGGTGATAAGTTATTTGTTGTATATGCTATTGGTCTTCTTTTCTTAACTCAGCTGGTGATTGGCTGAGCTGTCTGCCACTCAGATGGGCCGTGTGTGGGACCAGGGAGAAGGCACAGCACAGAAGGAGACTGGGAAGGAGACTGGTAAACTTTGGGCAAGAGCTGCACGAACATCCTTATTGATGCCCCTGCAGCCCTTGCTAAACGATTATTGAGCTGTATAATAGGTCCAGTAAACGAGCGCTTATCCAGCAGATCGGCGCTTGTTCACAGTATTGATCAGGCTTCCATCGGCCCTAAGGGCCTTTTCACACTACGGAAAAGAGGTGGAGAGTGGAGGCGTGCAAGGCATCTAATTGAAACAGATAGCAGGCGGGATTCCAAGAGGAGTCCGTGGGCAAGGGTTCCGCTTGGAATTACCGCCTGTTTTGCGTTGTCTGAATGCTCCCTTAGAGACAACATCAGGATATGTTTAAAAAAATCCTGCAGGTAGGCGGTCCTTTTCTGACACGAGTATGTATGCATATGTACTTGACAGTCACATTGGGCAGCAGTTTGTCTGTGTAATATCAGTCTGCTTAGCAAACTACAGTGCACAGGTAATCTAAAATGCCTTACAAAATTCTGTTATTAATAAGTTAGCTTGTAGCAGACAGAGCGGACCTACTTACTATATGTGCTGTAGCAAGGAACTTAAAATGTTTCTCTGTGGAGAAGAGTCATGGCTGTGGCCAGATAGAAAAGAAAAAGAAAAGTGAGCAGCTCTGATCAGAGAGGACCTCCTGAGAGTCATTCGATATGAGTGCACTGTCATCAATTTTATGGTCTGCAGAGAATGGGTAGAACTAGTATCTACCAATATACTGTATGGTCAATGCAATTACTGCCTGCTCAGCCAATCACTGACTAAAGCGAGACAGCAATGAGTTGTCACTGCTAAGATGAGTTTATCTCGGAAGTAGCAGCCAGAGTGTTCAGTGGGGGACCTGAAGAGAAGACAGGAGGAGTGTGGTAGACCTGGAGGAGTGTGGTAGACCTGGAGGAGTGTGGTAGGCTGTTTGGTATTTTCTTTGCACCCCCAACAATATATAAAAAAAAATAAATGCACAGAGTACCCCTTTAATTACTGCCTTGCTCTCCTAGATGGGGCTAAACATGGTGTGACTAATGAACTGCACCAAATGATTCATGTAGAAAAGTATTAAATTGGTCACACACAGTGCCAGGTCGGCTAAACCTTTTTCTGATTCTGTCATATAAAGTCGAAATAATTCACGGATAAATATGTCCCATTATCTTTCACCTGCAAACAAGTCATAAGACGCTAAAAAAGACACCGCAGGTTAAGAGAATGAAATGTGTGTATTTACATGAAGGGGGAGGGGGGCAGGGGGGCTGCCTTCTGGTATGGCAGTGCTTGTGTTCCTTAATAGAATTGTAATCAGAAGCTAAGCGATAAGATCAAGCATTAACCAATTAGCAATGTTTGGCCAGTGATAACAAATGCGTACATCCTAACATCTAATGGCAGAAGCAAGGTGGAATGTGGTTTAAGAATTGCATTCATTAAAAAAAAATCTGCAGACTGAAGCTCAACCCAAAACTTTGTTTTGGGGTATCTAAAAATTCTATTTCAGGCTATGTTCCCACTACGAGAATGTGCGGTCCTATATCATTATCATGATCATTATTTGCAGTCATCAATATTCCCAGACAGCCACCCTTCCCCGCTATGATTCCGTAGTGGGAACATAGCCTCAATATGGGATGTATTATTGGTCTTTTAAATGCTTTTACAAGCCAAAATATGTGCCAATATACAACCATGTTTTGCCTCTTTCATCCAGCTTAAAGCTAGCTCTGACCGGCTAAATATGTCAGTAGGAGAGAAATACTTTTTAAAATTAACTCTCCATAGATACTTTGATGGACACCAACTCAGGTTCTGCACAATGGAAATCACAATACTGTAGATAGCTATATAATTGCCAACAGTCTCATTTTTTTGCTGGGACTATCCCCATTTTCAACAGACAGTCCCGGCAAGCCCTGCCCCGTCATATCAGGCCCTACTCCCTGATGTCAAGCCCCGTCCCTGTGCCAACCCTTATGCTTTTAACTATAAGCCTATGAGGCTTAAAGGGGTTATCCAGCACTGTAAAAAATGGTCACTTTCTTCCAGAGACAGCACTACTCTTGTCTAAAGTTCAGGTGTGGTTTGCACTTCAGCTCCATTCACTTCAATGGAACTAAGTGGCAAAACCCCACCCAAACTGGAGACGAGTGGTGTTGCCATGTTTTTGTAATGCTGGATAACCTCATTAAAAGAAAACTCCTCTGCCAGTCACTGGTTTGGCTGCAGGCAGTAATCTTCCTCCAGCCACTAGAGGCCACTCTCCAGCTGTCGCTCCTGCATCATGGCTAGAGGAGCTTGAAGAAAGAGAAGATGGTGTTTTGCACTGAGCCAGGTAATAACTATACAGGAGGAGACCTACACAGGAGGTGACAAATATACAGCAGTTGACAATACACAGGAGAAGATACACAGGAGGGAATATATACATGAGTACATAGAGGATACATATATACAGGAGGAGACCTACAGAGGAGGAGAAATATACAGGAGGATACGTATATACTGGAGTTCTGGGATCCCTACCAATTGATACAAAAAGAGAATTACTTGGCTGAGGGTTGTGTCCTTTTAATTTCTATTCACCTAAGCTGAGTAGATGGAGCACAGATACCATAACAATTGCATAGGAATGCATAGGGACTATTATGGCCTTTGTAGAGCAGAGAAGAATTTTTTAGAAATATTTCTGTCACTTTGTTCTAGCAAATGGTTTGGGTCTCAGCAATCAAACCCCCACTGATGTATGTGCAAGCAGCTGTTTCACTATTGAGTTCAATGCAACTCAATATAAAAAAAGGACTGTAAATACATACATTTTCCATATGTCTGACTTGCGGCCACTTTTGGGTATGCCGCCGCACATTACATTGTGGGATCAGCTATTATCCTGTAACACAGTAGTAATATATCAGGACCCCCCCCTAGTCCTTTCACTAACACAGTAGTCATTAAGCAAGACCCCCTAGCCCCTTCCCCTAAAACAGAGGTCACACAGCAGAACTCCCTTAACATAGTACACAGCCTCTTCATACTGAGCCCAAGTTGCTGGCATAGCATGAATCCAGAATGCAACCCAGACTCAGGACTCTGTGTGTGATGTGGTCGCTGATGCTGTTGCTGTGATGTGGTCGCTGATGCTGTTGCTGTGATGTGGTCCTGACGCTGGTTACAGCACTCTAGTGAAAGGAGTAAGTGTCAGAAGGACAGGTAGCACATAAAAAGAGAGCTGCCCACTAGGAAAATACCTGGAACGTTTATGGCAAATACCCCCGAGTGTTGCTGGCCGCAGTATATGCAGCTTAGTGTTCTAGTTGAGATGTTACTGTGGAGTCCAATTAGCTCAGAATCTACCAATTGATCGCATAGCCCCATACTGACAAAAACGGAGCCCTGTAAAGACTCCTTCTAATATTCACCAATCTATCACATTGGTGTTCATATTGGGCAGCTCACCTAAAAGTAGTCATATAAAGCAGTGCTTCTCAATTCCAGTCCTCAGACCTCACCAACAGGTCATGTTTTGAGGATGTCCCATACAAAGGACACCTGTGCTAATACCCGATGCACTGACTATAATTATATCACCTGTGAAATACTAAGGAAATCCTCAAAACATGACCTGTTGGTGAGGCCTGAGGACTGGAATTGAGAAGCACTGATATAAAGAACTGAACATAGTGAGAGCAAGATGATCAGTATAAGTAATACATAGCAAGAAGGTTCCAGCACATGGTATACAATCACAGTATATGATAGAAGGCCCCCTCCACACGTCCGTGTCAGTTTTTACCGTCAGGAAAACCTGATCAGGAGGCCTCAAATGTCATCAGGAAAGTATCAGGATTTCCTGACAGTAATCCGTTTTTACCATCAGGAAAAACCTTCAGGATTTCCTGATCAGAAGAAAAAAAGGGAGATGTAGTTCTGCAAACTGGATGGTCACAGTTTGCAGAACTACAACTCCCATAATGTCCGGCTGACAGGTCATGATGGGAGTTCTACTTCTGCAGCCTGTGGCCATCCAGGTTGCAGAAGTACAACTCCCATCATGACCTGTCAGCAGGACATGGTGGGAGTTCTACTTCTGCAATCTGGATGGCCACAGGCTGCAAAAGTACAACTCCCATCATGACCTCTCAGCAGGACATAGTGGGAGTTGTACTTCTGCAACCTGGATGGCCACAGGCTGCAGAAGTACAACTCCCATCATGACCTCTCAGCAGAACATGGTGGGAGCTTTACTTCTGGGGGGAGGGGGGGGTGATCTCACCTGTCCTGGTTCCTGGTCTTCTGATCTCGAACCAGGGGTGAGGATACAGCTGTGCCGTGGAGGGGGGAAGAGAGAGGTCGGTGCCGCGGGCTGCCGGGCAGGGGGTCCGGGCGGGCGCCGTTAATCTGAGGTCGGGGGGTGCCGCTGAGCGAGGGGTCCCGGCGGGTGTCGGCGGGTGTCGGGCACTGGGCGAGGGGTCCGGGGGCGGGCCGCTGATCTGAGCTCCGGGGTGGGGGATCAGGCGCTGGGTGAGGGGTCCGGCCGCGCAGCATCAGGAAGCAGGAGGCCGGGGGAGCAGACCTGGACGGCAGAAGCAGGTGAACACCAGGAGGGAGGCCGGTGAGTTATGCGGGTGTTGGGGGGCACAGGTAATCCGGAATCGCGGGCACTTTCCTGATGTACATCAGGAAAGTGCCCGTGATTCCGGCGCTCCCATAGACTTCTATGGGGGCGTCCGAGCCGGAATTCCGGACAAAAATAGGACATGTCCTATTTTTTCCGGACCTATTTTACGGAACGGACGCCCTTCCGGAAAAATCCGGAAGGGTGTCCGTGACCAATTAAAGTCTATGGGTCCAGAAATCCGTCCGGATTTCCTGATAGGATGGTTTTTCCTGACGTGTGAAGGGGGCCGAAGTTAGCACATTAAGACCCATTGGAGATTTATCAAACATGGTGTAAAGTGAAACTGGCTCAGTTGCCTCTAGCAACCAATCAGATTCCACCTTTCATTTAACAAAGAGTCTGTAAGGAATGAAAGGTGGAATCTGATTGGTTGCTAGAGGCAATTCTCCCCCATTGTCTTGGAATCAATACTGTACCATCCCTTTACACAGGCAGCAAGATTCCTAAAATAACACTTCCATAGTCAACTAGAAAAGTAGAAGTTCATCTTTAACCAGGGACATGTCAGAAGCATGATATATCTGCATTCCTGGGATACGTCACTATGGAGCATAATAAACACAAACTAAAAGAAGCCAAACATAGTCCCCTCTGAGTATTTTATACCATGAGTAGTTTAGTTTCTGCACTGCTGAGCAGGGCTACAGATTTCAGATGAGCATATATTTTTTAGCAGATGCTCTATTAAATTTTCAAGGAGTTTCTTCTGGGATTGACGCATTTTTATAATTCATGACACTACAACATTTGTGGATAGCAAGAAAGTTAGAGGGATCTCTTGGCATTTCTTTTTTAAGGTCAATAGTGAACTGCAAGCTTGCACAGTAAAATTAGGCACTATTCAACTCTCTTTCAAAATAGTCCATTCACTACAACATATTTGGCTTAATACAAACCAAAGTTTGAAATGTAATTCATCATCCAAGGGTTTCAAGGGGTGTTAAATGATCAAGAATTTTACTGATTATTGGATAGACAAAGAACAGTACATTACAATTAGAGCTATTTACTTACAATACAATATACCTATAAATTCAAGTCCTTGAGTTTTCTCTGGAATCAAGTTGGTAAAAGTAATATTAAAGGGGTATTCCTATCTCAGCTTGTTATCCCACAATAACATACTGATCATTGGGGGTTTACCAGTCGGAAACCCCACCGATCCTGAGAACACATTCATCCTTGCAGTGGATGGTGTGCTCACCACACCTGCACAGCCACTGTGGCCTACACTCTATTCATTCATCAAGTTCAGTGCTTTAAAGCTTTCGGTGGCTATATAGAGAATGACTGGAGTACCAGCCACCAAATGGGTTTCTTGCTGTTATTGGGACCCAGTCACTTGCTCCCATTCTGAGACCTTACTCCCACTGTAGCATGATCCATGCCTACCTACTGTGATTTATGGTTGTGTGTCTTCTATTGTGGCCACAATTGTTGTGTAGAGCTGGCAGCAATGGCTTAAGGCCCAAGGACCAATAATCATCCCAATTAGAGAGATTTGGCAGATTATTGCTCCATGAAATAAAGACAAAGATCAGCTAATGAAAGCTATCATAGGCTGATCATCGTCTTTTAACATGTTGAAAAATCCCCCAGCGTGACGATCTTTCTTCTGTGGCGTGGCTCCATTGATTCTGTAAGCCACATCACAGAGGAGAGGGGGGGTTCGTCATACTGGGGGCCGGGGGGCTTTATGCCCGTCTGGTGCTTGGGAATAAACCAATGCTGTGTGCGGGAACCGCGCAGTGGTTCAAAAAATGGACTGCGGCATCGGCATCCCCTTTCCGCCATCCCCGCGCCGGTACCAGTATGATCATGTAAGAAACAAAAATCCAAGGTACCTAGTGGTACATTCGCTTTAATCAACATTTTTAAAATTATTTTACAATCTATTAATGTGCTCCACAAATCTGACCATTACTACTACTCTCAGAACTCGATGGCCTGCAGGAATTATTACCATCCACTGAATACATGATAAATGGGTCCCAGCACTTCACCCCAGACAATCAGCAGAATAGGAGATCCCAATCTGACATTCCCCCTTAGCTGCAAAACCATGAGTAGTAAGAGTTTGAATGGGGTGACATCCTTTTGACTCTCATAAACATTAGAGAGCACAGCATAGTGCTAAAGACTTTTTATTAACCCTTAGGGAACACCGCTAGTTTTCATTTTTGTGCTTTTATTTTTTCCTCCTTGTGTATATAAGGCCATAGCGCGTGCATTTTTCCACCTAGAGACCCAGATGAGCCCTTATTTTTTGTGCCACTAATTGTACTTTGCAATGGCAGATGTAATTTTTGCCTAAAATATTCCGTAAAACCAGAAAAAATTTATATGTGTGGTGAAATTGGAAAGAAATATACATTTTTTTTAATTTGGGGGGGGGGGGGGGGGTGTGTTATTTTATGCCGTTCACCCTAGGGTAAAACTGACTTGTTATACATGTTCCTCAAGTTGTTATGGTTACAACAATATGTAACTTGTATAACTTTTATTTTATTTGATGGCTTTTAAAAAGTTAAAACCTTTTAAAAATATATATATATATATGTTCCTTAAAATCTCTATTACCATGCTTATAACATTTCTATCCTTTTGTCTATGGGGCTGTGTGAGGTGTCACTTTTTGTGCCATGATGTGTTCTTTCTATTGGTACCTTGTTTGCGCATATGCGACTTTTTGATCACTTTTTATTACAATTTTCGAGATTTGATGCGACAAAAAATGCACAATTTTGCACTTTGGAATTTTTTTACGCTTGCACCATTTACTATGTGAGGTCAGGAATGTGATAAATTATTAGTTCAGGCGATTACACATGTGGCGGTCCCAATCTGTTTGTTTATTTTTATTTATATAAATAGGCAAAGGAGGGCGATTCTGACTTTTATTAGGGGAGGGGATTTTGTATTAATAAAAAATAAGAAATTTTTTTACACACATACTAGAAGTCCCCCCTGGTGGACTATAGATATACTGCATTGATCAATTTATTTCCATCTGATCCATCTATTTATCACCTATTAAGTGGATAGAGAAGAACAGCTACGGGCTGAAATACATCTTTTACATACGAAGGTTATCAGTGTCAGCTGATTCTGGGTGGGTTTACAATGATCAGCTCAATGATCATGTTTGTTTGCTAGTTGTTTCCAATCATCATCCTGCATAATGATTGGTCCTCACTGCATTATAATAAATAGGGATGGTCCGAACCGAGTTCGGTTCAGGTTCGTACGAACCCGAACTCTCGGCAATGATTCCCGCTGTCTGCCCTCTCCGTGGAGAGGGTGGATACAGCGGGAGGACCGCCTGGAAAACTGGGATACAGCCATAGCCATAGGCTGTATCCCAGTTTTCCAAGCGGTCCTCCAGCTGTATCCACCCACTGCACGGAGCGGGCAGACAGCGGGAATCTCATGGCGAGCGGGAATCTCATGGCAGTTTCGGACCATCCCTAATAATGAAATATGATGCAAGGAAATCTGACAGTTCAGTCTTTGGCATACAGGCTGCCTACAGATCGTACATACAGAACGTGAGTCTGTGCCCTAACTCTTATGTGCCGCTGACCCAATTGCTAAACAACAAAGAATGGTTACCATCAGTGTCGGACTGGAGTGCCTTGGGCCCACAGGGGAAATCATTCTTGTGGCCCACCCTTCAGCCACCACACTTATCTATGGTAACATTAATAAGGGTCCAGTTACACGGTGTGATATGGGGCAGTGTAGGGCTGCAAACGATTGCTAATCAGCAGAGAAGGAATATATAGAGATGTGCAGACAACAACCATGATTTTTACAGCCGCACAAAAGATCAAATCAGCCGACTATGGTGCATTTGCTTGTATGTCAGCAGATCTCTGGCACTTTTACATGGGCTGATCATTGGCTGAATAGACTTCCTAGGAGCACTTGTTACCAATTATTGGCCGGTGTAATTGGGCTATAAGACAATTTTCTTTGCATGATAACGCTGTATACTACTGTATGCTACCAATAACACCAGAATATAAAGAGCAAATATCCCCACACATATTACTGCCATACTATTACTGACCAAATCCTGTATACTGAGAGTGATATTACCAATAATACCAGTATATAGGAAATATTATCACCATACATATTACCGCCATACTGTTAATGACCAAATCCTGTATACTAATATTACCAATAATACCAGTATACAAGGGGGAAATATTACCGTCACACTACAACCATTACTATATTGTTACTGACCAAATCCTGTATACTACTAAAACACAGTACCGGATTACAAGTAACAAATACCACCACATACTGACTTACACCATCACATATTGACTAACACCACCGCATACTGACTAACACCACCGCATAATGATTAACTACTGAATAACATCCACTGTACACAGATCACTATCACTTCATCCAGTCACATAGAGGTAGCCCCAGCTCTACACAGGTTCTGTACTCCATATACAATACAGTGCAGTTACATCAGGTGACTCACAGGAGACGTCTTCTCTGATCGGAGTTCTTCCTTTTTCATCTTCTTCTCCATCTTCCCTGGGCCATTATGAGAACTTCTCCGAGCCACGAATCCACAGAATCTGCCAGACAAACATATTAGGCTCCTCACTCTGGCACCATCCTCATCTCTTTACACACTGCACATCTGTATTGGCCCCTTTACACCCTCATTTATTGGGTAGCCCTGACTCTATGTAGCCCCCTCATGTTGTCCATTCCCCCCTATAGCCCCCTCGTGTTGTCCATTCCCCTATAGCCCCCTCATGTTGCCCATCCACCTATAGCCCCCTCATGTTGTCCATCCACCTATAGCCCCCTTATCTTGTCCATCTCCCTATAGCCCCTTCACATTGTCCATTACCCCCATATAGCCCCCTTATGTTGTCTATCCCCCCTATAGCCCCCCTCATGTTGTCCATCCCCCCTATAGCCCCCCTCATGTTGTCCATCCCCCCATAGCCCCCTTCATGTTGTCCATCCACCCATAGCCCCCCTCATGTTGTCCATCCCCCCTATAGCCCCCAGTGCTGTCCATCTCCCTATAGCCCCCTCATGTTGTCCATTCCCCTATAGCCCCCTCATAATGTCCATCCCCCATAGCCCCCCTCATGTTGTCCATCACCCTTTAGCCCCCAGTGATGTCCATCCCCCACTATAGCCCCCAGTGATGTCCATCCCCCTATAGCCCCCCTTATATTGTCCATCCCCCATTATAGCCCCCCTTATATTGTCCATCCACCACTATAGCCCCCAATGATGTCCATCCCCCATTATAGCCCCCCTTATATTGTCCATCCCCCTATATCCCCCCTTATATTGTCCATCCCCCACTATATCCCCCCTTATATTGTCCATCCCCCACTATAGCCCCAGTGATGCCCATCCCCCTATAGCCCCCCTTATATTGTCCATCCCCCTTTAGCCCCCCTTATATTGTCCATCCTCCACTATAGTCCCCCTTATATTGTCCATCCCCCTATAGCCCCCCTTATATTGTCCATCCCCCACTATAGTCCCCCTTATATTGTCCATCCCCCACTATAGTCCCCCTTATATTGTCCATCCCCCACTATAGCCCCAAGTGATGTCCATCCCCCACTATAGCCCCCAGTGATGTCCATCCCCCACTATAGCCCCCAGTGATTTCCATCCCCCTATAGCCCCCTTATATTGTCCATCCCCCTATAGCCCCCTTATATTGTCCATCCCCCACTATAGCCCCCTTTATATTGTCCATCCCCCTATAGCCCCCCTTATATTGTCCATCCCCCTATAGCCCCCTTATATTGTCCACCCTCCACTGTAGCCCCCCTTATATTGTCCATCCCCCACTATAGCCCCCAGTGATGTCCATCCCACTATAGCCCCCTTATATTGTCCATCTCCCCCTATAGCCCCCAGTGATGTCCATCCCCCACTATAGCCCCCCTTATATTGTCCATCCCCCCTATAGCCCCCCTTATATTGTCCATCCCCCACTATAGCCCCCCTTATATTGTCCATCCCCCCTATAGCCCCCCTTATATTGTCCATCCCCCACTATAGCCCCCCTTATATTGTCCATCCCCCTATAGCCCCACTTATATTGTCCATCCCCCACTATCGCCCCCAGTGATGTTCATCTCCCTATAGCCCCCCTTATATTGTCCATCCCCCTATAGCCCCCCCTTATATTGTCCATCCCCCACTATAGCCCCCCTTATATTGTCCATCCCCCTATAGCCCCCCTTATATTGTCCATCCCCCTTTAGCCCCCCTAATATTGTCCATCCTCCACTATAGCCCCCCTTATATTGTCCATCCCTCACTATAGCCCCCCTTATATTGTCCATCCCCCTATAGCCCCCTTATATTGTCCATCCTCCACTATAGCCCCCCTTATATTGTCCATCCCCCACTATAGCCCCCAGTGATGTCGTTCACACTATAGCCCCCTTATATTGTCCATCTCCCCCTATAGCCCCCAGTGGTGTCCATGCCCCACTATAGCCCCCCTTATATTGTCCATCCCCCCTATAGCCCCCCTTATATTGTCCATCCCCCACTATAGCCCCCCTTATATTGTCCATCCCCCTATAGCCCCACTTATATTGTCCATCCCCCACTATAGCCCCCAGTGATGTCCATCTCCCTATAGCCCCCCTTATATTGTCCATCCCCCTATAGCGCCCCCTTATATTGTCCATCCCCCACTATAGCCCCCCTTATATTGTCCATCCCCCACTATAGCCCCCTTATATTGTCCATCCCCCTATAGCCCCCCTTATTTTGTCCATCCCCCTATAGCCCCCCTAATATTGTCCATCTTCCACTATAGCCCCCCTTATATTGTCAATCCCCCACTATAGTCCCCCTTATATTATCCATCCCCCTATAGCCCCCCTTATATTGTCCATCCCCCTACAGCCCCCTTATATTGTCCATCCCCCACTATAGCCCCCCCTTATATTGTCCATGCTCCACTATGGCCCCCCTTATATTGTCCATCCCCCTACAGCCCCCCTTATATTATCCATCCCCCACTATAGCCCCCCTTATATTGGCCATACCCCCTATAGCCCCCCTTTTATATTGTCCATCCCCCTACAGCCCCCCTTATATTGTCCATCTCCCACTATAACCCCTCTTATATTGTCCATCCCCCTATAGCCCCCTTATATTGTCCATCCCCCACTATAGCCCCCAGTGATGTCCATCTCCCTATAGCCCCCCTTATATTGTCCATCCCCCCTATAGCCCCCCTTATATTGTCCATCCCCCACTATAGCCCCCCTTATATTGTCCATCCCCCTATAGCCCCCCTTTTATTGTCCATCCCCCTATAGCCCCCTTATATTGTCCATCCTCCACTATAGCCCCCCTTATATTGTCCATTCCCCACTATAGCCCCCCTTATATTGTCCATTCCCCTATAGCCCCCCTTATGTTGTCCATTCCCCTATAGCCCCTCTTATATTGTCCATCCTCCACTACAGCCCCCGTTATATTGTCCATCCCCCACTATAGCCCCCCTTATATTGTCCATCCACCTACAGCCCCCCTTATATTGTCCATCTCCACTATAGCCCCCTTATATTGTCCATCCCCCTATAGCCCCTTTTATATTGTCCATCCCCCTACAGCCCCCCTTATATTGTCCATCCCCCACTATAGCCCCCCTTATATTGTCCATCCCCCTATAGCCCCCCTTATATTATCCATCCCCCTATAGCCCCCCTTATATTGTCCATCCCCCTACAGTCCCCCTTATATTGTCCATCCCCCACTATAGCCCCCTTATATTGTCTATCCCTCTATAGCCCCCTTTATATTGTCCATCCCCCTATAGCCCTCCTTATATTGTCCATCCCCCTATAGCCCCCCTTATATTGTCAGTCCCCCACTATAACCCCCAGTGCTGTCCATCCCCCACTATAGCCCCCAGTGCTGTCCATCCCCCACTATAGCCCCCAGTGATGTCCATCCCCCACTATAGCCCCCAGTGCGGTCCATCCCCCACTATAGCCCCCAGTGATGTCCATCCCCCACTATAGCCCCCAGTGATGTCCATCCCCCACTATAACCACCAGTGCTGTCCATCCCCCACTATAACCCCCAGTGCTGTCCATCCCCCACTATAGCCCCCAGTGATGTCCAACCCCCTCTATAGCCCCCCTTATATTGTCCATCCCCCTATAGCCCCCAGTGCTGTCCATCCCCTCTATAGCCCCCAGTGCTGTCCATCCCCCTATAGCCCCTCTTATATTGTCCATCCCCCTATAGCCCCCAGTGCTCTCCATCCCCCACTATAGCCCCCAGTGATGTCCATCCCCTACTATAGCCCCCAGCGATGTTTATCCCCCACTATAGCCCCCAGTGATGTCCATCCCCCACTATAACCCCCAGTGATGTCCAACCCCCTCTATAGCCCCCCTTATATTGTCCATCCCCCTATAGCCCCCAGTGCTGTCCATCCCCCACTATAGCCCCCAGTGCTGTCCATCCCCCTATAGCCCCCTTATATTGTCCATCCCCCTAAAGCCCCCAGTGCTGTCCATTCCCTACTATAGCCCCCAGTGATGTCCATCCCCCATTATAGCCCCCAGTGATGTCCCTCCCCCACTATAGCCCCCAGTGATGTCCATCCCCCACTATAGCCCCCCTTATATTGTCCCTCCCCCACTATAGCCCCCAGTGATGTCCATCCCCCACTATAGCCCCCCTTATATTGTCCATCCCCCACTATAGCCCCCAGTGATGTCCCTCTGTGATAAAAACAAAACAAAACCCAACTCACCTGTCAACATGCTCCCCCGTCGGTCGCGGGCCTCTTCTTCTCTCTTCAACGACAGACGAGAAGCTCCTGGTCCCGGGCACCGCCATTACCACTGAGCTCTCTGCGCGCCGCAGCGGCTGGGACTTCCGGTATGCGCTACGTGTACCGGAAGTCCCAGCTGCCGCCCCGCACACAGAGCTCAGTGGTGAGGGCGGTGCCCGGGACCAGGAGCTTCTCGTCTGGCGGGGGCGGGGGCGGGGCCGGCACGCTTGTGATCGCAAGCAAGAAGCTGCTTGCAGTCACAAGAGTGATTGACAGGCCGGGAAGCCTATGGCTTCTCGCACAGTCAATGGGAACACTTCTGCATTTAACTGGAAGCGATCGTTGCGACTGCTTGCAGTTAAAAGGGAAGGAGCGGCAACCGGCGGCTGAGTTGGCCCCCCAGGAGCATGGGGGGGCCCGCTGGGCTTACTGGTTGGAGACCACATTGATGTGGTCTCTAGCCCTGTGTGACACTGTGTCCCCTTACTGGGGGGCGGGGCCTACTCCTGCTCGGGGCCCAACGGGGAAATCCCCGTTCCCCCCGTGGCCCAGTCCAACACTGGTTACCATCCTCATCTTATTAATAGTTTATCGTTATCTGCAATCGCCCTCGTTAGTGGAAAGCAACATAGCTCTGACATTACAAAAAGTTACAGGATTATAGACAACTGGACTTCAGAATTATTAAATGCAAAACAAGCTCATAACACACGAACATACTATTGAGAAACTGGCCACCTTGGGCCTTTTCCATAGCAATTTATTATATTAGGACTCTACCTTTATTACTTGTTACATAATTATAATAGCATAATAATAGCAATTGTCTTTTCCATTATGTGGCAGGAAATCACCCGGGATATACGATAAACCTATCCATGTGCCCAAATTACCAAAACAAGGCCAAAAGCCTGTTTAGCTGGTAATCTCCCTCTCTAGTAAGGCCCTGACCCAGGCTGATCAGGAAGTCAGTGCATGTAAAGCTGATTGTATTACAGAAAGAACAGAATGATCATACAGATTATTAAACTTCCAGGGAGAGAAAGAAGAATATAATTTCATAAAACAAAGCATGTGACATGAGAAAAAGGTCTTTTGAAAGAAAGGACTACTTACATGTAATGTGTGGCATTCATAGTAAAACCAGATAGGAGAAGGGACCCGAGCAGCTGGGGCTTTTAAACTAGCATAGTCTATATTCAGCTGGATACAGCAGTTTTTAAAAATAATAATATTCCTCTTGTTATCAGCCATATCCCAAACTAACAAGCTCACTGTTATGTCTTGCTATGGTATTATTATATGGTTTAGCTTTCTGGCATGACATGTTATTAAAACAACTGGAACAATGATAATGTAATACAAACATACTTCTAAAAGCCCCCTCTTGTGTGAATCCATGTGCTCCTGTAATTACAGCTATTAGAAATATAGCTTATGCCACCTCATTTTCCTGACATAGCATCCAAATCATGCACAAAAAGCAGACAGTAAATCTGAAATTAAGGGGGTATGCTGACAAACTGATTTCAGAAAGTTATACTGATTTGTAATTTGCTTCTACTTAAAATTCTCCAGTCTTCCCATATTTATCAGCTGCTGTATGTTCTGCAGGAACTGGTGTATTATTTCCAGTCTGACAGTGCTCTCCGCTGCCATCTCTGTCCAAGACAGGAACTGTCCAGAGTAGTAAACCTCCCATAGAAAACCTCTGCTGCTCTGGACAGTTCGTTGCTCGGACAGGGGGTGGCAGCAGAGAGCACTGTGTCAGACTGAAAAAGAAAACAACACTTCCTGCAGGACATACAGTAGCAAATAAGTACGATTCCAAAGAAACGTGTATCGGCACTATCCACTCACCACTCTGTAGGAGATCACCAATAGCCAAAGAAGTCTCTCAGGTCACTTTCGTTGTAATTAACAGTGCTCTGCGCCCATCAGCAAAACTCCAAAGAGTTTAAGAATACTCATATAAAGGGTTCAGGTGGAGGATATGACGTATGGGCTTTAATTAAGCGCATCTAAGGGTGAAACATTTGTTGCCATTTGTATTGTCTTCTGTGATTATGGCTCAATAAAGTAACGTGTATGAACAAGCAAGTGCTGCATTGCCCTTTATCTTTTGGAGTTGACAGTAGCTAATAAGTATGGGAAGATTTTAAAATTCAACATAGAAGTAAACTGCTAATCTGTATAAATTTCTGGTACCAGTTGATTTGAAAAAAAAAAAATATAAAAAAAAATAATAATAATAATAATAATAATAATAATAATAATAATTTTACCAGAGTACCCCTTATTTTCATAGCTATATTTTCATATTTTCATAGCTATACATGGTACATTTCCACAGTGCTTTCTCAAAAAGCTACCAATTTACATCAGGATAGAAGTCAGAGACCATTTATAGAGCAGCTTCCAATCTAAAAGCTAGATAATGTGCAGTGTCCCACTAAAGGTATTTTTGTATGGTCTCGTGAAGTATTATTACGGCGCCTCCTGGTGTCCCCGGCAAAGGACATTTGCTCCCCAAAGTATTCCATAAATGTATTCATGAAGTCACAAAAGTACAGTACATTACATTCACATACACTGTAATTCCTATGGAGTGTCCAGCAGGGGCGCACTATATATAGAAGTCAATGGTACTCATTGACTTCTATATAGAGAGCGCCCCCTGCTGGACACTCCATAGGAATTACACCATTCGTCGTGACGTCACTGGATCCGAGAGAATTCTATTACTTCCTGATACACTAAATTAAGGGAAATAGCAGTATATGAGCATTTCCCATAATTAATGTACATTAGAAAATTTTATAACTTTCCATAAGTAAAAACATATAAAAAAATAATTTTGGCCGGACTTCTCCTTTAACTGAGGCAGGACACCTCTGCAGTCACTGACTTGCTGAGCAGCTAGTTCCGGCCAGGACATGATAACACAGGAGCTAAGAGAAAACTCGAGACCAGAGTCTTAGAGTAAGCCGGTGATGCTGCACTGCAGGGGCACCAGGAAGGGTAAGTATAGCTTCTTTACTATGTTTCCACCCCAACCCTATCTTGGATTGTTAATTTTTTTCAGATTTCTTCTTTAGGGTGCCTTCACAGCTGCTCCCCTCACCTACTGGCTCTTTTATAGATAATAAGCCCTCGCAGCCAGGCTCTTTTCTTCCTATATACCAATTAGTCATTGAATTTATGTTGTTTTTCTTAACTTTGTTTAACATTAACATTATGTATGTTTATATTTTGTTTTTTAACCTGGAATGTCTGGAATTAAGTGATGCAACTCCTTGACTTGCTTCACTCCATTATTACTAGGGAGTGTCTCAATGGACTACAGGCTAACATCAACAGTGCAGCCACTCCGTTCACATTTGCTGTGACTGTTCAAGGTAGTATCAGGGATCAGAGAATAGAAGAGCCACTATAACATATGTGCTATTCAATTGCTCCAATTTACTTTTAAGAAATTAGCTGATTTTGAAAATACTAAATGGAGAAAAGATACAAAATATATTGTGAGACTTTACTCACTTTCAACATGTAATGCACTTGCCATCTAGTGGCTACCTGTACTTTCATAGTAATAGTTGTCTGTAATAATACACTAAATCCAAATACAGTAGGTACACATGGCAGGTCATTGTTTATTACAATGGGGAATTATCCATGTGGGTGTAACAGAAGTTGGACCCCTATTGCTCTAATATTGATGGCCTATCCCAAGGTTTCACCATCTTAGAGGCTGGATTAATCCTTTAACCTTTCTTCCTAGAAAGGTTAATCCTTTAACCTTTCTTCCTACATGACAGTGAAAAATGACATAAGGAGAAGCGATGAAGAAATACTGGCACAATACACAAGGGTGCAAAAGGTTATGATGATGTTTAATGGTGGATCGATGGACCTTTATGCAGTATAAATGTTCTATTATGTTGACACATAATCTTTGTGTCATGCAATCACGGCAGGTCCTGCACTAGACATTACATGGTGTCCTTTGATAGTGACTACTCTACACCTAAAGTAGATGTATCCAGTGACATTTATCCATGTCTTCATAGACTTATTTAGCTTTTCTGTTTGACACATATTTGCTATAACTAAGGAAGGATTGATGCAGAAAATAAATGTGATTTTATTATGTAAACTCCCTCACTCTCATGCCAGCCAGGAACCTAGGCACAATAAGCTATTCAGAATTTTGTACCATTCTGCCAAGAGATCCTAAGAGTGAGATTCCAAGATGTCTTTCAAACTGTGTGAAGTGTTAAATAAAAAAAAATAATAATCTTGACATTTTAGTACAATTTGATACATGGGCATACTGGGGGCATACTTGTATAAGGAACACAGAATCCATCCATTGCTGAGCCACTGTAGAAAGAGTATATGTGATGTAAAATATTTTTGAAAAAAACACAAAAGTATTATAGTCTTTAGAGGGTCAAGTGCACAAAAAATACTAACTATGCAAAACTCGCTAAGAAATAGCACATAGCCTGCTAAAGAACAGCTTTAGCTTAATAGGGAGCAAACATTTATCGTTTAACTATAGTGTGCTCAAAAACTCTTGTACTGATGATTCCTCTAGTTTGCATTACGCACCACCATGGTTGGCCAAAATCCAGTCCCCCTAACTAGCTCACAGCTCTTTATATGTTTCCACTTTCAACTTGGCGAGTGTAAGTACTGAAAACTGTTTATAAACGTATTGCTTTCTTCAGCCACTAAGCAGAAGCAGATGTTCTGCCACCATAAACAGCCGCCTGCTGAAATGGTAGAAAGTCCCGATGTCTTCAATTAGTTTTGATAGACATAGCTACATACTAAATCTTGCGTCATTGATCTTGTATTTTTTAGAGACTATCAATGTATTAAAGGAAACACGCATTATGACTTAGTGCCGAACGTTAGGAAAGACGGGAGCGATCACTGTTGGACAAGTGATTGCTCACCCAACGGTTATTGAAGTTGTATCACAACCTTTATTTCTTACTGCTCTGATACAAACATTGATTTCTGTTTCTGACCATTTGTTTGACTTTGTAAAAGCAAATTTTTTGCATAAGCTTTAATTTTTCTTTGTACATTTTTGGGGGTAGATGGGACTTTTTGAATTAGATGACTTTTTATTCCATGTTTTGTGGGATTTGAGGTGACAATTTTTTTTTATATATAGTACTAATGGTGCTATATAAATAACATTTTAATAAATCTTAATTTTTTTTTTAAGTTTGGAGTTAACAGTACAAACTGTGTACAATACAAAACATGCTTAGGTTAGCTACCATACTTCCTTATCCCCACCCAAATTAGCTATACTTAGAGATGTTATTTACCCTCGCAGCAAGTTTTCATATCATGAAAGTAACATTAATCTTGCTAACCAACACAATACTTTCTTCAATTTCAGTTTCATTCATTTAGCATCACATATTTTTCTACAGAATCCAAATTTTAAAAGACATTGCGTGAAGTCCCTCAGTTTAAAGAGGAAGCATCTTGTGTCATCTTCTCATGACCTTGGCTTCCTGTATTAGACTATTTCCCAATTTCTAAGTCATATAAAATAATTCATCTTATCAAAGGGGCCTTCTGCCAAAAGTATCAGTCTGCTGCATTTCCATTCTCACCCCATCCAATTGCTTCTCACTCTGTGCTGTAGAGTTGCAGCCACTGAACACAAGCAAAGCATTAAAAAAATGTAACCCTAGGTCATATCCCAACATGGACTTAATTAGTAAAGTATAATAATAGAATGAAGGCAGAACTTTCCCATAGGAAAATGTCTGGTGCTTTCTGGGATTGGTGACTGTATGTTTGGCATCTGAAGGATGCTGGACTTTGTGGCTTGGTTTCATCAGTTTATAAAGTCTACAAATCACATAGAAGTCAACAATGTCTTACACATGTTACTTTAAGAACATGCATTTTAAATTCTCAGAATATAATTGCAGAATATGATAAAGTATACCATAGATCTATACAAAACATTACAATAACTACTTCGGAATTGGGCATTGAGAAATTTCCTTAGTTCCTTAGTAAATGGTCAATATATTACAATGTACAAAGGATTGTTGACAAGTCAGATCTATTGCTAATGAAACATCTTGACCTCCACAAATCCACTGCCTTCAAGTGCAAATGTCTAAGGATGACTGTATTTTAGGAATTCCCTAGCCATAAAAGTTAGTGGGGAAATGCCTAAAATGCCCATTTTGCAATTTCTTGTTTTCCCCATTCACTTTAACTCCGTCACATTGAATTTGGATCAAAAGATTAATGGCATATATGAAGAATTTAGTAGAAAAATCTAGCGAAACTTAAAATTGTATGGAAAAAGTTGAAAGTTGTTGAAGGATCACTAGTTGGAGAAGAGTTGGCGCCACTGACAGTAGAATTGGTAAAGGTTTAAGGATTACTTCAAACTTAATGTCACATTGTGATAAATTCTTTCACCTAAAGGGCATTCACACATTCTGTGCATGGTCTGTTAATACCGACAATGCATTACAGAATGGATTTTGGAGTTGATGAATGATGATGCCGGGGGAGCTCCAAAACTGTTTAATTCTTCATACTACTGTACAAACATGCAATTTCATTACAGCAGCATGAACATTTAAACAGTTTCAGACTTCCTCAATTATTATAATGGATGATGCCGGGAACCAGGAACTCCGTACTCCGTTTCATAGTGCATCATCAGTATTTACTTACCATGCATAGAACGTGTGAATACCCCCAAAAAGAACAGCAAGAATGATCAAAAATATTCAGGATATTATAGACAAAGCTAATGGCAGACTTCCTTCATATAGGCTGTACATTCAATAATTTCTACAATGTATTTTTCTCTTCTTATGGATGTTAGAATTTAAAAAAAAAAAAAAAAAACCTCAAGAAAACATACTTTTGTTTATGCTAGATTTTACACTAATGTCTCAAACAAATATGGGGGGGGTAATAAAAAAAACACGATGCTGCGCTGCATCATAGAGCTCCCGGAACCCACTGGCTGTCATCTTTTCTCCACTCAGCCAATCAGTGACTGCAGCAGTGTCCCGCCCCAGCCACTGACTGGCTGAGCGGGACATCGGTCAGCCGGGTCATGACGTAGCTGGCTGGGAGTTTAGAAGACTGCTGACGGGGTCCAGGAGCAGGACTCAGCTCTGCATGGGCACCAAGACAGGTGACTATAACTTTTTATTTATTTTCTGCACACCCCCTGCCCGTTATGATTTTTTACTTCCCCGCCAGACTTCTCCTTTTAAGCAATACTGTCATTTACAAAAGAAGGGGGTTGTTATTTTGATGTATTTAGATGAGGCGTGTAAATCAGACCCCCCTGAGCCTAGAATTCACATTCCTGTTTGAAATAAAGTTTCCGTCCAACTGACTATTCAGAAAAAGTGTGGATAGCCAATCACATATAGGGAGCAGCAGCTTGGAATTGGGACACTCGGGACAGCAAATAGAGTTCAGCAAAGCTCTGTACAAAGTTAAACAATCAGCATTTCAATCCCACAGTTTGTCCGTTCTGTGAAGAGGGTGGATACAGCCTGAGGATCGTCTTGATAATATGGATACAGCCATAGGCCATGGCTCCTCTAGCTGTATTCATCCTCTTTACAGAGTGGGGAAACTGCAGGATTCAAATTCCAATCGTTTAGCTTTGTACGAAGCTAAATAAATTACACTTTGCTCATCCATAACTGCAAAATGAAATACAGTGGTACCTTGGTTTAAGAGTGACTTGGTTTAAGAGCTCAAAGTTTTTACAAATTATGACTTGGTTTAAGAGCATTGCTTTGGTTTAAGAGCTCCCTGTACTGGGTGGGAGGGGGAGTGGAGGAGGGGCATGGCCTGCATAGCCAGGTCTACAGCACTGTACTCTGACCCAGGAAGTCTCCCTCACCTTACAAATCATAGCAGATCCACTTCAGGCTGGGGCTCACATCAGGGGACAGGACTGTGGAGGTAATCTCTCCATAGCTGTAACCTCTCTCTCCCAGGGCAGAGAGTGCTGCATGTATGTACCCACATATGTCCTGTTTATTCCTTCATGCTCACTACAGTCTCTGTCAGTCCTTGTGTTTCCCATCCTCTCCGTTACTGTACAGTAACTTATAATATCACATATTCTGCTGTTTCTGAATTTTTGTGTCATTTGTTTTACATGTTATTCAGAATAATAAATCATTATTTTGGGGTGTGGAACCAATTGTCTGCATTTCTATGATTTCTTATGGGAAAATTTGCTTTGGTTTAAGAGTGGATTTGGATTACAAGCACGGTCCTGGAACGGATTATGCTCGTAATCCAAGGCACCACTGTAGAAGAACTCGATTTTTTTAATACTACCCACAGGTCCTCTTCAACTCATTATAAATCTTACCCCACCCCAAGAGGATTTGTTAGCCTATTGTAAAGACTAATTGAAAAATATGAAAACTGCAAAAAAAAAATAAAAAATCCCCCCAATTTAATGTGTAGAATTAATTTACAATCCTGTCAAAGCTTGCTGGCACAATAGGTCATTTTGTGCCAATACATTCCATTTAAGCAAATGTCTCAATAAATTAACAAAACCAACTATTATTTTCAAGTCTAAGGTACTTTTTTAATTTGTTATATTGTGAAGGATTGTGACATGATCGCACCCTAGTTAGCCAGGACTGCTATACATAAGAAAGTGGTAGGTGTACAAAATAACAATTATATATATATATATATATATATATATATATATATATATATATATATATATATACATACATATACACACATATATATAATCCGAGAAACTATGCTAATCTCTGCTATTGTTTCCTTAACATGAAAAGTGAATTTTTACAATTTGTTGCTTACAGCTAACTAGGGATACAAGCGCATCCACCTATGCAAGCCATTATCCTATCACTCCGAGCACCATGGGAGGGAGCCGTGTTACATAATTACATTCATTATAACCTAAAAAGCTGCAGGAAAATGTTGGTAATACTTCAGCACAAGGCAGAGTGTTCCATTAGGAGAACCTCCTTTCAGGCACCGAGCTAAATAATGGATTGGGGTAATTACACTGTGTGCATGACTTATTGAAAGGACTATTTTTAGTTCAGTAACACAAGCAGCATGCAGGGGTGTTGCTTAGGAAACCATGAGCCAGCCAGTGCCGGTTACACAGATAGATCTGTTATTTCAGTGTCGCACTGGTAAAGCACAGAAAAATGTCAAGACTTCTGAGGACGCAGAAAGGACATCTCTAGAAGTTAGGAAGTTTTGTAGATTTCGGTAGTAAAAGAAAACCACACAAATCATCTTTAGGCCATGTTCACACCCTGTCTTTTTTTAGTAAAATAATGGCCGTTATTTGATACTTCAAAATAATGGCTGTTTTCTTCAGTCTTCAATGATTTCCCTTGAAGTATAATTACTGTTCAGGACTGGTGTGAAGTTCAAACTGGTGTAAAGTAGAACTATCCCCTAGCAACCAGATTCCACTTTTCTTTCCTTACAGATTCTTTGGAAAATGAAAGGTGGAATCTGATTGGTTGCTAAGGGTAACTGAGCCAATTCTACTTTACACTAGTTTAATAAATCCCAATACCCCCCCCCCCCCCCCCACCCCGGGTTGTTTTTTCAGCCCCCCTTTCATCATCTATTCAACAAAATTCAATTGGCCTTTAAAAATAGCCACGCCCAAAAGGGTGTGGAAAGCGGCCATCATTCAGCCAGTGAAATACGCTGTGATACGGTACACGTGTAGGTACACTAACGGTATTTCTCAGCCTGATATTGAGGAGGAAGCGAGCGGAAACCTGTCAACTCAGCACTTGCTTCCTCCTCAATTCCTGCTTGCTTCTTGAGCTATTACACGCACAGAGAGCAAGTGGGAGGAGCGGGAGGTGGCCCATTAGTAGCAGCAGAAGCGGACGCTTGGAGCATACTTAGATCTTTCAGGTGGCCCATTGAAGAGATCAGCGGTCTGCTGCCAACAATTTTATTACAGAGAGCGACGGACAGCAGACTATCAATATTGTCAGCTGATCATTGCCTTTTAATATGACCTATTACACCAAATAATTATCGTCCAGAATGGGCGTTAATCAGCCAACTATGGACAATAATCATTTGTGGTTATAGGGCCCTTAGGGTCCATTCACATGTACATTGTTTTCAGCTGCATGTTTTGTCTTTTGTTAAGAATATAAAGCCCAAAAACACGCAGGAGTAAAGCCTAAAATATGCAGCTGAAAACTCATGTGAATGGACCCTTTGAGAATATGATGAGGAGAAAAAGTGGATGAGGAAATTTGAGATTGTTTGTGAGACTACACATTATAATATGGTAAGTTAAAAAGATACAACAGCACTTAAACAGACATAATATATTATGCAGATGTACACCAGTCACCCATAACATTACATCCACTGACAGATGAAGTGAATATATTGATTATCTCATAACAATGATGACAAGAGGTCAAGGGGTGGGATGTATAAGGAAAAAAATGATTCAGTTGTCCTCAGGGTATCCCAGGTGCCTACTGTCTCTCTGATCACAATAAAAATACAGGAGGCCAGCTCAGAACAGGAAAAACCAGCTAGAAGACAAATATATGAAGTAAAAGCAGAAGAGACCAGACAGATGACCACAGGACACAGCGACCTGCAGCAGGTAGAGGATAACGGAAACAACCGCATGCCATTACATAATTACACTGAACTTTTTTTTTTTTTTGCTAATTCTCTGAAGAAGGGACTCTTAATTCAAAATTAACTATATTTCTAGTTTTACTTACATTTATTAAAATTTCTTCTTATAAGCCACAAAGTTCCAAGCTGGAACAAGTGTGAAATAACTTTCCGATTGGTGTTCTCTTGGTACATTAATAGCAAAGATTTTTGTGGTTTACTTACCCACAAACAATATATCCTGTTCCTTTTACATTCCAATGTATGGAGAAGTGTTCATAATTTGGCCTTTCTTGAGACAAATAAAATGTTTAAACTAATAACTATTCCCCACTAATAGTACTGAGAAAATTACAATCAACCATTTAAAGGGAACCTGTCATCACTTATATTCTTCCTGAACAAAGAGTCATTAGGGTGGTTGTCAGCAGCATCCGCCTGCATCAGTGGCCTTTACTGATAGATCTCTCCAAAATACCTGAACAAAATCTGTCAATCAAGACTGGTGTATGTCCCATGACAATATCCGTATGTAATTGTATATCCAAATTAACCTGTTCAGCATCTGGATATTTAGTTGTGTCTGTATTTACCCATTTATGGTTTATTTTTATTAGCCAAATGGCAGTGTTTGAGCTAACTTCAAATATATCCCTATATCCCTTGTTTATTTATACCAAAAAAAGTTTTTGTACTCAGTTACTAGAGAATGTTAAAATAACCTATAACTTATAAAGCACAATAAATAGTGTAAGTTGTTCCCAGAAGATTTTGCCACCAAAATTTCCCAAACAGTATCAGGCTATGTTCACACAACGTATCTTTTCATAAAAGTACGTCCGTTGTTGTAATCAGCCATTTGGTGACTGAAGGTATGCATTATCTTGTCCAATTTCATCAGAGCAAATTGCTGTGTGGATCACAATCTTAGCAAATGCGTCCTCGCCTGAAGGTCATAGAAGGAATTTTTTGTTTAATTAATGACTTAAGCGATTGAATAACATTATTTGCAGTTTGGGTGGGTGGCAGTTGTCTGAAGGTCGTATTACACAAAATTTTGAGAAGGAAGAGAGCACTGACCTGTCAAGTCATCGCTCATTTTCATCTTGTTGCCTGCTCACTTACTGTGCTTTTACACATACAGACTGGGGAGGAGCGGAGGAGCCGCAGGGAGCAGAGGAAGGGGTTGCCCGGATGATCCTTAGACTGTCTGGGCTGCCCGTTGAAGTCTGTGGTGGTCTGCTGCTGCTGCTCCCATTACACAGAGCAACGTGCAGCAGACTGTCACTGTCATTATCATGATTTTTCAACAAGTTGGAAGACTTTGATCAGCCGACATTGTGCATGTCAGCTGACCGTGGTCTTGTAACATTATCTATTACACCAAACAATTATAGGCCGTAATGGATGCTGATTGGCCAAGGAGGGCTGATAATCATTTGGTGTAATAGGGCCCTCGGAGAGCAGATAGACATAAAAGTTAACAAAATAATGTTTATAACACTGACTGTTGGTATAGCTTTCCATTACACTGGATCCTTATCATTTGATTTATATGCAGAAAATGTTAAATCATAAAGATATTATTATTATTATTTTTTTAATAAGCATAAGAAGAGAGAACCATAAAGAGTAAAGTTTAAGACTGAATAAACACTGGCTTTAAATCAGGATTAGCTAGATTTATTCTTTCCCCTATATTACTTCCCCAGCTCAGCCTTGGCTATGTGAATATGGAGCAAGTCCAGCTCGATCCGACTGGATCTGGTAGTGTATCACATCCTTATTTCTTTACTGTCATACATCAATGCTGGGTCTTATTGCGATATGAAACAGTTTCTGTGCATTTATATGACATTTATTAAACATTGTTAAAAGAGGAGATCTAGTGTTATATCAAACCCTTGCAAGAGTTGCATACCTTAGAACAGTGTTTCTCAACCTGCGGTATGTGTACCGCAGGGGGTATGTAGCACAGGTTGAGGGGGTACGTGGGATGCATTATTATAGTGCTTGAAAAGCACTATATTGTAATCCGTATTCTTCTTCTTCTTCTTCCTTTTTATAGTGCTTGAAAAGCACTATATTGTAATCCGTATTCTTTTTCTTCTTCCATTTCTTCTTCCAGCCATTTTTCTGCGCGTAATACAGCCCGAACCGCTTTGTGCACAGACTCCGTTCAAACTGCGTTTAGAAGCCCTCGGCGGTGTGTGGTGTGCTATCTATTTTTCGTTTCGATCGGATTTGTCGTTTTTAAGAAATTTACGTTTAAAGACCCCAAATTTCCCATAGAAAATAATGGCCCATTGCAAATAATGGCCACACTCTAACCGCTGACAGCCAATCACAGCACATATGCAAATAGCTGAAATATAGCAGCCAATAGGAACTCTAAGGTCTCGTCATGCATTGTATCACACCATCCACAGTCACATGTCATGTGGAAGAGCCATGTAGCAGGTACGGGATCCAAGCTGCTCTTAAAGGGACGGTACCCAAGCCGCTCTTAAAGGAACGGTACCCAAGTCGCTCTTAAAGGGACCCAAGCCGCTCTAAATAGGTCCCTTTAAGAGCGAACTAAGTACCTGTAAGAGCGACCCGGGTCCCTTTAAGAGCGATCTGGGTCCCTTGAGGGGGTAAATGGGTCCCTTTAAGAGTGAAATATGTCCCTTTAAGAGTGACCTGGTTCCCTTTAAGAGCGAAATGGGTCCCTTTAGGAGTGATCTGGGTCCCTTTAAAGGAAATATTTCGCTCTTAAAGAGACCCGTTTCGCTCGAACTGGGTCCCTATAAGAGTGAAATATGTCCCTTTAAGAGCGACCTGGGTCCCTTTAAGAGCGACCTGGGTCCCTATAAGAGCGAAATATGTCCCTTTAAGAGCGACCTGGGTCCTTTTAAGAGCGAAATATGTCCCTTTAAGGGCAAAATGGGTCCCTTTAAGAGCAAAATATGTCCCTTTAAGAGCGAAATATGTCCCTTTAAGAGCGACCTTGGTCCCTTTAAGAGCGAAATATGTCCCTTTAAGAGAAAAATGGGTCCCTTTAAGAGCAACCTGGGTTCCTTTAAGAGCAAAATATGTCCCTTTAAGAGCGACCTGGGTCCCTTTAAGAGCGACCTGAGTCCCTTTAAGAGCAAAATGGTTCCCTTTAAGAGCGAAATATGTCCCTTTAAGAGCGAAATATGTCCCTTTAAGAGCAAAATCGGTCCCTTTAAGAGCGACTTTGGTCCCTTTAAGAGCAAAATATGTCCCTTTAAGGGCAAAATGGGTCCCTTTAAGAGCGAAATATGTCCCTTTAAGAGCAAAATGGGTCCCTTAAAGAGCAACCTGGGTCCCTGTAAGAGCGAAATATGTCCCTTTAAGAGCAAAATCGGTCCCTTTAAGAGCAAAATGGGTCCCTTTAAGAGCGAAATATGTCCCTTTAAGAGCAACCTGGGTCCCTTTAAGAACAAAATCGGTCCCTTTAAGAGCGACCTTGGTCCCTTTAAGAGCAAAATATGTCCCTTTAAGAGCGACCTGGGTCCCTTTAAGAGCGAAATATGTCCCTTTAAGAGCAAAATCGGTCCCTTTAAGAGCGACCTTGGTCCCTTTAAGAGCGAAATATGTCCCTTTAAGAGCTAAATGTGTCCCTTTAAGAGCAAAAATGGGTCCCTTTAAGAGCGAAACATGTCCCTATAAGAGATAAATCGGTCCCTTTAAGAGCGACCTTGGTCCCTTTAAGAGCAAAATATGTCCCTTTAAGGGCAAAATGGGTCCCTTTAAGAGCAACCTGGGTCCCTTTAAGAGCGACCTGGGTCCCTTTAAGAGCAAAATATGTCCCTTTAAGAGCAAAGTGGGTCCCTTTAAGAGCGAAATATGTCCCTTTAAGAGCAACCTGGGTCCTTTTAAGAGCAAAATGGGTCCTTTTAAGAGCGAAATATGTCCCTTTTAGAGCGAAATATGTCCCTTTAAGAGCAAAATCGGTCCCTTTAAGAGCGACCTGGGTCCCTTTAAGAGCGAAATATGTCCCTTTAAGAGCAAAATGGGTCCCTTTAAGAGCGAAATATGTCCCTTTAAGAGCAACCTGGGTCCCTTTAAGAGCAAAATAGGTCCCTTTAAGAGCAAAATAGGTCCCTTTAAGAGCTAAATGGGTCACTTTAAGAGCGACCTGGGTCCCTTTAAGAGCGACCTGGGTCCCTTTAAGAGCGACTTGGGTCCCTTTATGAGCGAAATGATTCCCTTTAAAGAGCGACCTGGGTCCCTTTAAGAGCGACCTGGGTCCCTTTAAAGGACCCAGGTCGCTCTTAAAGGGATCCAAGTCGCTCCTAAAGGGATCCATGTAGCTCTTAAAGGGATCCATGTAGCTCTTAAAGGGACGGGACCCAAGTCACTCTTAAAGGGACCCAAGTCGCTCTTAAAGGTATGGGACCCAAGTCACTCTTATAGGGACGGGACCCATGTCGCTCTTAAAGGAATGGGATCCAAGTTTCTCTTAAAGGGAAGTCACTGGTAAAGGTGCGCTCTTTTCAAGAACTATGTATTTTCCTGGAAATGCAAATCTAGTATTGTAATCCGTATTCTTCTTCTTCCAGCCATTTTTCTGCGATTAATATTTATACAGCCCGAACCGCTTTGCGCACAGACTCCGTTCAAACTGCGTTTCGAAGCCCTCGGCGGTGTGAGGTGTGCTATCTATTTTCAGTTTCAATCAGATTTGTCGTTTTTAGGAAATTTACGTTTAAAGACCCCGAATTTCCCATAGAAAATAATGGCCCATTGGAAATAATGGCCACATTGTAAACGGTAACAGCCAATCACAGCACATATGCAAATAGCTGAAATATAGCAGCCAATACAAACGCTAAGGTCCTGTTAGGCAATGTCTCATAACATCCACACAGTCACATGTCCACGATTGGCCAATAGAAGATGTAGAAGATGGAAGGTCCTTAATGATTTTGTCTCACTGACATGAGTAAGATTGTCATGGTAACCGAGCAATGATCTTTACCATTAGAAGTACCCAAGTCGCTCTTAAAGGCACCCAAGTCCCTCTTAAAGGGACGGGACCCAGGTCGCTCTTAAAGGGGCCCAGGTCGCGCTTTAAAGGGGCCCAGCTTGCTCTTAAAGGGATGGGACCCAGGGTTAAAGTTTCTCTTAAAAGGAAGTCACTGGTAAAGGGGCGCTCTTTTCAAGCACTATATATTTCCCTGGAAATGCAAATCTAGTATTATATTGTAATCCGTATTCTTCTTCTTCCAGCCATTCTTCTGCGATTAATACAGCCCGAACGGCTTTGTGCACAGACTCCGTTCAAACTGCGTTTCGAAGCCCGCGGCGGTGTGTGGTGTGCTATCTATTTTCAATTTCGATCGGATTTGTCGTTTTTAAGAAATTTAGGTTTAAAGACGCCTAATTTCCCATAGAAAATAATGGCCCATTGGAAATAATGGCCACACTCTAAACGCTAACAACCAATCACAGCACATATGCAAATAGCTGAAATATAGCAGCCAATAGGAACTCTAAGGTCGTGTCAGTCAATGTATCACAACATCCACACAGTCACATGTCCACTATTGGCCAATAAAAGATGTAGAAGATGGAAGGTCCTTAACGATTTTGTCTCACTGACATGAGTAAGATTGTCATGGTAACCGAACAATGATCTTTACCATTATAAGTAGCAGAAGTCAGTCAGTAAAGTAGCAGAACTAAGGGGACAGTACGCAAGCCACTATTAAAGAGACGGTACCCGAGTCGCTCTTAAAGGGACGGTACCAAAGTCGCTCTTAAAGGGACGGTACCAAAGTAGCTCTTAAAGGGACGGTACCCAAGTCACTCTTAAGGGGCATTAAATAAGTCGCTCTTAAAGGGACGGTACCCAAGTCGCTCTTAAAGGGACAGTACCCAATTCATTACATGAGTTGCTCTTAAAGGGACGGTACCCAAGACGCTCTTAAAGGGATGGTACCCAAGCCGCTCTTAAAGGGATGGTACCCAAGCCGCTCTTAAAGGGTCAGTACTTAAGCTGGTCTTCAAAGGGTGGAACCTAATTCGCTTTTAAAGGGAGAGTACTTAAGCTGGTCTTAAAGGGACAGTATATACAGTAGGTCACTTAAAGCATTGTCACCAAAGTCCCTCCTTAAGGGACTGTACCAAAGTTGCTCTTAAAGGGACTCTACCAAAGTTGCTTCTAAAAGGAGGGTATCAAGGGTTAAAGTTTCTCTTAAAGGGAAGTCACTGTTAAAGGAGCGCTCTGGAAGTCACTGGTAAAGGGGCGGTCTTTTCAAGCACTATGTATTTCCCTTGAAATGCAAATCTAGTTTCTTCTTCTTCCAGATATTTTTCTGCACGTAATACAGCCCGAACCGCTTTGCGCACACACTCCGTTCAAACTGCATTTCGAAGCCCTTGGCGGTGTGTGGTGTGCTATCTATTTTTCGTTTCGATCGGATTTGTCGTTTTTAAGAAATTTACGTTTAAAGACCCCAAATTTCCCATAGAAAATAATGGCCCATTGCAAATAATGGCCACACTCTAACCGCTAACAGCCAATCACAGCACATATGCAAATAGCTGAAATATAGCAGCCAATAGGAACTCTAAGGTCTCGTCAGGCATGTATCACACCATCCACAGTCACATGTCCACTATTGGCCAATAGAAGATGTAATATATGGAAGGTCCTTAACGATTTTGTCTCACTGACATGAGTAAGATTGTCATGGTAACTGAGCAATGATCTTTACCATTATAAGTACCCAGATCGCTCTTAAAGGGACCCAAGTCGCTCTTAAAGGGACCCAAGTCGCTCTTAAAGGGACGGGAGCCATGACACTCTTAAAGGGACCAAAGTCGTTCTTAAAGGGACCCAAGTCGCTCTTAAAGGGGCGGGACCCAAGTCGCTCTTAAAGGGAAGGGACCCAAGTCACTCTTAAAGGGACGGGACCCAAGTCGCTCTTAAATGGTCCCATGTAGCTCTTAAAGGGATCCAAGTTGCTCTTAAAAGGGATGGGACCCAAGTTGCTCATAAACGGACGGGACGCATGTTTAAAGGGACCCAAGTCACTCCAAAAAGGTATGGGACCCATGTCGCTCTTAAAGAGACCCATGTCGCTAGAGCGACCTTGGTTCCTTTAAGAGCGACTCGGGTCCCTTTAAGAGCGACCTGGGTCTCTTTAAGAGCGACCTGGGTCCTTTTAAGTGTGAAATATATCCCTTTAAGAGCAAAATGGGTCCCTTTAAGAGCAAAATATGTCCCTTTAAGAGTAAAATGGGTCCCTTTAAGAGAGACCTGGGTCTCTTTAAGAGCAAAATATGTCCCTTTAAGAGCAAAATGGGTCTCTTTAAGAGCGACCTGGGTCCCTTTAAGAGCGAAATGGGTCCCTTTAAGAGCGAAATATGTCCCTTTAACCCCTTAAGGACAGAGCCAATTTCGATTTTTGAGTTTTAGTTTTTTCCTCCTTGTGCTTAAAAGGCCATAGCACTTGCATTTTTCCACCTAGAAACCCACATGAGCCCTTATTTTTTGCGTCACTAATTGTACTTTGCAATGACATGCTGAGTTTTTGCATAAAGTACACTGCGAAACCAGGAAAAAATTCAAAGTGTGGTGAAATTGAAAAAAAAAAAAGCATTTTGTTTATTTGGGGGAAATGTGTTCTTACGCCATTCGCCCTGGGGTAAAACTGACTTGTTATATAGGTTCCTCAAGTCGTAACGATTAAAACGATATGTAACATGTATAACTTATATTGTATCTGATGGCCTGTAAAAAATTTAAACCATTGTCAACAAATATACGTCACTTAAAATCTCTCCATTCCCAGGCTTATAGCGCTTTTATCCTTTGGTCTATGGGGCTGTGTGAGGTGTCATTTTTTGCGCCATGATGTGTTCTTTCTATCGGTACCTTGATTGCGCATATACATCTTTTTGATCGCTTTTTATTATAATTTTTCTGGATTTGATGCGACCAAAAATGCGCAATTTTGCACTTTGGGATTTTTTTGCGCTGACGCCGTTTACCGTGCGAGATCAGGAATGTGATTAATTAATAGTTTGGGCGATTACGCACGTGGCGATAGCAAACATGTTGTTTATTTATTTATTTACTTTTATTTATAACCTGGGAAAAGGGGGGTGATTCAGACTTTTATTAGGGGAGGGGGCTTTTTACTATTAACAACACTTTTTTTTTTACTTTAACACTTAAACTAGAAGCCCCCCCTATTTGCTTTTTTGCACTTTGTTGACTGCTAGCATAGCTAGCATTTAGCAATATGTTAGAGCACAAATCAATGCTCCTGAGACCACCACTCACCTTCCTTCCCCCGGTAGAGCGGCATAGGAAAGGGGGAGCGGCATATGCCCCAAAGCAAGGCACTGGCCCAGTATAACCTTTTTTGTCAGCAGCGCCTCTTCCAGTAGCTGTACTTAGCTGACAGGCTTTCTGTGGGTGGGGCATCAGGAATTTGTCTGTAGAGCAACTGCAGCACTGGCCTGGCAGACAAAATCACCCCACACAGAGCACCTGCCAGCTGAGTACAGCTGCTGAAAGAAGCCAACTGTATCGATGGTGGTGTGGGAAGCAGACCGGTGATGTGGGAAGCTGCTCAGTCACTTGACGATCCTCATTCCTGCCTAGAGACCGGAGCTGCAGCTACTTGGGACAGAGCAGAATCGGGAAAAGTAAGTATCTAATACTGCTCATGGGGCACAATGTCTGTATAATATGGGGGAGATTTATCAAGACTCATGCTGGTTTTAAATAGAAGCTCACCCCCATGTACCCACTGGATTTACTAAGCGGAGCACATTTCTCAGTAAATCTGGTAGGACTTAAGCCTGCTTCATGACGGACATAGAAATCTACACATGCTCCAGAGCAGGTGTAGATTTCTGCCATGACTTTTGCCTGCTAGCAACACACCTCCTCCCTGCCTTACCACGCCCCCTTGCCTGCCCCTCAGACAAGCGGGGTTTATGCCACTGAAAATTTGTACCTTTTCTATGGAGTATGCCAGAGGCGCAGTTAATAAATCTGCCCCTATGTATTTTAAATTGCTATTGGGCAGTATTATACTTAAAGGGACATACCTACCTACAAGGGGAAAACCGTGATTATAGGGGGCACACCCGGCTGAAGGAGGTATATCTGGCTACTAGGGGCATACCTGCCTACGGGAGGCATACCGGACTACAAAGGGCAAATCTGACTGCAGGGGGCACGTCTGGCTACAAGGGGCATCCCTGGGGCATTTTTGAAGGGCATATCTTGCTAAATGAACATTGCATCTAGCTATACCTGGTTACAGGTAGCATTATTTTTGGCTACAGGGGCAGGGGAAATTGTTACTGGGGAAGGGGACATTATTAATGGCTACAGGGGGCATGGTTTCAGACTACAGAGGCACTCAATCTAGCCACAGGTGGCATTATTATCTGACATTAGTCACATTGCTATGGGGATGTGATCTGGGAATTGACTGCTGATAGAAACTTTATACAGACCCCACCTACTATTACACCAGGTCATGATTTGACTTTGGGTCTTTGTGTAGAGTGTAGGGATAATGGTGGAAAACAGAGTTTACACCCTTCTGCCCCTCTAAGTAGTTTCCTACTTCTTAAAAGTAGGTCCACACAGATAGTGGCCTAAAAAATAATAGTGGCAAACAGATAGTGCCCCCACAGTAACAGTGACCCCTTAGTGCCCCAAACAGTAACAGTTCCCCCTTGGTGCCCCCCACAGTAATAATTCACCCTTTTATGCCCGACACAGGTGTCATGATCGCGCCTGAAAAGGCATCAGTGCCACCCTCTGCTGCGAAGATTCGACCTCTGCGCCAAAGACTGCGATTTTGGCCATAATCTTCCATTTATTCTGTGTTTTGTTTGCCTTGTTTTTGCCCTGTCTGAACTGTGTCTTATTTCTTCTGGTCTGCTAATTGTTTTCCCTGCCCCACCCGTGTCTGTGCTTCTAAGCTTCCCTGGTCATGTAACAGTTAACCTGCCTTGCCTCAGTGATTGACAGCTGGTCCCTCCTATCATCTTCTGTATTTGGTTCCTGGTCTCCTATTTAAGTTAGCTGTTTCTGCCTGTGCCTTGCCGGTTATTGACTTAGCCTCTGCCTGCTTGTGTGTTCTGTTTTCTGGTTTCTCCTGACTCCTGCTTAGTTTCTTTTGACCTCGCTTGCTTGCTGCCTGCCTCTGACCATATTGCCTGTTTATTGACCGTGCTTTTTGGATTGTGTTTTTGTACTGCGTTGCCTGATTTTGTGACCTGGACTGTCGACCATTCTTATTGCGTTTGTTCGTTTTGTCTTGTCTACTGTTTCACGTATCCAGGCCAGGGATTCCCGCCAAGTTGTCCGCTGCCATTTTAGGGCAGATTGCGGCAATTAGGTAGGGACAGTGGGAGGGGCTGAGCTCAGGGTTCACTGTCTCTGTGTGTTTGGTGTGACTGGTCCTGACAACAGGCTTGGTAATGCTGGCCTTAAACAGTAATAGCCATGCAACACTATTTTGTTATAATCTTTTTGCCTCAACATAAGGCAACATTTTTGATTGTTTGGGGCCTACATGTTTAGACCCCCACTGGTCATTAGATAGAGCAAGGGGAAGTGCACAGCTGAGAACATCACTTCCTTACTTGATGCCTTTTCCATCTCACATCAGGAGACAGGCTCCATAGACTTAGGGTATGAGTACACTACAGAATCCCGGCGGATCACCTACAGCTTGCCTCCACATGCGGACGCTGGCGGACACACGCATCTCTGCTGGTCCCACACTCCTCATTCTATGGTTTGCCAAATTCCCCCGTCCGCCCGAAGAATGAGCAGGCTCATTCTTTGGGCGTACAGCGGAATCTGGCAAACAATAGAATGAAGCCTATGGGACCAGTGGAAAAGCGCATGGCTGCCAGCGGCTGCAAGCAGGGGCAAGCTGCATAGTCCGCGGCACATTATCCGCTAGGATTCCATAGTGTGCACATACCCTATCAGTGGAATCTATTTCCTACACCGAAATTAGGAGCATTGCAAGCCAGGTCTCTATTTAACCATTGATTGGGGGTATGAACACCCAGAGCAATGAAAACTTTTGAAATCTATACTAAGTGTGACATGTCAAAACTTTTTTAAAGTGACATGGAGACTTTCATTTCTTTATTATGCATTTTTATATCCTCCAACCATAGCCTTATTGTCAATGTTTTGAAATACTTTGCAGCATGCTTTTTAAAAAAGTTGCTACTATAATTTTATCTCCGATTTTTCTAGAGAAAGAATGTACATACAAATGTTAGACTTTGTTTTAGTTAGGATGAGATGACCTTGACTGAAGTAGCTGCTAACACAAAGATCTAAACGGCATTGCAAAACTATCAAAGTAGCCACTATAAATTAATAGGTGGTTTAATAAGTCCATTAATCACATAGACATATATAATGTATATAACATAAGTTTATAGAAAGTATGTAAGATAAATGTTTAGTTAGAAAACTATTTCTTTGCTAGTATTGTGTAATCCATTCATCCATGTTCACCATTGCTGCTTTCTGTCTGAATTTATTAGAACTATGCACACCACTCCTGTGTCCTCCCTCACTGTAAAATGTTCTCATGCTAAAAATATCCCATCTTGTCCATTGTTATCATTTGACCGTAAATCTATAAAAAAGTATTCACCAGAAGTTAGCTATAATACCAGCAGACGCATATATGTGAGACGCCTCTGCTGCTTTCCCAGAGCTCAGTAACTCTGTACTTTAAAGATAAAGTAATCATGAAACCTTTTTCTTCCTATGTGCCCCTTTCCTGTCTTTCGACTTCAGGTGCCAGCTTTCTAGTAAGCGTTTCAGTGGGGGCTGCCTTTCACACCATCTCAGATAAGTTTGTCTGCAGCCAAAGGTTCTTAAATATATGAGGCTTGTTTATATTCTGATGCCAAGAGCGATGTAGTATTTAACAATGAAAGAGAAGGCACGCACATTTATACCAGTACAGAAAGGCTACAAATAGCTTTAAGTTCTAAAATTTAAGGACAAACACACTAGACAAAAATAAAAAAAAACGGCCACAAATCCACCAAAATATGTGCAATTTTTTTTTTTCTGCGTGGATCTGCTGCAGATTTGGATTTTACCTTCCCTCATTAATTTACAATAGATAAATCTTCCACAAATCTGCAACAAAAGTTGACATGCTCTAGGTTATAAAAACCACACCACGTGACAATTTCTGAAAATCTGCAGCAAATCAGTCTAGTGAGCATTTACTCTTCAGGGGAAAATGGAAAGGCATAGTAAGCATGGGGAGTGCCACAGGTGTTATGTTGCAGGGCTAGCTGGGTGCAGTATTTTGTAAAGTACTTTGGGGGCAGCACAGTGAGTCCTATGCTATATAGGGGCTGTACAGGGGGGCCATATTGTATGGAAGCTGCATAGAGGGGCCCATACTATATATGGGGCCTATTCTATATGCAAGATGCACAGAAGGGCCTATAATATACGGGGGGCTGCACTTAGGGGCCATAGTTTATGGGAGCTGAACGGGAGGCCTATACTATAGCGGCACATAAAGGCTTTTACTATATAGGGGCTGCACAGAGGGGCCCATACTATACAGGTGCTGCACAGAGGGCATATACTATATGGGGGCTTCACAGGGGGGCCATAGAATATAGCTCCGTCCATACAGTGAGTAGGCTACTTACCAGCATATGATCTATTTAGACAGACAGAGAGTAAGCTGATAATTCTCCAGAGTAGACCTATTTGCTGTTACATTCTAATTGTAGCAGGGCATGTTTTGGCCCTCTGTGCTACTTATAAAAAAAAGGGTCACCACCAGGCTCTCAGGCACAATTAATAGGAGGGTCTCCATCAGGGTGTGGGTCAAAATTTTCCCATTAAACCTTTGAATCGGGGTCTTGTTGCTGTTCTACCAGGATCACAGTATTGTCCATTTCAAATTACATTTTTAATTTAATTTAAAACTCAATTACAAATATTACATATACCCTGTTTTGCCAGAGGGCTCACCTCAAGGGCCTTAAAATTAATTTTTGGAGGTCTCACCTCTAGGACCTGAAACTCAATTTATGAAGCCCTCCAAAACATCAGTTTGATGCCCTTAAAGTCAGCCCTCACCTCAGGGTTTCAAACTATTTTTGAAGGGCTCACCTCATTGAAGGCCTCAAACTCAATTTTGGAGCTCTCACCTAAATAAACTGTCAATTAATTTTTTGGGGGTTCAACTCACTGAAGGCCCTCAAGCAGCATTTTGGAGGTGTCTTCTCCAAGGCCTGAAACTCAATTTAAGTAGCCCTCCAAAAATTTATTTTTAGGCCCTTGAAGTCAGCCCTCCCCTCAAGGGCCTCAAACTCAATTATTTATTGAGTTTGGGCTCACCTCAAGGGCCTAAAATTAATTTTTCTACTTGGTTTCCATAAGACCCACAACTTTATGTGTAGGACATGTCTGATCACATCACAAACACACACACACACAATGACAGTTAGCAGGGGGTGCTGTTTGAATTCCCCCTTGCCTATGCCATCTGTGATTGCCATAAGCAATGTGTTTAAAGAGGCGCAAGACATTTTTTCCCCTTACAATTTGGCTTTCTGTTCATGCTAAGGTAGAGTAAAGAAGGTTTCCTTGTATTTTTTCCACTTTAAATAAAGATTCTGTTTTGTTTGGAGTGTATTGTTGAGAGAATGTGATAGTGGCATAATACTTCGATTTAGGCATGTTAGATGCACACAGGCATGTTTCCTCTGCTATCCCAGTTGCATTCCAGAGGTGTTTGCATCATTTTCTGAGGTCGAATTAAGGTTTTCAAGAAACAATCATGCAACTTCCATTGACTTCAATCCGATTTGATATTTGATTGAATTTTCGAGCATTACAGAGTATGTGAATCGAATTTCAAGCCTTCGAGTAGTTTACTACTCGCTAATTACTAATTAACATCAATTTCAAAACAATGAACAACCCCAATGAACTTCATGACACTCTAAGCAACATCTGGGGCGCAAGACTTTATTTCTACTCTTTGATAGCTAAAGACAACTTGTTAAATAAGTCTATACTGTATGTAGTAACAAAAAAAACCTGAATACTGAACAATATAAAATAAATGTTTTCCGTTTCTGAAATGTAGCGATGTTTTACAAGAAATGTCAAACTACTTTTACAGTAACGTTTTTGAATAAATCCTTATGGTGGGGCCCCATGGAATTGATGTCACTACTTTGTAACCTAACATTTCTCACCAGACTAAACTGACTTAGAACAGACGTCCTTTCTATTTACATTGATCAACTGTTACCACAATGGGCCCCACTTCTCTTAAAGTAGCAATTTTATAAGCTACATTTGTTCTTCACAATTACCATGGATTTCTTTCACTGAATGTTGAATACATTTGTGTTTTGCAAAATCCGGATATATAAATGGAAGATTTTATTTTACCAGGTATTTAGATCATTAAGTAAGGTATAGTATAGCATGTGTTGTGCTTAGGTAAGGTCTTCCTAAAACATGTAATTTGTGTAACATGTAAAACCAGCCTCTTTGAACAGTTTTGCAGTCCAACTAAAAACGTGCTTTCAGTTGAAATATAATATATTGTTTAGTAGCATACCTTGTACAGGAACCCTACATAGGTTCCTTGCAGGTAAACAGCCAAGTTATGGGTGATCATCGTAAGCTCTGCTTTTATTGCTCTCTCTGGTTTGCCAGCTCCACTAGAGAATGATAAACACAGTCCCTTACATGCATCGGGCCTAGGGTGTTCAGCATATGTCCCCACTAAGTTACATGGAATGGTCACATAATAAGGGTTCTGCCCCACTGTTAGGATGTCGGAATGTATATTCCAACAATGCAGAACACAGTCTGGGGTCTGCCCTGTGGTGGGTCTTCTCAGGGCAATGTTTTCTTATTGTCACATATGGGTTTCCCTTATTTTCTATGGCTAGGTTCACACTATGTAAAAATGATAAACAAAAAAAGTCAAAATGGAAGTCAGCTCACCTTTATATTGTGTTGTTAGGACTTCAATACATTCAAGAGGGTGCACGGTTCCAGGCGGTGGCTGGCCGTCGGCAAACGAATTGAACTGAAATAAAATGTGGGTCCGGCACTCCAGGAATAAGTTTAAAAGTTATATACTTTATTAATTCATATTAAAAAACAGCAGAGCAACCGGTGCTGTGTGGCCTGATAGATTGACGCGTTTCACGCATGCGCGCTTAGTCATAATCTAGTGATAGATGTGCAAGTGTGAGTTTAAAATCAAGTTGAGGCCAATAGGAGTGTTCCCAGTGCAGACATATGCAGGTGGGATAAGTGCATGCAATTAGCGTTCTGACTATGTGTTTGCACCACTCAGGAGATCTAGCGGTTAATACACACTGTGATTTGTTATGTATTAAATATACTCTACGTGTGATGCCGCGATCTCCAACGTTGAGAGGATAGGAGTGAGCACAGTAAGATAAGAGAGCACATATGCTATATACTGGCGTTATCTAGAATGGACTGAATGTATTAGGATTTGAATAACGCATGATGTGAATGCTGTTGTATGCTTATTACGCTGTATGAAGCAGGGAATATATGCGTGCAAACATTTACTGTGATGTTGTAATTATGTATGTGCTGCTCATAAGTGTGTGTGTTATCGAACAGCTAGGTAGTTGACTACAATGACATGTGAATGTTTAGATGTACAGTTATTGTAGCGGAGGAGGAAGATAAGCAGTTGAACAAATGGGTAAGAGTGTGGATAAATGATATTTAGTGCATGAGTGCACAGGTACATGAATGTATAAGGGTAAGGATATAAAATATACAAACATAATTATAAATATAAGTCTTGCCCCCTTATCATAATTGAAAGATGTATAACAAATTTACAAGAATAATCCATACTTAATAAATGCAAAACTGAGTCATAAGCAATATACGTAAACTGATATGCCCAAACTGTAAATTAGTTAATGTAATGATAGAGGAGATCATTTTTATAATTAAGTCCATGTGGAATTCTTGCGTCCAACTTGAAAATATATTCTGCTTCTTTATTGAAGAGCTGTTTCAATCTGTTTCCTCCTCTTATGGGTGCATCTATAAATTTGATGCCGTAAAAAGATAAATGGGAAATGTCTCTGTTGTGTGCATCAATGAAGTGCTTCGCCGCACCCGAACAACTAGAGTTGGTGTTTTTCCTGATATCGGTGATATGTTCGCTGATTCTTCTCTTTAGTTTTCGTGATGTACAACCGACATATTTTAAGTTACACATTTCACATTCTATTATGTAGACTATGTGGTCTGTTTCACAATTGATAAAAACTGTGATACTGTACTTTTTATTGTGATCACTATTGGTATATTCTTTGGTATTTCTGCAGTACTTGCACATATTGCACCGTGATCTATTGCATTTAAAGTTACCTTTTGGTTTATCTCCTTTCATTGTAGTAGATTTTAATGTGGGGGATGCTGGGGGATAAATCGCCCCGTAAGGTGCGTCCTCTGCGTGCCACGCAACGTACTCCTTCATCTATTATTTCGCTAAGAATTGGATCTTGTCTCAGTATATTTATGTTACGCTGTATTATTTTAGTAATTTCTTTGTACTCCATGTAGAAGCGTGTGGAAAAGGTTATCGGTGTTGGTGATATTTGTTCCTTTTTTCGTTCTTTTTTTCTCAGTAACTCCTCTCTATTCTTGGTTTGTACAATTTTTTCAGCTCTTTCTAAGTAGTGTCTTTTGTATCCTCTTTTTTCCATTCTTGCACAAGCCTCCTTGGACTGTTTGTGGTACATGTCGGGTTTAGAACAAGCTCTTTTACCCTTATGTAAAAATGATGTCCATCTTTCATAACAATGTCCGTCATTGTGCAAATAACGTCAGTTATTTAAAAAATAAAAGACATTATTTTCACAATGACAGACGATATTATGAAAGACGGATGTCATTTTTACATAGTGTGAACCTAGTCTATGAGTGAAGGATTAGCACTTGCTAATCTCTTTTTTGCACCGACCTGGGCCATGTATTGAGGCTGCCACCCAGACATTACACAAAATGTATACATACAAAACAACAATGAGAAGCCAATACTTACTGTTGAAAAAAGAGTTCAAGTATATTATTAGGTTATGTGCACATACACAATATTTTTGGTGAGTCTTTTGCCACCAAAACCAGGAGGGGATTGAAAACACAGAAAGGCCATGTTCACAAACTGATAAAAATTGAATGGATGGCCATAATTTTAAAACGTTATTTTAAAATAACAGCAATTATTTGCCATTAAATGTCGGCCATCCACTCAATTTTAACAGTGTGTGAACATAGCCTTTCTGTGTTTTCAATCCACTCCTGACTTTGGTTGCAAAATACTGACCAAACATACTGTGTGGGAGCAAAGCCTTAGGGCCCTATTACACGAGACGATAATCATGCAAAAAATCATTAAATCGTTCGAATTTAAACGATTATCGTTTTGTGTAATTTCAGGCAACGATCGAAAAATCGTTCATATGTCGTTGATCGTTGATTTAGATCTGAACCTAAAATTATTGTTAATCGTTCGCTAATTGTTCGCTGTAATTCCACGTTTGTTCGCTCAAGTTCCGCATTTGTTTACTAATCATTCAGTGTAATTGCACATTTTTCTTTGTTTTTCTGGGATCAGAAGGAATAAATGATTATAATAACGATCGCAATAACGATCATAGTAACGATTGTAACTAACGATTATCGTTCTGTGTAATATAGTGAACGACTTCAGGTTAACGATAAACAATCTCGTTTGCAATTGTTTATCGTTAGTCGTTATTCATTAAAAATCGCTCAGTGTAATAGGACCCGGGGGCTCGGTTCACACGTTGTAAGAGTGCGGCTGTATGTGCGGCTGTAATTGTGCGGCGGTATTTTTGATGGTTCGTGTGTATGCTGGGAAGTATAGGATATGCGGCTGCACAGTGCACACTATCTCTGAATCTACGGCCCTATCGTAAACGGACCCGTAAAAAATGAACAAGACCATTGTTTGCGGCTGGACATGCGGCCGTGGATTGACAGGCGGTCCGTACGGAGTACTTCAAAAATAGCCGGCAATGATGCCGAATGCCGATGCCTCTAATAGTTAATATATTAAATTAATCAAAGACATTTTATTTGTAATCAAGACACTTTCGTTGATCAATAATTTATTTCTAACGAATCCATCATTTTGCAATTAAATATACTGTTAAAAAAAATAGATATATAAATAAATGTATATTTATCTATATATTTATTTTTTGACAGTATATTGAATTGCACAATGATGGATTCGTTAGAATTAAATTATTGACCAACGAAACTGAATTTATTTCCAAGAAAATGTGTTTTATTCATTAAATATTAATTAGTACAGGAAGCTCTATAAGCCGTGAATTCATATGCCGGCAATAGAGCATTCTGTACTAATCATCACTTTACTTTAATGAAAACATCAAATGTTTCTTCTAATTATGTTATGACAATAATATTATTAGAAGAAACATTTAGAATTATATGTGCGCTCAGCTGATTGGCTGTTCGGCTGAGCGCACATATAATAAGCCGGTCCGCAGCACAGTGACTTCATTGTGCTGCGGACCAGCGAAGAGGACACATCGGGGTGAGTATAGAGCTCTCCCCACCCCCTCCCTGGCACTGCACCCCTCCCAGCAAGGAAGGGGGGGTCAGTTAACCCCTTCCTTGCTGGGATGGGTGCAGTCTGACATCAGTCTGGCCCCCTGGGGGTTAAGGGGGATGCAATACATCCTCCCTTAACCCCTTGGGGGTCAGACTGTAAGCAGCGATCTGTAAAGATGCTGCATACTGTAAGGAGCACAACACCGCTCACAATGATGGGTGTTGTGCTCCTGTTTGTGTGTTTTTTGTGTGTTTCTCCCTTTTTGTTTTTCAGATATCGGTATCCTGGGGATAACGTCGGATTCCATGGACTACGTCGATGACCAGCGGTTGTTCTTTGAATTTTTTAAATAAAATGGTCAATGAGGGGTGTGGGGGTGTTTTTATTTGAATAAAAAAATTTTTAAACTTGTGTCTTGTCTTTATTTCTTTACTTTTTAGACTTAGTAGTGGAAGCCGTCTAATAGACGGAATCCATTACTAAGTTGGGGCCTAGTGTTAGCCGGTATAAAATGGCTAACACTAACCCCCTATTATTACCCCAGTACCCAATGCCACCAGGGGTACTGGGAAGAGCCGGGTGCCAGTGGTCCCGGAGCGTCAAAATTGGCGCTCCTGGACCGGGCGGCAGCAGGCTGGTAAGATTTAGGCTGGGGAGGGCCTAAACCAATGGCTCTTCCCACCCTGGTGTTACCAGGCTGCTGTCGTTTGGTTTTTAACCCGGCTGGTTATAAAAATAGGGGGGACCCTATGCGTTTTTTTTAAATTATTTATTTATTTAAAAAAAACCGCATAGGGTCCCCCCTATTTTTATAACCAGCCGGGTTAAAAACCAAACGACAGCAGCCTGGTAACACCAGGGTGGGAAGAGCCATTGGTTAAGGCCCTCCCCAGCCTAAATATTACCAGCCTGCTGCCGCCCGGTCCAGGAGCGCCAATTTTGACGCTCCGGGACCACTGGCACCCGGCTCTTCCCAGTACCCCTGGTGGCATTGGGTACTGGGGTAATAATAGGGGGTTAGTGTTAGCCATTTTATACCGGCTAACACTAGGCCCCAACTTAGTAATGGATTCCGTCTATTAGACGGCTTCCACTACTAAGTCTAAAAAGTAAAGAAATAAAGACAAGACACAAGTTTAAAAAATTTTTTATTCAAATAAAAACACCCCCACACCCCTCATTGACCATTTTATTAAAAAAATTCAAAGAACAACCGCTGGTCATCGACGTAGTCCATGGAATCCGACGTAATCCCCAGGATACCGATATCTGAAAAACAAAAAGGGAGAAACACACAAAAAAAACACAAACAGGAGCACAACACCCATCATTGTGAGCGGTGTTGTGCTCCTTACAGTATGCAGCATCTTTACAGATCGCTGCTTACAGTCTGACCCCCAAGGGGTTAAGGGAGGATGTATTGCATCCCCCTTAACCCCCGGGGGGCCAGACTGATGTCAGACTGCACCCATCCCAGCAAGGAAGGGGTTAACTGACCCCCTTCCTTGCTGGGAGGGGTGCAGTGCTGGGGAGGGGGTGGGGAGAGCTCTATACTCACCCCGATGTGTCCTCTTCGCTGGTCCGCAGCACAATGAAGTCACTGTACTGCGGACCGGCTCATTATATGTGCGCTCAGCCGAACAGCCAATCAGCTGAGCGCACATATAATTCTAAATGTTTCTTCTAATAATGTTATTGTCACAACATAATTAGAAGAAACATTTGATGTTTTGAGTAAAGTAAAGTGATGATTAGTACAGAATGCTCTATTGCCGGGAATATGAATTACCGGCTTATAGAGCTTCCTGTACTAATTAATATTTAATTAAGAAAACACATTTTCGTTTAAATAAATACAGTTTCTTTGTTCAATAATTTAATTCTAACGAATCCATCATTGTGCAATTCAATATACTGTCAAAAAATAAATATATAGATAAATATACATTTATTTATATATCTATTTTTTTTAACAGTATATTTAATTGCAAAATGATGGATTCGTTAGAAATAAATTATTGATCAACGAAAGTGTCTTGATTACAAAGAAAATGTGTTTGATTAATTTAATATATTAACTATTAGAGGCATCGGCATTCGGCATCATTGCCGGCTATTTTTGAAGTACTCCGTACGGACCGCCTGTCAATCCACGGCCGCATATTCAGCCGCAAACAATGGTCTTGTTCATTTTTTACGGGTCCGTTTACGATAGGGCCGTAGATTCATACATAGTGTGCACTGTGCAGCCGTATATCCTATACTTCCAAGCATACACACGAACCACCAAAAATACCGCCGCACAATTACAGCCGCAAATACAGCCGCACTCTTACAACGTGTGAACCGAGCCTAAAGCTGCAAGCATTGGGCACCTTAGGGTTAAATAATAGCATTGATATTAACTTAGTATTAACGTAAATTGCATAATATGTTGTTTGATGTTCTACCTTATGCTGTGTAAACTTTTTTTTATTCAGTAACTCTACCTGTACCCTAGTTTTAAACACATGTAATTGTTTGTTACTAATAAAGTTGTATATAAATGATAGGGGTAGTGAGATGCCATACGGGCCAGATAAAACAGAACAATCTGCAAAACGGACATTGCCCAAGTCTTTTGAACCAATAAAATGAATATTCTCTGGATATGTGATCTGCTATAGTTTTTAAGCTTTCTACATTTCTTCGCTGTAAAGAAAAATATTTTCCTTTTGCTTGACCTTTATAGAATCAATCAGATGGAGCAAAAACTCACTAGTTTTTCCATTAGGTCATGTTCACACAACGTATGTTTTGCATAAATCACGGGCGTATTTAAATGAATGGAATCCCGTCCGGAGTGTATATACATAGTATACGCTCCGTCCAGGATTCCAACCGGCCGCATGAAAAACTAACATGTCAGTTTTGTGCGGCCGCTATTCATTGAATATGGGCTGCACAGACATGACGGTTCACACAATGGAAAGTGCGGCTCCAGACACACTCTTCATTGTGTGCAATGTTGAATTGGGATGCGGGTGCACACCACATCAGGCCAGTACTGCAGTACTGGCCGGGATGATGTTCACTAACATTGGCCGTTCTGTGACCCACCTGGTCTTAAAGTGATTGGAGCTTAATTGTAATACCCTACACAACCTTAGGACAGAAGTGGTGCTGCTTTTGGAAGACAGCAGCTGGTGCTATTTGCCAAAACATGGTAATAAGCATAAATAGAGGTTAGCAATATAAAGTCCAATTTGCATACAGCACAAATTTCTCAGGTGATGCTTTATCAAACCATACAAATACCTGTAGTGGGACTATTGTGCACTTGTAATTCTGTTTCTGCCTCTGACTTTATGTAGTGTCCTGGTACGGGTGGTCCACTAAATTCTTATACCACCTGGGCAAAGTATCTCTGTCAGTTATCGCGCAAAGGGGATGAAGGTGTTATTTGTATTTTCCCCACTAGATGTCTCACTCTTCTTTTATACTGTCTGGGTATACAGTATAGACATTTTTATTCATTGTTACTGTCCAATCACAGGTGCACATGCCACACACACTGTTCTCAACCAACTACGTTTCTCCTCTTTCCTTTCTCCAAACAGCCCCACCTATGTGAGGTTAGACCTGGTCACCCCTATTTAAGCCCACTTAGTTCCTGGTGGGAGGGCTTTTGTCAGTAGATGGTTGGAAGAAAGAAGTGAAAGACAAAGTTCCTGCTGCAGTGAAGCCAGTTTTTCCTACGAGAGAGACTTTCTGCAAGATGCACTTTTTCCACCTATGGGGCTGTTTGGGGTGTCATGTTTGTGCCATGATCTCTTGTTAATATTTTTTAATGTTTTCCTTTTTATAAATTTTTCTCATATTATTGTAACAAAAATTTAGCAATCCTAGCACTGGTTTTATATGTAAAATGGTAAAGGGGTGTAATTTAAACTTTTATTGGGGGAGGGGCTATTTCATATTTTTAAAAAACTTTTTTTCTTACATATTTCAACTTCCCCTAGGGGATTATTAAAAACAATCATTGAATTGCATACACTGTTCAATGCTATGCCATTGATGCTATGCCATTATCGGCTATTTTGCCATAGGGCCTTCTGGTAGCAGACTCTATTAGAACAGCAAATAGAAAATTTCTCCTGCTCTGGACAGGTCCTGACATGGACAAAGGTGGCAGCAGAGGACACTGTGTCAGACTGGAAGGAATACACCACTTTCTGCAGAACATACAACAGCTGATAAGTACAGTAAGACTTGAGATTTTTAAATAGAAGTAAATTACAAAACTGTATAACTTTCTGACACCAGTTGATTTGAATTTTTTTTTTGCAGGAGTTCCCCTTTAAAGAGAAGAAATCTCAGTCTTTCCTTTATGACCTGTCCTCTATTATCTGTTAATGTCTCAACAAAGATATATCTGTGTGTATGACAGGGGCATGGTGATGTAGTCTGGAGAGGCTGGTCAGGGGTGGTGATCTTACTCATGGGGGTAGAGGTAGATCCAGCCCCACTTCCTATGACATCAGAGGATGATGCCTTGTCTGTGAAGAGAGGGAGGAGCCGCAGAGCGGTAGACTGCAAAAGTAGTCCTTTTATTTTTAGGGGTGAAGCATGCAAAAAGCTTACTGAAGCCAGCACTATTATTGATAACTAGAGATGAGAAAATTTACAGTGATAACAAAGTGAATTGCTTGGTTATCTTGGAAATCCTGTCGCTACGTACCACTCCTCTCCGGGTGCTGGGAAACACTGAATCAAGTCCTGGGAAACTGGGAGAAGTTTCCCAGGACTGGAACCAGCTTTTTAAGGCACCTGGGGAGAAGCAGCATTGAGTTAGAAGGCAGCCGGCTGATTAGCAGATTACTTCATTATTACTGTAAATTCTCATCTCTAGTGATAACACTATATTAGTAAGTTATTTATTTGGGGGTGATATTTTCATAAAATGACAATTTTCTTATACCGAGTACCCCTTTAAAGGATGAAATCTAACTATTCTTAGACTCTACATAGCAGTCTAGCCAGCACCAGTCAGGTTGTTGTTTTATGTTATCAGTACACAGTACATAAACTATAATATATACATTTTAAAGTTCCCAGTTTTACTAATTACTTTTTGATTAGCTACTGTATATAATGGCAACATATACTATAGCGCTGAACAGAGCTCATCATCAATCCTATTAGTTCTACATTATTTTTTATTTCTACCTTTTGTGCTACCACTGAGCTCTTTTGGTCTTACTATCCTTCACAGCACTACATTGTTATGTTATTAGTTTCCATGATTCATTGTTAGGCACCAATTTGTGGATTCTGTTGCCTTTTAGTTGTTTGAGTAGTATTGCTATGTAACATGAGGTCATTTTATATGCCTCAATTTTGGGTTATTTCAGTTTATTCAGTATTCTGTTTCAAAAAGGCATTAAGTGGGGTGAAATGAGTAAGATTTTTTTTTCTTTTAGCTCCTCAGCGATCCAGGCTCTTTGAATCATACTTTATTGCCGTGATGTTACTATAATGTGTGTATATTTAAAAGGTTTTCTGACTGTTAGTGAAAATGGGTTGTGAGTAGAGATGAGCGAACCGGGTTTCGGGTTCGAATCGATCCGAACCCGAACGTTCGGTATTTGATTAGCGGGGGCTGCAGAACTTGGATAAAACTCTAAGGTTGTCTGGAAAACATGGATACAGCCAATGACTATATCCATGTTTTCCACATAGCCTTAGAGCTTTATCCAAGATCAGCAGCCACCGCTAAACAAATGCTGAAAGTTCGGGTTCGGATCGACTCGAGCATGCTCCAGGTTTGCTCATCTCTAGCTGTGAGACGCACTGTGGAGAGGACCTTGATAAATACAGATATATGTTGGTTCTTCTTGCGACAAACATGGAAAACTCAATGTATAAAATGAATTGAAGTTAGATGTACAGTATGAGCACAGCTGGAAAAAGTACACGCATTAAGGTGTTGGCAATTTCACTAGAATGTTTTGCAAAGCATTGTGATCAGGAGCTTTGTGACAGGACTTTCTTTTGCTGAACAATCTCATTAGATTGGTTTTACAATTGGAGTTTTTAGGAAAAAAAAGCCAATAAAAATGTCCTTTTTTTACATTGTAGGAACAGTAAAGATTTCAGAAAAGCAGTAGAAAAAATGGCAGTCTGTTTTTTAGGGTGGGGGGGCACTTTTTTCCAGCCCAAAAAACGCTATCCAATATTTGTGTCTGAAGGAAGCCTTAGAAATCACAAATTTCCCTGGTTTTCTCTGTCTAGTAGTGTTGAGTGAACCTTAGAAAAGTGTCTGTGTTCGGTTGCGTGGCCAAACCCAAAAGCTTGACATTTAAAGGTGAACTCTGGGCAAAATCTTTTTTTTAATATGTTATTTTATAAGAAAAGTTAAACAAAGTCCTAATGTACACTAATAATGGGAAATGCACATATAGAGCTATTTCTCACAATTTAATAGATCAGAAAGGGTTAAATTTCCCCCCAAAAAGTGACCTCACGACCACGTTGTTATACCTGAAGGGTCCAGCAGGGGGCGCATTATATGTAAAAATTACATGTAAAAACTGATAACAGGGCCCTTCCTGTGCCACAGCCAGAAGCAAAGACAGGAGTGGTAGTTCAATTATCCCCACACACACACCCGGCCGCCCTGTGCTGTCATCTGCAATATACAGCGAGTGTGAACAGTCCATGAGGGGGAGTAGGACTACGGTAAAGAGCGTCTGAACCACGGTAACCCCGCAATTGCATGTACACATGTGAGATAAATACATGAATGGTAATCGGCAAAAGGCTCTGGGGAGTGCCCCGCTCTGCTGACTCTGCCGCACTATAGACTGACTCCCGATCTTGGACTGGATTATTGTTTCTGCTGTTGGTACAGCACTGCACCAAAGGGTGCGTACTATGATATAGCAGATGGTGTACATATTTGACCACTGTAAATAAACTTCACCTTGATGCAACGATATAAAGTTTTCATTTGCCCACTATCCTTGCTACCAGGCGCTCCCCCCCAGCCCGCCCTGTGTTGTGACAGCTACTACCCAGCACCCACCCTGTGCTGTGACAGCTACTGTCATTCTGTCATTGAGCTTCTCATCAAGTCTAGCTTCTTGGATCTCCAAGATGTATTCTTTGAGGGATGTTCTTTCCAAAATGGGGTGACTTTTAGGCGGGCTCTATTCTGCAGACACTACAGGGGCGCTGCAAACGCACCTGGCACTGAGAAACTCCTTCAGAAAAATCTGCCCTGAAAATGCTAATTGGCACTCCTTCCCTTCTGAGTCCTGCTATTTGCCCATACAGTGGTTTATGCCCACATATGGGGTACTGTTGTACTCAGGAGAACCTGCGTTAAAAATTTTGGGGTGCGTTTTCTCTTCTGTTCCTCATGAAATTGAGAAATTTCAAACTAAACAAACATATTATTTGAAAATTTTTATTTTTTATTTTTAAGGTTTAATTTTGAATACTTTCTTCTAGTACCTGTGGGGTCAAATAGTCACCACACCCCAAGATGCATTCTTTGAGGGGTGTACTTTCCAAAATGGGATGACTTTTGGAGGGGTTCTGTTCTTCTTTTGGCCTACCTATCCTACCCAGCCCTGTAGCTCGCCGGGGTAGCAGTGCTGCTGCTGGCCTGCGTCCGATGCTGGGGCTCTTCACTGTCCCCCAGCAGAAACATAATTTTGTAATTAAGACCTGATAACCTCTTTATGGCAAAAAGCAAAAAAAAAAAAAAAGACCTAAATGCTGCACAGAGACTAAAACTACCATATGCTAAGAGATCAACACTGAAAATACATCAGTGGTTTTAGTATATTTTACATGGCTTTAACCTTTACAATTATGTACAGACATCGATTATTCTCTGGCACAATTTTGTAAGTAAATACGTCTTCTTGAGAACTGGCACCACCTAGTGTTAAAAGTGTTACATGTTAAAAGATATTGGTCTCACTACTGAGAGGCTCTGCAATCCGGAAATACAGCTGCAGAGTCACATTTGATTGACAGCTAGGGAGAGATGCACGCTGCCTCACTCTTTTTCCCCCGGCTGTATCACAGGATCACAGCCAGTCATAGCAGTTATAACAAATGTAACATTTTTAAGGGAACAAACCCACTTGACGTATTTGCTGCGTGAATCAGTCTTAGGGTACACACCCACTTGACGTATTTGCTGCGTGAATCAGTCTTAAAAATAAGCAGGCAAAACGCAGGTTGGCTTTATACAATTGTTCTGCGTTAAAATACGCAATTGCGTATTTTTGAAGCGTGAAGCTACATGCGTTTTTCGCACAGGTTGTTAACAACTGATGCTTTGCTAACAACAAGCTTCACGCTTCAAAAATACGCAATTGCGTATTTTAACGCAGGACAATTGTATAAAGCCAATCTGCGTTTTGCCTGCTTATTTTTAAGACTGATTCACGCAGCAAATACGTCAAGTGGGTTTGTACCCTAAGAGGAACTACAGTATCAGCAGGAACTGGAGGATCAGGAGGTGCCAAGGATGAAAGTATGTCTCTTTTCATCATCCTTGGTGCTGTTCCCATGCAGTTAGGCTGCATTCACACGTCCTGTAAATTAAGGGCCGTACAGACAGGGAAGCTCTGTCATAGTATCAATATCTGTATCAATATGATGCTGGCAGCGAGGAAACTGTTTGAATCTCTGCGGCACTGTAGTGACAGAGCTGCGCAATGATTGGTTGAGTGGGCTGTCACTCTCATCTTGGGATTGACAGCCTGCTCATCCATTCCCTGGCTGAGTGATTGGCTGAATGAGCTGTAACTCCAAAGACAAGAGTAACAGCCCACTCAACCAATCACTGGCCATGATGCTGTCCAGTCTCTATCAGTCAGTGATTTGCTGAGCGGGCTGTCACACCAGAGATCAGCCAACCAGCCCTGTAACCAGCACATACCCCCCAACTTTTTGGACAACCAAAGAGGGACACAATTGGTTACTACACTACACTACACAAGCACAAGCTGCTAACATCCTATGACAGCTCTGTAACTGTCAGTGACTGCACTACATATGGTTGTCATGGTGATGCTGCCTCAACTAAATATGGCTGTTTTGCAGGACCTTTTGCTTTGTTAACACTGCCCTTACATGAGATGGCGGATAGATAGATAGATAGATAGATAGATAGATAGATAGATAATGCAAAAGAGCTGCACTGCTTCTTCCAATGTGAATTGGTTGCTAGCAAAATTAGCATTTGGTCCAGTCCTCCCAATAAACAGCATTCAAACAGACTCTCGCTGCACTCCCAGGCTGCATGTGAAAACTGTGCAGTATATTCCACCAAAATTAAAAAGATAGTACAACGTTTCCGCTCCATCACAGAGCGTTTCGTGTGCTACGTTTACACGGAAGGATAATTTGCCCGATCGTACGATTAACGATGTCGGAGTAACGTTTTTTTTTTTCATAACGATTATCATTTAGACGGAACGATATATCGTACGGAAAATTCGTTTTGTGATCGTTTGCGATCGCTTAACCCTTTGAGGACCAGGCCCAAAATGACCCAGTGGACCGCGCAAATTTTGATCTTAGTGTTTTCGTTTTTACCTCCTCCCCTTCTAAGAGCTCCAGCACTCTCAGTTTTCTATCTACAGGCCATGTAAGTGCTTGTTTTTTTACAGAAATAGTTGTACTGTGTAATGGCGTCATTCATTTTACCATAACATGTATGATGGAATTCCAAATATATTATTTATGAAGATATAAATAGGTGAAATCGTAAATAAGAATGCAATATGGTAACGTTTGCGGGGTTCCTGTGTCTACGTAATACACTATATGGTAACAGCGACATGATACTATTATTCTATAGGTCAGTCCGAACACAACCATATGCAGGTTACACAGATTCTCTAATGTTATATATGTATTTTTTTATGAAATCCTTTTTTTTGGCAATTAAATATTAATAAAATGGGCCTATTGTGACGCTTATAACGGTTTTATTTTTTCATCTACGGGGCTGTATGGGGTGTCATTTTTTCCGCCATGATCTCTAGTTTTTATTAATACCATATTTGTGAAGATCGGATGTTTTGATCACTTTTTATTGATTTTTTTAAATATATAATGTAACATAAAATCGGTAATCTGCGCACTTTTTCCCCTCTTTTCCTGTACGCCGTTTACCGATCACAATGACGCTTGTTATATTTTAAATAGATCGGACAATTACACACGCTACGGTATATTATATGTTTATCTATTTATTTATTTTTATATGTTTTATTTATATAATGGGAAAGGGGGGTGATTTAGACTTTTATTGGGGGAGGGGCTTTGGGGTAGTGTAATAGTGTTTTGAACTTTTTTTTTTTACACTTTTGAAGTCCCTTTGGGGGACTTTTACATTCACTACTTTGATTTATACACTGATGATTGCTATGCCATAGGCATAGCATTGATCAGTGTTATCGGCGATCTGCTCATTGAGCCTGCCTGTGCAGGCTCAGTGTAGCAGATCGCCGATCGGACCGCACGGAGGCAGGTGAGAGACCTCCGGCAGTCCGTTTCAACGATCGGTAAGTGACAGGGGACTCCCCCTGTCACTTACACTTAAACGCCGCGATCGCTGTGTTTAAGGGGTTAATGACACGCGGCAGCGCGATCGCTGCAGCGTGTCATTACCGGTGAGGTCCCGGCTGCTGTTTGCAGCCGGACCCCACCTGCTATGAAGCGCTCCGGAGCACGCTTCATAGCGGGAGAAACACCCAGGACGTAAGGTTACGTCATGGGTCGTCTGGGGACAGACTTCCATGACGTAACCCTACGTCCAGGGTCGTCTAGGGGTTAAGCCTATCTCACACATTGGTTAAATCGGCGAACGACTGTTCACATGGAACGATCTGCGAATTTTTTGCGAACGATCGACGATTTGAGAACTTGTTGAAAGATCAAAATGAACGATTTCTCGCTCGTCGTTTGATCGTTCACCGTGTTTAGACGTACGATTATCGTTCAAATTCGGTCGTTATCGTGCGAATTTGCACGATAATCGTTCCATGTAAACGCAGCATCAAGCTTGAGAATTAATTGGAAAGCAGGCACTAAAGAGCTTAAGTTAAACGGAACCATTGAAACGATAAAACCGGGAGCCGTACTTTACATTGTGTGCACAGAATATTTATTCACTGAATAGCAGCCGTACAAAATAGACATGTGAATTTTCTGTGCAGCCACACAGAACAGCGGCCGCAGTGTGTACAGAGTGTGTACACTGCGGACATTGTTCCATAAAAGATAATGTTATTTCACACTTCCAATAAATAGCTGCCGGTGTTGCAATCCGCAACACCGGCTGTTATTTATTGGGGAAATACAGTGTTTGAATTTACGAACTAAGTAGAAAACCTGAGAATTCACTTGGACAATAAACAATGTGATGTCACAATGTTTGAATGTACGAACAAAAATGAAAACCTGCAAATTATTTAAAGGGAATCTGTCGGCTGTAACTCACATTCCAAACTGCTCACACAGTTTGATAATGACTAGAGGAAGTGGTCACACAGGCCCAAATTTTGCAAAGGATGTAAATAATACACTGGTGTAAACTATCCACAGCTACCAATCACAGCTAAGCTTTCATTTTACCAGAGCTGAAAGCTGAGCTGTAATTGATTGCTATAGGTAGTTTACATGCAGCGGGCCACAGGTGAAAAGCAGCAGCACACATTAGAATACAACAGTCTTTGCTTAACCCCTTAGTGACCGCTGTAATGGCTTTTTAGGGCGGTCACTAAGGGTCCTTATTCTGCTGCCATCAGCTTTTTACAGCGATGGCAGAGTATAAGATTGCGAGGTAGCTGAGGGGTTGGGGCAGTGTGTGGGGTCCGTCCCGCCGCCCCCCCCCCCATACCGACCAACGCTGCTATTAACGTTATAGCGGCGGCCGTCGGTAACAGGGATTACCGATGCCGCCGCCGCCTTTAATCTCCCCCCGCCGTGAATCCACGGCGGGGGGAGATTAAATAAGTGTCCCCCAGACCTCAGATCAGCCCCCCCTAGTAAGGCGATCACTAACCCCCCTCCCAGACTTATGTCTGTTCACAGCGATGGAAAAGTGAAAATGAATGAAAGCCCCATGCTCTCCGCCACCGGAGGTAGCGGAGAGCATGGGCCAGTGATCGGGGACCCCCCTGTGGGGTCCCGGTACAAGCGATCACCGCACGTTGCCTCTGACCACCGCACATTGCCTCTGACCACCACACGTCGCCTCTGACCACCACACGTCGCCTCTGACCACACCACGTTGCCTCTGACCACGCCACGGCGCCTCTGACCATGCCACGTTGCCTCTGACCACCCCAAATTGCCAATGACCCCCTCCAGATTGGGGTAACCATGACAGATTACAGGTACCCAACCCAGATTGCCTATAAGAACTTCAGTTTATCCGTAACCACCCCACATTGCCCGTAACAACCCCACGTTGCCCGTAACCACCCCAGATTGTCTGTAAGAACTGCAGGTTGCCCGTAACCACCACACGTTGCCCGTAACCACCCCAGATTGTCTGTAAGCACTGCAGGTTGCCCGTAACCACCACACGTTGCCCGTATCCACCCCAGATTATCTGTAAGCACTGCAGGTTGCTTGTAACCACCCCACCTTGCCGTATCCACCCCAAATTGTCTGTAAGCACTGCAGGTTGCCTGTAACCACCCCACGTTGCCCGTAACCACCCCAGATTGTCTGTAAGCACAGCAGGTTGCCCGTAACCAGCCCACGTTGCCCGTAACCACCCCACGTTGCCTGTAACCACCCCAGGTTGCCGTAACCACAGCAGGTTTCCTCTGACCACCGCACGTTGCCTCTGACCACCGCACGTTGCCTCTGACCACGCCACATCGCCTCTGACCACGCCACGTCGCCTCTGACCATGCAGGTTGCCTCGGACCACCGCAGGTTTCCTCTGACCACCGCAGGTTGTCTCTGACCACCGCACGTTGCCTCTAACCACCCCAAATTGCCAATGACCCCCTCCAGATTGCGGTAACCATGCCAGATTACAGGTACCCACCCGAGATTACCTATAAGCACTAACCACCGTAACCACCAAACATTGCCTGTAAACACCCCACGTTGCCCGTGACCACCCTATGTTGTCCAAAACCGCCCCAGATTACCTGTAATCACCTCAGGTTGCCCATAACCACCCCAGACTGTCCGTAACCACCCCACATTACCTGTAATCTCATTTTTTTTATTTTATTTTAGTAACTGCGCTATTCTAATAACCATTACTAGCTGCAGTTTTGCTCCAGTAAATTGGCGCTTCTTCCCTTCTGAGCCCTGCTGTGTGCCCATACAGTGGTTTATGTCCACATATGAGGTACCGTTTTACTAAGAAGAACCTGCGTTACAGATTTTGGGGTACGTTTTCTCTCCTGTTCCTCGTGAATACTTTCCTCTAATACCTGTGGGGTCAAAATGGTCACCACACCCCAAGATGAATTATTTGAGGGGTGCACTTTCTAAAATGGGGTGACTTTTGGGGGGGTTCTATTCTGTAGACATTACAGGGGCGCTGCAAACGCACCTGGTGCTCAGAAACTTCTTCAGAAGAATCTGCACTGAAAATGCTAATTGGCGCTCCTTCCCTTCTGAGCCAGGCTGTGTGCCCATACAGTGGTTTATGCCCACATATGGGGTACCGTTCTACTCAGGAGAACCTGAGTTACATATATTGGGGTGAAATTTATGTCCTGTTCCTCGTGAAATTGAGAAATTTCAAACTAAAGGAACATATTATTGGAAAAATTTGAGTTTTTCATTTTTACTGTCTACTTTTTAATACTTTCCTCTAATACCAGTGGGGTCAAAATGCTCACCACACACCAAGATGAATTCTTTGAGGGGTTCACTTTCCAAAATGGGGTGACTTATGGCGAGATTTTACTCCGCTGGCACTACAGGGGCACTGCAAACGCACCTGGCGCTCAGAAACTTCTTCAGCAAAATCTGCATTGGAAAAGCTAATTGGCGCTCCCTTCCTTCTGAGCCCTCCTGTGTGGCCATACAGTGGTTTATGCCCACATATGGGGTACCGTTGTACTGAGAACCTGCGTTACAAATTTTGGGGTGCTTTTTCTCTCATGTTCCTTTTGAAAATGAGAAACTTTAATCTAAACGTATATATTATTGGAAAATTTTAATTTTTCATTTTTTTACTGCCTAAGGGTATGTTCACACTATGTTTCTGTGCGCTGTAGTTTTTACGCGGCTGGAAATGTGCGGCTAAAACTACGGCCATGGGAAAAAATAGACATGCGGCTGAAAACATACGGTCATTTACTTGGAAATCTGGTTCAACTAAAAATAACAAATAAAATCTTTAGAAAGTGATGCAAACACCTCTGGATGCATCTGGGAAAGCAGGGAACACAGTTTACAGGAATCGCTATTACCGGGGTTTGCGATCCTCTGCAGTAATGCAGATGCCTCTCATGGTTAATATATTGAATTAATAAAACACATTTTCGTTGTAATAAAGTCCCTTTCGTTGTTCAATAATTAAATTTAAACAAATCCATCATTTTGCAATTAAATATACTGTTAAAATAAATATATATATAAATAAATGTATATTTATATATATATTTATTTTTTGACAGTATATTTAATTGCACAATGATGGATTCGTTTAAATTAAATTATTGAACAACGAAACTGATTTTATTACAACAAAAATGTGTTTTATTAATTAAATATTAATTAGTACAGGAAGCTCCATTAAGCTGTTAATTCATATTCCCGGTAAATAGAGCATTCTGTACTAATCATCACTTTACTTTAATTAAAACATCAAATGTTTCTTCTAATTATGATATCACAATAGCATTATTAGAAGAAACATTTTGAATTATATGGTTGATTGGCTGATCGGCTCAGCGCATATATAATTAGCGGGTCTGCAGCACAGTGACTTCATTGTGCTGCGGACCAGCGAAGAGGTGAGTATCGGGGTGAGTATACATCTCTCCCCACCCCCTCCCCAGCACTGCACCCATCCCAGCAAGGAAGGGGGGTCACTTAACCCCTTCCTTGCTGGGATGGGTGCAGTCTGACATCAGTCTGGCCCCCAAGGGGTTAAGGGAGATGCGATGCATCCTCCCTTAACCCCTTGGGGGCCAGACTGTAAGCAGCGATCTGTAAAGATGCTGCATACTGTAAGGTGCACAACACCGCTCACAATGATGGGTGTTGTGCTCCTGTTTGTGTGTTTTTTGTGTGTTTCTCCCTTTTTGTTTTTCAGATATCGGTATCCTGTGGATTACGTCAGATTCCATGGACTACGACGATGACCAGCGGTTTTTTGGTGTTTTTTTTATAAAATGGTCAATGAGGGGTGTGGGGGTGCTTTTATTTGAAAAAAAAATTTTCACTTGTGTCTTGTCTTTATTTCTTTAGTTTATAGACTTAGTAGTGGAAGCCGTCTAATAGACTAAATCCATTACTAAGTCGGGGCCTAGTGTTAGCCGGTATAAAATGGCTAACACTAACCCCCCCCCATTATTACCCCAGTACCCAATGCCACCAGGGGTACTGGGAAGAGCTGGGTGCCAGTGGCCGGAGCGTCAAAATTGGCGCTCCTGGACTGGGGCGGCAGCAGGCTGGTAAGATTTAGGCTGGGGAGGGCCTAAACCAATGGCTCTTTCCACCCTGGTGTTACTAGGCTGCTGTTGCTTGGTTTTTAGGGGGGACCCTATGCGGGTTTTTTTTATTATTTATTTATTTAAAAAAAAAACCGCATAGGGTCCCCCCTATTTTTATAACCAGCCGGGTTAAAAACCAAGCGACAGCAGCTTTATACTCACCATCCGATGTCCCGATGTGTCCTCTTCGCTGGTCCGCAGCACATGAAGTCACTGTACGGTGCGGAACGGCTAATTTTGAAAAATTAGCCTGGTCATTAAGGCCCAAACTAGCTGCAGCACGAAGGGGTTAAAGAGCTAACACTCCAACAGGGAGGTAACTACACCGCATCCACATACACTTTATATATATAGATATATATACACATATAGGGTGACATTTATTAAGTCCGGCGTTTTCTGCACCCGACTTAAAAATGTCCAGGTGTTTTTGAAATCTACGTTGCCACCTAACGTCCCCGAACTCCTGGACTACTGGGTGGGAAAATTAGATGTCTGGCCACAACTCGCTGAATTTGCTTTGGACATACTCTCCTGTCCGGCCAGCAGTGTGTCATCCGAGCGAGTTTTCAGCGCAGCAGGTCATATTGTCAGTCCCAGGAGAACCAGATTGTCCTGTGATAGTGTGGAGCGTCTGACTTTCATCAAAATGAACACCACATGGATAAATAAGGACTTTGTGACACCTGCTCCTGATACCACAGAGTAGGATTTGGTCCTGTTGTCACCAAGATGTAGGACCTTTTCTGCATCTATTATGGCCTATATGTGAACTAGACCTTACTGTTCATTCCACCATTCCTGCTGCCCTGCTACCTCTCGCCTGTCCATGGACCTCATTATTCTGCTTCTGCTGCTCATGTCACCCCATTACAACTGCTGCTCCTGCCCTGGCCTCCATCTTGGCTACTGCTGGGCCTTCACTGGTCTCCATATTGGCTACTGCTGGGCCTTCACTGGCCTCCATATTGGCTACTGCTGGGCCTTCTCTGGCCTCCATCTTGACTACTGCTGTGCCTGCCCTTGCCTCCATGTTGGCTACTGCTGTGCCTTAACTGGCATCCATGTTGACTACTGCTGTGCCTTCACTGGCCTCCAAATTGGCTACTGCTGGGCCTTAACTGGCATCCATGTTGACTACTGCTGTGCCTGCCCTTGCCTCCATATTGACTACTGCTGCTCCTGTACTGGCCTCCATTTTGGCTACTGCTGCTCCTGTCTGGCCTCCATGTTGGCTACTGTTGCTCCTGTCTGGCCTCTTTGTTGACTACTGTTGCTCCTGCCCTTAGCTCCATGTTGGCTACTGCTGGGCCTTAACTGCCATCCATGTTGACTACTGCTGGGCCTTAACTGGCATCTAGGTTGACTACTGGTGTGCCTGCATTTGCCTCCATGTTGGCTACTGCTGGGCCTTAACTGGCATCTAGGTTGACTCCTGGTGTGCCGTCCCTTGCCTCCTTGTTGACTACTGCTGGGCCTTAACTGGTATCTAGGTTGACTACTGGTGTGCCTGCCCTTGCCTCCATGTTGGCTACTGCTGGGCCTTAACTGGCATCCATGTTGACTACTGCTGGGCCTTAACTGGCATCTAGGTTGACTACTGGTGTGCCTGCCCTTGCCTCCTTGTTGGTACTGCTTGGCCTTAACTGACATCTAGGTTGACTACTGGTGTGCCTGCCCTTGCCTCTATGTTGGCTACTGATGGGCCTTAACTGGCATCTAGGTTGACTACTGGTGTGCCTGCCCTTGCCTCCATGTTGGCTACTGCTGGGCCTTAACTGGCATCTAGGTTGACTACTGGTGTGCCTGCCCTTGCCTTCTTGTTGGCTACTGCTGGGCCTTAACTGGCATCTAGGTTGACTACTGCTGTGCCTGCCCTTGCTTCCTTGTTGGCTACTGCTGGGCCTTAATTGGCCTCCATGTTGGCTACTGCTGCTCCTGCTTGGCCTCCATGTTGGCTACTGCTGCTCCTGCCTGACCTCCATGTTGGCTACTGCTGATCCTGCCTGCCCTCCATGTTGACTACTGCTGCTCCTGTACTGGCCTCAAATGACTATTGATGGACCTCCACTGGTCTCCAATGACTTCTGCTGCTCCTTCACTGCATTTGTGACCTTTTTCCTGCATAGACCCTGTAATGGTGAATTTCCTGCATAGACCCTGTAATGGTGAATTTCCTGCATAGACCCTGTGATGGTGAATATTAAATATAAAAAAAAATGAAATGACTTTGAGATATCGAAAAGATAACGATGTTACTGACATGTAGAGCTCTAAATTCAACCAAATTTACTACCCCCGTATGATATAGATGCTTTAAACTATGAAATCCGAAGAAATCCAAAATTCAGTCGAACCGAATTTTCCGAAAAAGTCCGGTCAGGCCGAACTTTTGAAAAGTTGGCTCATCTCTAATGGTCACTGCTGAGGTAGAGTATTGCTCTTTGTATAGTGAATGTTATGCAGCAATGGAATGGGGGTATAAGTCACTATGTGGTAAAGATGTGGTAATAATATTTGTTTTTCATATAATGGTAATAGGCGATATGGCCTTAGGGCGTGGCTATAGGAGCATGGCTATAGGGGCGTTACTATAGGGGCGTTACTATAGTGGAATGGCTATAGGGGCGTGGCATATTGTTGTGACTGTCCCTCTTTTCTTTCAGCAAAAGTTGGGAGGTATGATGAGGTATGCGCGTTATTCGAATCGGAGCTACACACACAGTATAATGTACTGAAAGTACCCCCACACTGTATCAAGAGCCCCAATACATACAGTAGTTACCTTATAACACTATTTCCACCATACATGAAAACTACACTGAACTAAACAGAAAGATATCACTAATGATACCATTACATAATACCGCCACACCATGACCCCTATCACTACAAGCCTGTATCAGAGGGCATTTACATCCAGTGACTCACAGGGGGTGTCTTCTTCGACCAGAGTCTGTCAACTTTTCTTTTTCTCTCCATCCAGCCTGGGCCACCTTGAAGTCTTCTCCTGGCTGTGAATCCTCTCTCCAAAATCTGCCAGACAAATATTTTAGGCTCCAACACATACAGTAGTTAGGTCCATTGTACCCCCATATAGTAGTAACACCCCTCTGTACCCCTATATAATAGTTACACCCCTCTGTACCCCTATATAGTAGTTACACCCCCTCTGTGGCCTCATAGTTTCAAGGTGTCCCTGTGGTATATAGACCCCCGTGTGCTCCTCTAGTTATATACAGCTCTGCTGTGTGCTCCCTCATTAGTATATAGAACCTCCGTGTGCTCCCCCAGTAGTATATAACCCCTCTGTGCGCTCTCCCCAGTAGTATATAGCCCCCCTGTGTGCTCTCCCCAGTAGTATATAGCCCCCTGTGCGCTCCCCAGTAGTATATAGCCCCCTGTGCGCTCCTCAGCAGTATATAGACCCTCTGTGCACTCCCCCAGAAGTATATAGCCCCCTTGTGCACTCCCTCAGTAGTATATAGCCCCCTGTGCGCTTCCCCAATAATATATAGCCCCCTTGTGCTCTCCCCTAGTAGTATATAGCCCCCCTGTGTGCTCTCCCAATAGTATATAGCCCCCTGTGCTCTCCCCCAATAGTATATAGCCCCCCCTGTGCTCTCCCCAATAGTATATAGCCCCCTTGTGCTCTCCCCCAATAGTATATAGCCCCCCTGTGCGCTCCCCCAATAGTATATAGCCCCCCCTGTGCGCTCCCCCAATAGTATATAGCCCTCCTCTGCTCTCCCCCAATAGTATATAGCCCCTCTGTGCTCTCCCCCAATAGTATATAGACCCCCTGTGCTCTCCCCCAATAGTATATAGACCCCTGTGCTCTCCCCAATAGTATATAGCCCCCCTATGCGCTCCCCCAATGGTATATAGCGCCCCCCGTGTGCTCCCCCTCCCATATAACATTAAAATAAAAAAACACTTATACTCACTTGGGTCCACGTCTTCCTCTTCTCTTCACCATTGTGGCCGCACTGCAGCGTTCACAAGAGGCCACACTCCCCTTACCCTGGTGCCGGCGCTCCTGTGACGTCGGCCGCCGACACCAGAAGGAGAGTGCGGCCTCTTGTGACCGCAGGAAGTGCAGCTACAAGAGTGACTGACAGGGAGGGAGCCAATGGCTCTCTCTCTGTCAGTGTCGCTGCTGCTGCTGAGGCCCAGCAGCAGGCGCGGGGGGGGGGGGGGAGGAACAGCCGACGGAGGGGGGGGCATATACTACTCCAAGCCCTGTGACAAGTGCCGCGACAGTACCACAACACCTACCTTTGCACCAACTCACACCCTTTGGGTCGCCACAGCATGATGCTGTTCCATTCACTGCTACATGTGTGTGACTGACAGAGCTCATCTCCATCAGTCCTATAGCAGTAAATGGAGTTGTCATGCAAGCACAATTCTGCCCCATTCCCAAAAAGACTTGAGGACTGTCATTTTTCACGTCAAGAGCAGTCAGCCCCCCAGCAATTACATATTTATTGCTTCTCCTGTGGGTAGGTGATTCATGATTAAAGGGGTACTTCAGCGAAAAATGTGGCAGAAAGTGCTGAGATTTGTAATTTACATATATATATATATATATATATATATATATATATATATATATATATATATATATATATATATATATATATATATATATAGTCTTCCAGTAATTATCAGCTGATGTATTTCCTATATGAGGTGGTGTATTCTTTTTAGTTTTTAGTCTGACACAGTGCTCTCTGCTGCCACCTCTGTCCATGTCAGGAACTGTTCATAGTAGTAGTAAATTCCCATGGAAAGAATACACCACTTCTTGCAGGACATACAGCAGCTGATAAATACTGGAAGCCTGGAGATATGACAGCTTTATTAAAGGTCTTGATAAAAAAAAACATTGCCTTCATGAGACATCATGTTATTTACTTCCCACAATACAGGCATATGGGTCAGCCAGCAATGCTTTGACCAGTTATGCCAGTAATTTTTGTCCCAGCACTAGAGCTGAGTTTGCATTATGACCATTGGGTGCCAACTGAAATATGTAGGTAACCTGCTATATATGTATATTAGGTTATGTTCACACAACATTATTTTTATGAAAAGAACAGCCGCTGTTTTCAATTTACAGAACGGACGTTTTCTTCATAATGCAATGATTTGCACTGAAGTCAATGCAAACAACGACCGTTGTTCACACAATGTATTAACATAGTAACATAGTAACATAGTAAATAAGGTTGAAAGAAGACAAGAGTCCATCAGGTTCAACCTAGGAGAATCCTACTGTGTTGATCCAGGAAGGCGGAAAACCCCTATGGGGCAGAAGACAACCGCCCCACCACAGGGAGAAACTCCCCCCCCCCCGCCGACTGCAGTGGCAACCAGAACAATCCCCGGATCAACGTATCACCAGAAATCTAATGCCCGTAACTTGTAATATTATATTGTTCAAGAAAAGTATCAAGGCCTCCCTTATTTAATGAATCGGCCATGACAACATCATGTGGCAGAGAGTTCCACAGTCTTACCGCTCGTACAGTAAAGAACCCGCGTCGATGCTGATGATGAAATCTTCTTTCCTCTAGACGTAGAGGATGCCCCCTTGTCATTGTTACAGACCTAGGAGTAAAAAGACCACTCTGTACTGTCCATTCATATATTTGTACATTGTGATCAGATCGCCTCTAAGACGTCTTTTTTCTAGCGTAAATAACCCCAAGCGTGATAACCTGTCCTGGTACTGTAACCCACCCATTCCCTTAATGACCTTTGTTGCCCTCCTCTGCACCCGCTCCAGTTCACCTATGTCCTTCTTATATACCGGTGCCCAAAACTGTACACAGTATTTCATATGTGGTCTGACTAGTGATTTATAAAGAGGCAAAGCTATGTTCTCATCTTTAGCATCTATACCTCTTTTGATGCATCCCATTATTTTATTAGCCTTGGCAGCTGCTGCCTGGCACTGATCACTAAAGTTGAGTTTACTGTCCACCAATACGTCCAGGTCCTTTTCGGAAGTAGTTTTACCCAGTGTTTTATTATTTAGCACATAACTGTACTTATTATTTCTATGGCCCAAATGCATAACCTTACATTTAACCACATTAAACTTCATTTGCCATTTCTCCGCCCAAGCCTCTAGCTTCTCCAAATCCCTCAGTAATATGATATTATCCTCCTCTGTACTGATTACTTTAACCAGTTTAGTATCATCTGCAAAAATGGAGATTCTACTCTATAGCCCCTCTACAAGATCATTAATAAAAATATTAAAAAGAAGTGGACCCAACACTGACCCCTGTGGTACCCCACTAGTAACTAAAACCCAATCTGAATATTTTCCATCAATGACCACCCTCTGTTTTCTATCACACAACCAGTTACTTATCCATTTGCATACGTTTTCCCCAAGTCCCAGCATCCTCATTTTGTAGACCAACCTTTCATGCGGCACAGTATCAAATGCCTTTGAAAAGTCCAGATACACAACATCCACAGCCTCCCCCAAGTCCAGTCTATAACTTACCTCTTCATAGAAGCCGATCAGATTAGTCTGACAGGACCGATCCCTCATAAATCCATGCTGGTGCTGCGTCATAAGATTATTTTCATTAAGATACTCCAGTATAGCATCTCTTACAATCCCCTCAAATACTTTACCTACTATAGATGTTAGACTTACGGGCCTGTAGTTTCCAGGATCACTCCTTGACCCCTTCTTGAATATTGGTACCACATTGGCTATGCGCCAGTCCTGTGGAACAATCCCTGTCGTAATAGAATCTTTAAATAATAGGAATAACGGTCTGTCCAACACAGTATTTAATTCTTGCAAAACTCTAGGATGGATACCTTCTGGGCCCGGTGACTTATGGATTTTAATGTTTTTAAGGCGTTTCCCCACTTCTTGTTGTGTTAGGCAGGTGAGATTTATGGGAGCATTAACATTATCCCTAGTCATGTCGTCTGTTATGGGATTCTCCTCTGTGAATACAGTAGAGAAGAATGTATTTAGTAGATTGGCCTTTTCCTCTTCCCCCTCCACCATTACACCCAGATTATTTTTGAGGGGACCAACATTTTCGGTTTTAAGTCTTTTGTTATTTATATAGGTGAAAAACATTTTGGGATTTGTTTTACTTTCTGTGGCTACCCTTCTTTCTGTTGCTATTTTTGCTTCTTTTATTTGCGTTTTACACATTCTATTCTTCTGTCTATAGTTGCTCAATGCTTCCCCACTACCTTCTTGTTTTAGTAGTCTGAATGCTTGTTTCTTATCATTTATTGCACCCCTTACAGCTGTAGTTAACCACATTGGATTTCTCTTATTTCTACTACGTTTATTCCCATATGGTATGTGTCGTTCACACGATTTACCCAGGATGCTCTTAAATATGTCCCATTTCTCTTGTGTACTTTTATTTCTGAAGGCATTGTCCCAGTCTATGTTCCCAAGGTTCTCTCTTAGTTTTTGGAAATTAGCCTTCCTGAAATTTAATGTTTTTGTAGCCCCTCTACTAATAATTTTATTGAAGGATAATTGAAAACTTACTCTTACTGTTATGGTCACTATTACCTAGGTTACCCCCCACCTCTATTTTTGATATTCTGTCGGGCCTATTGGTTAAGATCAGGTCCAGAAGGGCCCCCCCTCTTGTTGGTTCCTCTACTAGTTGGGAAAGGTTATTATCTTTTACTATTTCCAAAAACACGCTTCCCTTCCTGGAGCTGCAGGTTTCTGCTTTCCAGTTGATATTTGGGTAGTTAAAGTCCCCCATAATAATGACTTCCCCCTGCTTCGCTGCCACATCTATTTGTCTTATAAGAAGATTTTCTGATTCTTCCACTATACTTGGAGGTTTATAACTCACTCCTATAAGAATTTTATTTTTCTTCGTCCCTCCCCTTATTTCTACCCCAAGAGATTCCACATTATCATCACATATATCCTTCCGCAGAATAGGCTTAAGGCATGATTTAACATATAGACAGACCCCTCCCCCTTTCTTATTTTTACGGTCATTTCTGAATAGACTATAACCCTGGATATTAACAGCCCAGTCATAGGTCTCGTCCAGCCATGTCTCGCTTATCCCCACTATATCATATTTCTCTTGAACCATTATGAGTTCTAATTCCTCAGCTTTATTAGTGAGGCTTCGAGCATTAGTATACATACATTTAATATATTTGTCCATATTCCCTTTCCTTTTATCACTAGTGACTATTCTAACCCCTCCCGCCGCTCCACCCCCAGTTCCATAATCTAGGCCCAGCTCTCCATCTACTCTGTCTTTACTTACTATATTGTAGTTGCCGCCCCCCCCCCCCCCCGCTCCCTAGTTTAAACACTCCTCCAACCTCTTAGCCATCTTCTCCCCCAGCACGGCTGCACCCTCCCCATTGAGATGCAGCCCGTCCCTACCGTAGAGCCTGTAACCGACCGAGAAGTCGGCCCAGTTCTCCATGAACCCAAACCCCTCTACCCTACACCAGCTCTTGAGCCACTTATTTACCTCCCTAATCTCCCGCTGTCTCTCAGGTGTGGCTCGTGGTACAGGTTATATTTCGGAAAATATCACCTTGGAGGTCCTAGTTTTAAGCTTCCTGCCTAAGTCCCTGAAATCGTTTTTAAGGACCCGCCACCTACCTCTAACTTTATCATTGGTGCCAATGTGCACCATGACTGCTGGGTCATCGCCAGCCCCTCCCAGTAATCTGTCAGCCCGATCCGCGATGTGACGAACTCGAGGGCCAGGTAGGTAACACACTGTTCGATGATCCCGGTCTTTGTGACAGATTGCCCTGTCTGTCCCCCTGAGCAAAAGCCGTTGTTTGCTACGGCCGTCAAAATAATGATCCCGTCAATTATTTCTGGACGTTGTCCGTAGATTTTAATGCAATTTCTATTTACAACAACGGTTGTTGTTTGATACTCTAAACAACTGCCGTTGTTTGGAGTGCCAAATAACGGCCATTGTTTATACAGCGTGTGAACATAGCCTTATAGTGGACGAGGACAATGCATTTTTATATGATGACTTTAGGTGGGATGTATTACGTTATTAATAGTAAGCTACAGAATATTTGGATTAATGATAAGCCATAATTTCTGAAGTAATAAATCAATATAATACAATTTTGGTGGCATTAGTGTGTTTGTGAGTTTTTTCAATTTGTTCTCCAGAAAAAAATATTAACACATCCTATGTACCCCAAAGCGGTTGAATGTGAAATTTCTTCCAGTGTCCACTAGATGGAAACCTTTACACATTGTACAGCTAGCAAAACATTTAACTTCTCATATAGCAGCTGTTGAATCTCTTGAGTCCACATGCATGTATGTATATATACACACATACATTACAAGCAGCACTCCAAAAGCTCTTTGGTGAAAATTCAGGATTTAATGTGCAACGCGGGTCTTTGTCAAGTAATACAATCTTGAATGGGGTAAGTATGATAGCGTTGCAATGCAATTTATTGAAGTCCTACCTACCCCACCAATACTTAGTGACTATTAGCATTGCCTGTATCAGTGTATGTACAGAAAAAGTTGTGAACCGGTCTGCATATCACAGAGCACAGGTTCTCTTCATCGAAGTCACATCAAACAGCCTAAATCTTCCAATATGTTCACAATAAGAGCTAAAACTCCCTCTCAGAACATTGGTAACTTCACAGAATCCTTCTCACTAGTGTTGCCTTCAAACTGCTCTGCAACTAACCAGTAATTCAGCCTCAACTCTGTAACACAGTTTAGATTTCATACATAGTAAAGTGTTTATTCCTACTCTTTAATGGTCCTTTTACATGGAGCGATTATTGTTCAAATTTTCGCAATAACAATCACATTTGAGCAATAATCAGCTTGTGTAAACACAGCAAACGATCAAGCGATGAGCGGGAAATCGTTCATTTTGATCTTTCAACGTTCTCAAATCGTCATTGGTTGTTCGCTAAAAACTCGCAGATCGCTTCGTGTAAACAGTCTTTTACTGATTTACCCTATGTGTGAGATAGGCTTAACCCTTAGACGACTTAGGATGTACCGGTACGTCCTGGAAGTCTGTGCCCAGACGACTCTGGATGTACCGGTACATCCTGAGCTATGAAGTGCGTTCCAGAGCGGAGCGCGCTTCATAGCAGGTGGGGGCCGGCTGCAATCAGCAGCCGACACCTCACCGTTAATGACACGCTGCAGCAATCGCGCTGCAGCATGCCATTAACTCCTTAAACGCCGAGATCGCGGTGCGGCATTTAAGTCCCTGTCACTTACCGATCGGGACCCCCGCAGTGTGACTGCGGGGGTCCCGATCATTAAGACGGACCGCCGGAGGTCTCTCACCTGCCTCCGTGCGATCCAATCGGCGCTCTTGTCACTGAGCCTGCAGAGGCAGGCTCAATGAGCAGAGCGCCGATAACACTGATCAATGCTATGCCTATGGCATAGCAATGATCAATGTAAACATCAAAGTAGTGTATGTACAAGTCCCTCAAAGGGACTTAAAATGTGTAAAAAAAAAAATAAAAGTTGAAATCACCCCCCTTTCCCATTATATAAATAAAACATATAAAAATAAATAAATAAATAAATAAACATATAAAACACAACATTACTTCGAAATCGTTAATTGTTCGAATGGGCGAATTATCGCTCTGTGTAAATGCAGCATAAGAGCACTATTACATGGATCAATTTTTAACAATTAACAACTAACGATAAACAATCGCAAGTGTATATTGTTAACCTGAATCGTTCACCATATTGCACAGGACGATAGCCATTCGTTATTATGATCGTTATTGCAATCGTTACTACGATCGTTAATTCCTTCTGATCCCAGCAAAACAATGAACAATGTGCAATTACACTGCACGATTAGTGAACAAATGTGGAACTTGAGCAAAAGAATGTGGAATTACAGCGAACGATTAGCGAACGATTAACAATATTTTTAGGTTCAGATCTAAATCAAAGATCAACGACATACAAACGATTTTTCTTCAATTACAGAGAACAATTATCGTTTAAATTAGAACAATATAACGATTTTTTTCGCACAATCGTCCTGTGTAATAGGGCCCTAACTCTAGGAAGCAATCCTCATTAGACTCCACCTATCAATCCCATCCAATTCACTATGTCTAAAAACTGAGCAAGACATTAGACCTCAGGGCAGCTAACCTTAAAGGGGTTATCTAGTGCTACAAAAACATGGCCACTTTTACCCCACTCTTGTCTCCAGGTCAGGTGTGGTTTGCAATTAAGCTCTATTTACTTCAATGGAACTGAGTTTCAAACCCCACCCAATCTGGAGACAAGAGAGGGGGAAAAGTGGCCATGTTTTTGTAGGGCTAGATAACCCCTTTAACACTACAAGCTGCTGACCAACCTCTTGGGTATTTATCTGATTCCTGCACAACTCAGATTAGCAACCAAATAACCTGCTTTGGCTCCATCCCAAGCAGCCACAATGCCTCAATTGTAGCCAGCACAGTGGACAATGGAGTCCAGCAAGTTGTTCACTTTTATGGGTAGACTGTCCTGCCCATTACACTACGGTGGTGCAACATACTCACCTGTTGCTTACATGGCAGAGGGAACAGACATCATGTGCACAGCCATTTGACCAATCTCAGAACTTTGTCACTGTATGGTCAATTGGGAGGTTAAATTAGTGGACCAATCAGGGACCAGGTCAGTAAAACCAGTCTGTGATCTAACTATTGTATCTTGTATGCTAGCTGATGCTTTTCTGGGTTGCTTTCTTGGATCTCTGTGTTCTGGACCAGCTATTGTCTATTGATGCTCCTGGATTAACCCCTGCTCCTCTGCATTGTATCTTGAACTTCCTGACCTCCCTTTTGCTCGTTGTTCTGCTACTTATGGCTCCTCCTAGTTATCTGACTCATTTCTGTTTACAGTATGTATCTGAGTTCCCTTTTACAAAAAATCTGACTATCCAGTACAGCCATTGGCTAGTTTGTTGCTTTCTGACCTGTCAGCTTTACCATTGGGTGGTTACTGCGTATATCCAAAATATAAGTACATAGCAGTGTTCAGATGCCAGTAGAGGGGTTAAAGGTTAAAGACTTATGCTTCTTCAGGGTCTGCTAATCAGAGTGGCCAAAGCCAAGGCTCCACGACTATGCACACAGTTGCTTTACAGGCTACTACCCATGTAATTACAGGAAGCAATTATTCCTACTGGCCACTGTCTGCTTGTGACTCTCCAGCAACATGACAACTCTATCTGAGGGTCTCCTTAAAGGGGTATTCCCCTCAAAATTATTTTTACATTAACTAATAGTCCCCCCAAAGCTTACTATATTTGTAAAGTGAACTTATTTTACTTATTTATTTGTATAGCACACACAGATTCCGCAGCGCTTCACCTATCTGTATGTTTCTGCACCATTTTGCTGCTTTGAGTGTGACCTCACCCCCTTTGGATGCATAAAATCATCTCAACTCAGTCCCGCCCGACACTGCTCCCTGCTCCTAGCCCCCACCTTCTTTGTCAGGATCAAGTGTCCTCCGTATCTTCAATGGGCAGGGTTATAACTCTTCTAACCCTGCCCACTGAAGAGAAGGAGAGCATATGATCCTGACACAGAAGGTGGGGGCTAGGAGCAGGGAGCCGTTCTGGAGATTGGTGGGGTGTACGGAGGTCTATCCCCCAACCAACCCCCAACCCACTCACAATCTCTTACTTGTCCCCTATGTCCCCTTGTCCCTAAACACTTCCACTCATGCCCCAGTATATCTTCCCACTCTTTATCCCTTTAAATACAATGGGGGGGGGGATTTATGAAGACCGGAGTACAAGTACGTATATTATATATAATAGTATATTAAGCCCCGCCCCAGGATTCACTAAGAGGCGCACGCCCCCACAAGCTCCGCCATCCCAGCACAGGGGAGGGGCACTGTTGATAAGGTAAAGTAATCACACCAGATACAAATTGATGAAGGTGTAATAAATTACAAAGTAAAGATCTTTTGCAAAACATGAAAGCACAGTCCTGTTTTAGCAGCAATTCAACAGTTGGCTGAATGTGAAACGGAAGAATGGGGTAACAGTACTCTCTATTCATCTTTAGCCTTTGTAGGGGTTGCTGTACCACATTGCTCTAAGTTAGGCCTGAAATAAAAAGGTCCTGCTATAGTATTGGGGTATTTGTTCCCTTCTTCCCACTATGTTTGTCTCCTTTTCATCTCCTTTTTCTCTGTATCTCTGGACAGATGATAGATAAAATCCAAATACTGCAAGAACCTCCTGGGGTCCAGGGTCGAACTGTGCTAACTCCTCTTCTCAATTTAGGCTAGAGTCAACTTTACTAACTTGAGGGAAGGTAAGGCTGTGTCTGGCAGATTCCTCCCACTTTTCTGAACATTCCACGTATAAGTGAATGGGAGAGTTAATTTACATGGCATCCCTTGCCTACAGCTTACAATAAAAGTGTACAAGTATACAACATATTTTCAAACAGTATTGCCAAGGCCCGGGGTGCTTAGGTGGTATACAGCAGGTGGGCTCTGGTGTTTTTCTCTGGGGCACTTGTCCCGGTGGCCAGTAGTGGCGTTACCTACCTCCGGACACACGAGCACTGACACTTGTAAAAGGTAGCACAATACGTAGGTGCTGGTGCGTCGGAAAAACAGGCACAGAGTCCAGCACTTAAAAAGACGGTGACTTTTACTGAGGAACTTCAGCAAGAAACAGCTCACTAGGTGCAGGTGACAGGTGTGCTTGAGGTAGTGACTTGAAATAAGAGTTAATAAGAAGAGTGTAGCTTGACTGAACTGTACTTGAAGGAGGACCGCCTTTTGCCAAACCACTTCAGCGAGTGCCAGGTTTGATAGCATGAGTAGTCGAGCAGTGATCAGTAGAATATATCAGCTTATGCTCTTTGTCCTACTGGAGATCAGCCCTTTTGTAGACAAAGTTTACCCAGGGGACAGTTACCCCACCTTTTGGTTTAGCAGTACATCTGTCTAAAGCCTCTGCAGCTGTGTCTTAGGGTCCTATTCCACGGGCCGAGGAGGGCCAGATCAACGATGATCTGCTAGATCGCCGCTCATTTACTGGGCCTATTCCACGGCCCGATGATCGTTGAGCGATGTCCTTGCAGCCCTTGCAGCAGCAGTAATACATTACCTGCAGGTCTTCTCCGCGCTGTCTTCATCCTAGGGTCCCGCACGCTCTATCTTCTGAATGGCCAGTCAGCTGACAGGCCACACTCAGCCAATCACAGGCCGCGGCGGTCCCGGCCTGTGATTGGCTGAGCGCTCCGTCAGCTAACCGGCCATTCAGAAGATAGAGCGCGCGGGACCCGGGGATTAAGACAGCGCTGTGAAGACCTGCAGGTAATGTATGATGCTGCTGCTGCTTCTGTCAAATCGTCGGTCGCCCACCGCGCACAGCTTTTCAACTGTAGCGATGCGCGGTGGGGGAACGATGATTTTAGGTCTGGCCCTAAATGAACGATCAGCCGATGACAAGATGCTGTAATCGGCCATAATCGGCCGATTATCGTTACTGTGGAATAGGGCCCTTAGTCGCTCTCTCCAACATACACCAGTTAAAAGATCTCCCACCAGGAACTAACTAACCTTATATAAGAGTGACTGGGTCTAACCGCCTATTGGTTGGGACAGTGTAGGAGAAAGGAGAGGGAAGAAGTGAGGTATCTGGACCTGTGGTTGGTCAAACAGTGAACAGTAAAAACACATCAGTTAACCCTTTTCCCTTAGATGTGCTCTGACAAACAGATAGGGAAGAGTGAGACACCAGGTGGTGACAGTGCTAAAGCCACCCATCATCCCAGAGTGTGACACCTGACAGTACAGTATTTCCACAGATTACAAATAACACATTGTCCTGTAGCAACAGGCAGTGGGACACTACAGTTCTTTAAAGCAGCTGTCTTACCAAGATCTAATAGGGCTTATGGACATTATAGAAATGGAATCCCTGCAAACAGTAAATCTCACTCTAGGAAACATTGGGACCATTAAAGGGGATTCCTTTCTAGCTTAAAAAAGCAACTTATCAGGTCCAGTCCAGTGCTGGCACTCTGCTCTACCTGCTTAATGTGTGCTGTTCTTGCTTTGCTGCTGATGTTCTGAACACAATGCAGCCTTAGAGATTGGCTGGACTGGGTGAGCTGAGTATGCTGTATTCTAATACTTTCCACTTTAATATTAGGTTTGGTTCATGCAAATATTCTAATTATTATAGTTCATAGCCAAAAAAAATCATATATTTTATTGAAAAAAACATTATTAAAATACATAAAAAAGGAAACACTCCAGTACTAGATCATATAACTTGCGTGGTAGGTATATGTATATTAAATAAATAGCATCAATGTAATTACATATAAAATAAAGGGGCATAGAATAACCAATAAATAGTGTGGGGGCATATATTACATTCTATTGGGAATTGTCCCCTGAGGAAGATACGAAACGTGCGTTGGGGTCCTTGTTGTGATATATGCAATTCCCAATAGAATGTAATATATGCCCCCAAACTATTTATTGATTATTCTATGCTCCTTTATTTCATATGTAATTACATTGATGCTATTTATTTAATATACATATATCCACCACGCAAGTTATACGATCTAGTACTGGATTGTTGTTTCCTTTTTTATGTATTTTATAATGTTTTTTTCAATAAAATATATGATTTTTTTTTTGGCTATGATCTGGTAGTTTATTTGGTATAAATGTTATAGATAGATCGCCCTATGTTATGTATTTGGTGGACTAAACATATATAATAAGCACTGTCTTATATACTTTGGTAATATTGTTTGCGGTGTCCACCCGAGCTGTTGTATATAATTATTATAGTTGTGTAACGTCTGCTGTTTTTCGTAGTGATAGTATGGATACTTATTACCTTTTTACTTTAGAAGTGATCAACATAAAAGCAGGCAGGAAAATTCAAAGTTGAAAAAAAAAATTTAAGGTGACAGACAAATGTCTGTCATACTTAGACATGCCTTGAGCACTACAGAGGATAAAAACCGTCAAGGCTGAACAGGAAAAGGAAAGAAGGTCAGAGATGCTGTAATCTGTCATACAGTGGAAAAAATACTCTGTTTGGGCAATTAGGTATGGAAAAATAAGTGACTGCAGATGGGAAATTATGATGAGTTTACACATGGGTGTGGTGTCTTATCCTTAAAATACATGAGAGGCATGTAGGGCTCCATGATTATGCTCATAATTCACATTTTTAATTTTTTTCAATTGATTTAGACATTAGATTTGCATGACATGGAAGGTAAGTGATATATCAAATTGTGGGGTATTATACTACTGAGATCGGATACTGGAAACGTATACGTGAAATAAATTAATTGGCAAAAGTAAATTAACAAACAGCTCTGAAAAGTTTATTTGTATTCTTAAAAGTTGGATATGACTAAACTCCTAAATAGAGATAAGTGAAATGAATAATGCAAAGCTGGATTCGCGGTGGAACTCATAGTCAATTTGCTTTATGTTTGCAAAGCGAATTTCATGGGATCCATTCATAAATTCCCTAAACATGGTGGTTGCGATGGTGGATGCGATGGTGGTTTAGTTACAATGGACAAGTCAATAGAGAGTAGAGCCCGCACTAGAGGTGTAAACGGCTACAATGATGGTTGCTGAGTAAAGGACCAAGTGTTCCGGTGAGCCGATATCTGGGGTGCAACGGTGAAGTAACAGACTAAATATGGCAAAAGCAAACAGAAGTAAATCCAATGCACTCACCAGCAGGATACGGTCTTCACGGGTTTATTGAAAACACATCACAAGCGGGAGGGGGAGGTGGAACAGGCGCGGGAGCGGAGACAGACACAACAGTTTCACGCCGCAGCGCTTTGTCAAGTGAGGATACGTCACTGCCGGCATCAGCCGACCTTATATGCAAATTAGTGGACACATGACTAATTAAACAAAAAGTGTTAACATGTGAACAAATAAGAGTAAATAACAGAAAATGTAGTACATATCTTACAAAAAGACGCTCCAGTCGTTCCTTTCATTTAACCCATTGGGGCCGGTAGCATCAAGTTCGGCGATCCATATCGCCTCCCTTCTCAGGAGTTTTTGATGCCTGTTTCCACCGTGGTCTGCTATGTCTATCCTCTCTAGACCCAGAAACCGCAGGCAATTGGTATCTCCTGCGTGTGCACTGTTCACATGGTCAATCAGTCGGGGAACCCCTTTCCCCGTCTTTATTGAGTAAACGTGCTCCTTGTACCGGGTCCATAACGGTCTTTTCGTTTTGCCTACGTAAAATTATTGCATGGGCAAATAATGGCGTATACAATGAATGCAGACCTGCATGTGATGAGACTTTTGACCTGACAGTCAGTGCCATTAAGTGTGATGCAGTCCGTAACTATTAGTTGTGGACAATATCTACATGTGCCGCAACGTTTATTCCCTTTCAATTGTGTACCTGTTAACCAATCGCAACCTGTTTTTCTTTGTTGGTTGTTGTTCATATTAAGAAGATCACCTATGGTGCGATTCTTACGGAACGTGATAAGGGGACCAGCGGCAGCAATATCGCCAATGTCTTCGTCTTGCTCAAGTATGTGCCAGTATTTACGTACACTGCTTGCAATAATATTATTGAGTGGTGAATTTTGAAACGCGAATGTAAAACGTCTAGATGGATCGGTTTTAGGTAACTTGGGGACTAGTAAATCTTTCCTTATGAGTGTGTCTGTTTTTCTCCTGGCTTCTTTTATAACATGAGTGGGGTAATTTCTAGCTAGTAATCTTTGTTCAAGATCTTGAACTTGTTTAGTGTATACTTCTTGGGTGTTGTTAACCCTTTTTAAGCGTACCATCTGGCTAAAGGGTATAGAGTTTTTTACTTGCCTGGGGTGGGAGCTGGTGTAATGTAATATGGAGTTGCATGCTGTCTTTTTTCTGAAGACTGATGTGACTATTTCATCATCCTTGATGTCTACTTGGACATCTAGGAATTCCAATGATTTTCCACCTATTTTACATGTGAAAAACATGTTGATACCGTTATTAGCATTGAGGAATTCTACAAAATCCACGAAGGCTTTATCGCTCCCCTCCCATATCATGAAGATATCGTCTACAAATCTATAATATGTCTTGATCTTGCCTATAAAGGGGTTACAAGAGTTAAATATGAGATCGTTCTCAAGCTTAGCCAGGAAAAGATTTGCGTACGTGCAGGAGACCGGCGTACCCATCGCTGTGCCGATCTCCTGCACGTACCATTGATCCTGGAACAAAAAAACATTATTATGTAGAATAAACATTAAAGCCTCCCTAGCGAACTCCCTATATTCAGGGGTTTGATCACATCTACCAATGAACCAGTCGACCGCCTCTACACCCGCATCATGAGGGATGCGGGTGTAGAGGCTCTCAACGTCAATGGAGACAAGAATAGAGTCCTCAGTCAGATGCATAGAGTCCAACGCTACAATGAAATCACCGGAGTCCTTGAGATACCCTGGGGTTTCGACCAGTAGTGGTCTAAGTGACCAGTCGAGGTACTGCGATAGGTACTCGGTTGGAGAGCCGATCGCCGATACTATCGGGCGCCCAGGTGGTCTGTCCAGATTTTTGTGGACTTTAGGGAGGAAATACCACCTGGGCGCCCTGGGCGATGTTGGTAACAGCTTCTCGGCCGTATGCTTGTCAATGGCCCCTGTGCTACAATGTTTGTGGAGGAGGACGCGGAGTTGTTCATTGATTCTGGGCATAGGATTCTTCTTAAGTGGTGAGTATGTGACACGATCTGATAACTGTCTATTAGCCTCTTCATTATAATAGCTGCGTGACATCACCACAGTCGCCCCTCCTTTATCCGCCCTTTTAACGATTAAATCCGGGCGATTTTTGAGCCATCTAAGGGCTCTGCTCTCTGAGGCTGTCAAGTTATTAACATGCCTAGGGTACACAAGGGCCTTAACGTCCCGAGTCACAAATTTTTGAAACGTATCGATGGGACCACCGGGTGTGACTTGGGGACTATAGGTGGATTTTTTCCCTCCTCTAAATGGCACCTTAAGATCAGGTCTGTCATGGGGGGTAGGTGTTGGTGCGTCTGCTAAGATACGGGTGCATTCTGCCTCTTGGCTGCTGAAGTTGGCAGGAACTTGGAAGCCCAATGGGCCGACGGTACATCGAGTCGTCAGACTGGTTTGCTGCGGGTTAGTAGGTTTATTAGAGAAATGCTTAGCCAGGTTTATCTTACGGATCCCCTTAAAGATATCAATGTCAAACATAGTAGGTGAGAAATCTTCGGTTAAGCCCAGATTGAGGCCTTTGGCGAGGAGATTAGTACATTCCGCTGGTAAAGTGGTTTTTGAGATGTTAATCACATTAGGGGCATCATTTAACGTCTCCATGACACACGTTTCTTGGGAGCGCCTCCTGCTTCTCTGGCGTCTCGCCTTAGCTCCTCCTCTCCGTGTCTTACGCCTAAAGGGCCACTCTTAGATCGATGTTCTTGATTAGCTGAAGTAACTCCCTCATCCGAGGCGCTAGTATCGGACTCCGTTGTCCAGTATTCAGACACTCCTTTTTTCACTCTCGGTCTCCTTTTTCCTTTACTTTTTTGTTGTGCTTGATGCCAGCCAAAGGTTTTATTTTGATCGTAGTCAAGTTTATCTCTTACAAACTTATCACGTTTAATCTCTTTTATTTCTTTCTGCATATCATTAAGTTTTTTATCCAACTTGGCAAAAAACGCATTGACTTGTGCAGCCGTAGCTCTCGTGCGGTATTCCAGTTTCATACGGCATAGGTCGGTCGTGACCGTCTCATATTCACATTGGTTGCGTTCAAGTACTAAATTCATCAGATTGGTAGCGTGTAATAGATGTGCTTGTTGCCATGCATTTAAAAAACTTGGGTCATCTTGGAATAGAGATGGATTCTTATAGCTTCTCAAGCCTCTTGGGACCCTACCGCTTTCTTTATAGGCCTGCAGCGAATTCACCGTCCAAAATAGACGCATTTCTCTCTCGGCCAGAGCGGTGATGCGGTACTCAAGCGTCTTTAAGCTGATGACCTGCACTTCATTTTTATTGTTGCAGGACGTAAAGTACGCTCCCGCACCCTCCCTCCCGGTGTGAACAGTGTCCAACTCAGTAGCTTCTAAATCCATGTGAGCTTCATTAGCCATCACCTCTGTGCTCAGCGGGGAGTGTATATATGGACAAGTCAATAGAGAGTAGAGCCCGCACTAGAGGTGTAAACGGCTACAATGATGGTTGCTGAGTAAAGGACCAAGTGTTCCGGTGAGCCGATATCTGGGGTGCAACGGTGAAGTAACAGACTAAATATGGCAAAAGCAAACAGAAGTAAATCCAATGCACTCACCAGCAGGATACGGTCTTCACGGGTTTATTGAAAACACATCACAAGCGGGAGGGGGAGGTGGAACAGGTGCGGGAGCGGAGACAGACACAACAGTTTCACGCCGCAGCGCTTTGTCAAGTGAGGATACGTCACTGCCGGCATCAGCCGACCTTATATGCAAATTAGTGGACACATGACTAATTAAACAAAAAGTGTTAACATGTGAACAAATAAGAGTAAATAACAGAAAATGTAGTACATATCTTACAAAAAGACGCTCCAGTCGTTCCTTTCATTTAACCCATTGGGGCCGGTAGCATCAAGTTCGGCGATCCATATCGCCTCCCTTCTCAGGAGTTTTTGATGCCTGTTTCCACCGTGGTCTGCTATGTCTATCCTCTCTAGACCCAGAAACCGCAGGCAATTGGTATCTCCTGCGTGTGCACTGTTCACATGGTCAATCAGTCGGGGAACCCCTTTCCCCGTCTTTATTGAGTAAACGTGCTCCTTGTACCGGGTCCATAACGGTCTTTTCGTTTTGCCTACGTAAAATTTATTGCATGGGCAAATAATGGCGTATACAATGAATGCAGACCTGCATGTGATGAGACGTTCCGTAAGAATCGCACCATAGGTGATCTTCTTAATATGAACAACAACCAACAAAGAAAAACAGGTTGCGATTGGTTAACAGGTACACAATTGAAAGGGAATAAACGTTGCGGCACATGTAGATATTGTCCACAACTAATAGTTACGGACTGCATCACACTTAATGGCACTGACTGTCAGGTCAAAAGTCTCATCACATGCAGGTCTGCATTCATTGTATACGCCATTATTTGCCCATGCAATAAATTTTACGTAGGCAAAACGAAAAGACCGTTATGGACCCGGTACAAGGAGCACGTTTACTCAATAAAGACGGGGAAAGGGGTTCCCCGACTGATTGACCATGTGAACAGTGCACACGCAGGAGATACCAATTGCCTGCGGTTTCTGGGTCTAGAGAGGATAGACATAGCAGACCACGGTGGAAACAGGCATCAAAAACTCCTGAGAAGGGAGGCGATATGGATCGCCGAACTTGATGCTACCGGCCCCAATGGGTTAAATGAAAGGAACGACTGGAGCGTCTTTTTGTAAGATATGTACTACATTTTCTGTTATTTACTCTTATTTGTTCACATGTTAACACTTTTTGTTTAATTAGTCATGTGTCCACTAATTTGCATATAAGGTCGGCTGATGCCGGCAGTGACGTATCCTCACTTGACAAAGCGCTGCGGCGTGAAACTGTTGTGTCTGTCTCCGCTCCCGCACCTGTTCCACCTCCCCCTCCCGCTTGTGATGTGTTTTCAATAAACCCGTGAAGACCGTATCCTGCTGGTGAGTGCATTGGATTTACTTCTGTTTGCTTTTGCCATATTTAGTCTGTTACTTCACCGTTGCACCCCAGATATCGGCTCACCGGAACACTTGGTCCTTTACTCAGCAACCATCATTGTAGCCGTTTACACCTCTAGTGCGGGCTCTACTCTCTATTGACTTGTCCATATATACACTCCCCGCTGAGCACAGAGGTGATGGCTAATGAAGCTCACATGGATTTAGAAGCTACTGAGTTGGACACTGTTCACACCGGGAGGGAGGGTGCGGGAGCGTACTTTACGTCCTGCAACAATAAAAATGAAGTGCAGGTCATCAGCTTAAAGACGCTTGAGTACCGCATCACCGCTCTGGCCGAGAGAGAAATGCGTCTATTTTGGACGGTGAATTCGCTGCAGGCCTATAAAGAAAGCGGTAGGGTCCCAAGAGGCTTGAGAAGCTATAAGAATCCATCTCTATTCCAAGATGACCCAAGTTTTTTAAATGCATGGCAACAAGCACATCTATTACACGCTACCAATCTGATGAATTTAGTACTTGAACGCAACCAATGTGAATATGAGACGGTCACGACCGACCTATGCCGTATGAAACTGGAATACCGCACGAGAGCTACGGCTGCACAAGTCAATGCGTTTTTTGCCAAGTTGGATAAAAAACTTAATGATATGCAGAAAGAAATAAAAGAGATTAAACGTGATAAGTTTGTAAGAGATAAACTTGACTACGATCAAAATAAAACCTTTGGCTGGCATCAAGCACAACAAAAAAGTAAAGGAAAAAGGAGACCGAGAGTGAAAAAAGGAGTGTCTGAATACTGGACAACGGAGTCCGATACTAGCGCCTCGGATGAGGGAGTTACTTCAGCTAATCAAGAACATCGATCTAAGAGTGGCCCTTTAGGCGTAAGACACGGAGAGGAGGAGCTAAGGCGAGACGCCAGAGAAGCAGGAGGCGCTCCCAAGAAACGTGTGTCATGGAGACGTTAAATGATGCCCCTAATGTGATTAACATCTCAAAAACCACTTTACCAGCGGAATGTACTAATCTCCTCGCCAAAGGCCTCAATCTGGGCTTAACCGAAGATTTCTCACCTACTATGTTTGACATTGATATCTTTAAGGGGATCCGTAAGATAAACCTGGCTAAGCATTTCTCTAATAAACCTACTAACCCGCAGCAAACCAGTCTGACGACTCGATGTACCGTCGGCCCATTGGGCTTCCAAGTTCCTGCCAACTTCAGCAGCCAAGAGGCAGAATGCACCCGTATCTTAGCAGACGCACCAACACCTACCCCCCATGACAGACCTGATCTTAAGGTGCCATTTAGAGGAGGGAAAAAATCCACCTATAGTCCCCAAGTCACACCCGGTGGTCCCATCGATACGTTTCAAAAATTTGTGACTCGGGACGTTAAGGCCCTTGTGTACCCTAGGCATGTTAATAACTTGACAGCCTCAGAGAGCAGAGCCCTTAGATGGCTCAAAAATCGCCCGGATTTAATCGTTAAAAGGGCGGATAAAGGAGGGGCGACTGTGGTGATGTCACGCAGCTATTATAATGAAGAGGCTAATAGACAGTTATCAGATCGTGTCACATACTCACCACTTAAGAAGAATCCTATGCCCAGAATCAATGAACAACTCCGCGTCCTCCTCCACAAACATTGTAGCACAGGGGCCATTGACAAGCATACGGCCGAGAAGCTGTTACCAACATCGCCCAGGGCGCCCAGGTGGTATTTCCTCCCTAAAGTCCACAAAAATCTGGACAGACCACCTGGGCGCCCGATAGTATCGGCGATCGGCTCTCCAACCGAGTACCTATCGCAGTACCTCGACTGGTCACTTAGACCACTACTGGTCGAAACCCCAGGGTATCTCAAGGACTCCGGTGATTTCATTGTAGCGTTGGACTCTATGCATCTGACTGAGGACTCTATTCTTGTCTCCATTGACGTTGAGAGCCTCTACACCCGCATCCCTCATGATGCGGGTGTAGAGGCGGTCGACTGGTTCATTGGTAGATGTGATCAAACCCCTGAATATAGGGAGTTCGCTAGGGAGGCTTTAATGTTTATTCTACATAATAATGTTTTTTTGTTCCAGGATCAATGGTACGTGCAGGAGATCGGCACAGCGATGGGTACGCCGGTCTCCTGCACGTACGCAAATCTTTTCCTGGCTAAGCTTGAGAACGATCTCATATTTAACTCTTGTAACCCCTTTATAGGCAAGATCAAGACATATTATAGATTTGTAGACGATATCTTCATGATATGGGAGGGGAGCGATAAAGCCTTCGTGGATTTTGTAGAATTCCTCAATGCTAATAACGGTATCAACATGTTTTTCACATGTAAAATAGGTGGAAAATCATTGGAATTCCTAGATGTCCAAGTAGACATCAAGGATGATGAAATAGTCACATCAGTCTTCAGAAAAAAGACAGCATGCAACTCCATATTACATTACACCAGCTCCCACCCCAGGCAAGTAAAAAACTCTATACCCTTTAGCCAGATGGTACGCTTAAAAAGGGTTAACAACACCCAAGAAGTATACACTAAACAAGTTCAAGATCTTGAACAAAGATTACTAGCTAGAAATTACCCCACTCATGTTATAAAAGAAGCCAGGAGAAAAACAGACACACTCATAAGGAAAGATTTACTAGTCCCCAAGTTACCTAAAACCGATCCATCTAGACGTTTTACATTCGCGTTTCAAAATTCACCACTCAATAATATTATTGCAAGCAGTGTACGTAAATACTGGCACATACTTGAGCAAGACGAAGACATTGGCGATATTGCTGCCGCTGGTCCCCTTATCACGTTCCGTAAGAATCGCACCATAGGTGATCTTCTTAATATGAACAACAACCAACAAAGAAAAACAGGTTGCGATTGGTTAACAGGTACACAATTGAAAGGGAATAAACGTTGCGGCACATGTAGATATTGTCCACAACTAATAGTTACGGACTGCATCACACTTAATGGCACTGACTGTCAGGTCAAAAGTCTCATCACATGCAGGTCTGCATTCATTGTATACGCCATTATTTGCCCATGCAATAAATTTTACGTAGGCAAAACGAAAAGACCGTTATGGACCCGGTACAAGGAGCACGTTTACTCAATAAAGACGGGGAAAGGGGTTCCCCGACTGATTGACCATGTGAACAGTGCACACGCAGGAGATACCAATTGCCTGCGGTTTCTGGGTCTAGAGAGGATAGACATAGCAGACCACGGTGGAAACAGGCATCAAAAACTCCTGAGAAGGGAGGCGATATGGATCGCCGAACTTGATGCTACCGGCCCCAATGGGTTAAATGAAAGGAACGACTGGAGCGTCTTTTTGTAAGATATGTACTACATTTTCTGTTATTTACTCTTATTTGTTCACATGTTAACACTTTTTGTTTAATTAGTCATGTGTCCACTAATTTGCATATAAGGTCGGCTGATGCCGGCAGTGACGTATCCTCACTTGACAAAGCGCTGCGGCGTGAAACTGTTGTGTCTGTCTCCGCTCCCGCACCTGTTCCACCTCCCCCTCCCGCTTGTGATGTGTTTTCAATAAACCCGTGAAGACCGTATCCTGCTGGTGAGTGCATTGGATTTACTTCTGTTTGCTTTTGCCAGGTTTAGTTACAATACTGTCACTTACCGGGAGCATGGGATTCTCCATAATCCCTTGCAGCTGTCCAATCACCTACAAGCCCCTCTGTGATGTCAGCACCTCTTCCTCACCCTGTTTATAAAGTGATCCACGGGCAGTTGGCTGTGTGTGCAGAGGAGAGAAGGATTGCAGCAGGCATTTAGGGCAAGGCAGGGAGAGAAATAAGAAGGGAGAGGGGCGGCATCCCCAAAACAATACACAAACTCCCCCGTAAAATGTAGCATATGTAATTGGTACAATCGCCACAATGTGCGAAATAGCTATTTAAGAAATACAAAGTGCATAAAGTGTTGAAAAAAGATTACAAATGCACACATAGGGGGCATACGCCTAGCATACGAGGCGTATGCCAGAGAGAAGGCACAGATTTGCCCCTTCTCGCTAACATATGCCTGCTGTATCCCTCGCTCACCCACTGAGCAGGCAGGGGGCACGCGCAGCAAGGTGTGGAGGAGGCGTAGCCTCCTTCCATGCCTCATTTATCATGCAGGCGTAAATCATGATACATATCTACACCAGCTGCATTGGAAAATTCTTAACGTTGTTATATTCTTTGCATGTATACTTTTTTTTTAACACAAAAGCTTTGCTTTTTTAATATATATGTTCAATAAAATCTTTTTTTTTTAAATGTCCCCCTAAATATCTTAAAAGTTTTTGGGTGTATTAATACTGTAAATACTGTGGATGTTAGGGCCCTATTACACCAACAGATTATCTGACAGATTTTTTTAAGCCAAAGCCTGAAATGGACTATAAACAGAACAGGTAACAATGGAAAGACTGATATTCTTAAATCCATTCCTGGTTTTGGCTTACAAAAATCTGTCAGATAATCTGTTGGTGTAATAGGGCCCTAAGTCTAGGTCTTAGTGATAATCCTTTTTTCTTTGTCTGTAGTTAAAGGGGTAGTGCGGAGCTAAACAATTATTCACAAAATAACACACATTACGAAGTTATCCAACTTTGTAATGTATGTTATCTATGTGAATGGCCCCCTTCCCCGTGTTTCCCCCCACCCACGCTAGACCCGGAAGTGTGGTGCATTATACTCACCGCATTTCCCGTCGACCCCCATCCGCCATCTTGGGACAATGACGTAGTCTTCGGGAGGCCGGCTGAACCGCTCCATTCGTCCCTCATGCCGGCCCCCTTATGCCGCGTCATCAGCTGCTCAGCCGAGATTGGCTGAGCATAACTGTGCTCAGCCAATCGCGGCTGAGCAGTTATGACGCGGCAGAGGGGGGCCAGCATGAGGGACGGATGGAGCGGTTCGGCCGGCCTCCCGAAGACTAAGTCATTGTCCCAAGATGGTGGACGGGGGTCGACACAAGATGCGGTGAGTATAATGCACCACACTTCCGGGTCTAGCGTGGGTGGGGGGAAACATGGGGGAAGGGGGCCATTCACTAACATAACATACATTACAAAGTTGGATAACTTTGTAATGTGTGTTATTTTGTGAATAATTGTTTAGCGCTGCACTACCCCTTTAAATATTTGTCCTCTATATCTCATGATGTCAGAATGCAGGCACAATATATTTAAGTTATGTGCTAATCCTAGATAAAAGAATTCCTTTAAACCACTATGATTGTTTATCTTTTCTTACTCTTCGGAATCTGGTTGTGTGGGATTCCACATTATTTTGACGCTCTATGCTGGTAATCAGAGTTTCTGAACCAGCAGACACCCCATTAATGAAGTTCTACTGAATGTATTCATTTTAATAGAGGGTCTTTTTTATTATCTAGGTACTATTTCTAACCTGTATCCTAAAAGAACGTTGCCAGCTTTTGAAGTTCGTTAACTATACATAATGTGGCATGTTTTGTCCAACTAATAATTCTCACATAATAAAAAAAAATATTTCTGTATGTATAAATGCATTTGTAAGACCCTTGCGTTTGGCAAAAGCTCCTTAAAGCACTATAATGATTCCATGAAATATTCTCATGATTAGCACGTCTCCTCAATATCCGTGGGACCCTGATAAGGCATTGTGGCTGCTGGCCAATTCATGAAGGTCATTCTATCTCTGTGTCATTCTGCGTAAGTGTTTGTGGCATGCATTGCCAGCCAGTACCGGACAGAAACACAACTTAAAAAGAATCCCACAGGAAAGTGTTACTTGGGTTTTGCAGGCTGAGGTAGAAAATCCTAGAGCAGCTTTTATATTTGCAGATGACATTAGTCTTTAGCTACTATTTGCTGTACAGGAGTGAATTATATAACAATCATGACCATGGCCAAATCACACAGTACTTTGCACTTTTAAGTCATATGCCAGTTGCCAGCATTATACTTGTGATGTTAACGTCTGCGCTATATCACTTGTAAACAATCAAGGCTCCTTCAAGGATCTGGATCGCCTGCACCTTCACGTAACCTCTCCAATATCTTGGCAAGCAATCTCAAACAAATTCCTGTGTTTTTCCACTGTGAGTACAAAGCTAGTTTGTTCAGGCAGGATCTCAAGGTTAGGAATACAGCTAAACCGGATTCAGAATAACAGGAGCCATAATCATTTTTGTTAATAATTGTTTTCTTATTTTTATCTTGAAATTTTCCAAAACCCAATATTACACTATAGGGTGTAGCGCTAAGAATTAAGTATTACTAGCTCCAGTAATGGCTTTATAGCTGAATCTAAGGGAATACTACAAATGAGTTTTGTTATTATAGAATTAAAGAATTGTATTATGGATTATTGCATCTATGAGCGTTTTTCCCATGTGTTTGTGCTGTTTTTTAATTTCTTTTTGGAATTCATATGTGACTCTTGTTCCAGGTTTTTCCATGAACCACATGTGGAGACAGAACTGCTAAGCTGACCACTATAAACTATGATATAGTTTTCATGTTTTCAAATAAAAATGTAGAAGAAAAAAATAAATAATAAAAATTAAGGAATGAAAAGGTGTGTGCAAATATTGGACATATAAATATGCAGCATTCATTGAAAATCACCACATTTATCCATTTTATGTGTAAAATAGAAATAAGTGCAAACTGCCCAAAAAACAACTAATCCCAGCTCAGCTTTCAGTTCTGGAAAATAAAAGCTGACATGTAACTGGTTGCTATGAGCTGTACAAGTACATAATCCAACAATGTATTATGAACAAGTACATAATCCAACAATGTATCGAGCAATGATAAGGAGACACAGGGAAAAGTATAAGTTATATCAGAAATTAAAAATGTAGATATTATAGGAAAAAATACATTAGAAAAACATTTTCAGATGTGGGACCTAAAAGGTTACAGAGTTGGCTATGGATGGAACTGCATAGGCAGATTTTTGGGTAGAAGTTGTTAAAAGGTGGTGGTGTCCATATGGATGCATCACTGAGTCTATGGCTTTTTTAAATTTTACTCTTATGTTTTTTTTTTTTTACAATTTACTTTGTACATTAAAAGACATTAACCCCTTAAGGACAGAGCCAATTTCGATTTTTGCGTTTTCGTTTTTTCCTCCTTGTGCTTACAAGGCCATAGCACTTGCATTTTTCCACCTAGAAACCCGCATGAGCCCTTAATTTTTGCGTCACTAATTGTACTTTTCAATGACAGGCAGAATTTTTGCATAAAGTACACTGCGAAACCAGAAAAAAATTCAAAGTGTGGTGAAATTGAAAAAAAAAAAACGCATTTTGTTTATTTGGGGGAAATGTGTTTTTACGCCATTCGCCCTGGGGTAAAACTGACTTGTTATGCATGTTCCTCAAGTCGTTACGATTAAAACGATATGTAACATGTATAACTTACATTGTATCTGATGGCCTGTAAAAAATTCAAACCATTGTCAACAAAAAATATACGTCACTTAAAATCGCTCCATTCCCAGGCTTATAGCGCTTTTATCCTTTAGTCTATGGGGCTGTGTGAGGTGTCATTTTTTGCGCCATGATGTGATCTTTCTATCGGTACCTTGATTGCGCATATACAACTTTTTGATCGCTTTTTATTACAATTTTTCTGGATTTGATGCGACCAAAAATGCGCAATTTTGCACTTTGGGATTTTTTTCCGCTGACGCCGTTTACCGTGCGAGATCAGGAATGTGATTAATTAATAGTTCAGGCGATTACGCACGCGACGATAGCAAACATGTTTATTTATTTATTTATTTGTTTACTTTTATTAATAACCTGGGGAAAGGGGGGTGATTCAGACTTTTATTAGGGGAGGGGGCTTTTTACTATTAACAACACTTTTTTTTTTTACTTTTACACTTATACTAGAAGCCCCCCTGGGGGACTTCTAGTATAAGTGCTTTGATCTCTCATAGAGATCTCTGCAGCATAGATATGCTGCAGAGATCCATGAGATAGGCACTCGTTTACTTCCGGCTGCTGCAGCCGGAAGTAAACGAGTGCCAAGCCGGGGACAGCGCCATCTTGGAGTGGTCCCTGGCCGGCTTCAGAAACGGAGATCGCTCCTCCGGGATAACATCCCGGAGGAGCGATCTCCCCACTAGACACCAGGGATGGCGCTGCGTCCGGTAATCGGATGCAGCTGTCAACTTTGACAGCTGCATCTGATTACTGTATTAGCAGGCACGGCGATCGGAACGTGCCCGCTAATACCTGCGGTCCCAGGCTACAAACGGCACCCGGGACCACCGCGGTACAGAGCGCGGCTGCCACGGGGCCCCGCTCTGAACGTCCCTAACGGCATCAGGGCTTAAATATACACCCTATGTCGTTAAGGGGTTAAAGGACAACTCCGGTCCCCGTCAACCCCGTCCGTGTCTTCAGATCTTCTTTACTTTCAGGTTCCCATGGCATGAATGAGAGTGAAAAGGCTGCCGATGCGCGTGTGCACCAGCAGCCTTTTCATTGGCTGGATCGCATCACACGGCTTCCAGCTTGCTCAGCCAATCAGAGCTGAGCAAGCTGAAAGCCATATGATGCATTCCAGCCAATGAAAAGGCTGCTGGTGCGCACACGTGCATCGGCAGCCTTTTTGCTCCCATTCATTCTAAAGGAAGAAGCTGAAGCAGAGGAAGACCAGGCCCGCCTCCCACTTATGACAACATCGTCACAAAATGGCGGTGGGAGAAGAGGACGGGGTCGACAGTGAATGCGTAAGTATTTTTTTTTTTTTACTTCCAAAAATGAGGTAGAATACATTTTTGTTGATAGTCCAGTAGAAATAAGAGCTAGCACAAAAGTACGTATATGGCTCTAGAGACTAAGTAGGCTAGGATACCCAAAGATAGAGGTTATGCAGGCAAAAACGTGCAGCTAGGTGGTGCATATAGCTATCCAAGATATAGCACAATCCAATCCAAGAGACAAAAAGAGCTAGCCCTCACCGTCTGCTGCAAATAGAGTCCATTTATTCAGGGTAATTCAGCATAGTATAAATTTTTGTGTCTGTTAAAAAAAAAGATCCGTTTTAATTCATTTTTTTATAATAGAAGTCAATGGAAAAATGGATCAAAATGGATGCACACAATGCCATATGTTTTTTTGCAAAATCCTAGTGTGAACCTAGTAGTAAATTGACAGGCAGGCCCAGGTGCCATGGTATCACATGTAGGTGCTGAGGGGGCCCTTATGTCATAACAGTTCTGTCTAACCACCTATATACAATGGGCACTTCTAACTGCAGCATCTAGGGGGTTGAATGGCTGAGATCAGAATTGTCTCTGATCCCAGCCATTGAAGCTGATTGTCAGTTGTTTAACACATGTGCCACCTACTGCACATGTCTTATGTACAGGGGTGGATTAACTTTACCATAGGCCCTGGGCTGTTCACCAAGCCTGGCCCCCCACCCCACTGTAACTATGGCAGCATTAGCCTGGTGTTCATAGTACAGGAAAGATAATGTCATGTTGCCCTGATTTGTGCAAAATTGTGGTAAAAAAAAGTAATGATTTTTTGCAAATCATGGCAGAAATGTAGCCCGGAGACAACACACCACTGAAAGTATAAGTCTTTTTGGGTGTCCATGGGCCCCCCAGAAGCTCAGGGCCTCGGGCTACCGCCCGAAACGGTCCTATTGTAATCCACTACTGCTTATGTCATCCATGTCACTTAGATATATGCCCTTTCTGAAAATGCATTGGAAAAATGGATGTTCAGGTACATTAAAGAGCAGCAGAAAGAGAGTTTTTTACTGATGGAAAGGCTGTCAGTCTGTTATATGTTACAAGGGAACCTGGTACCTATTAAAATAGTAAACAGGGTCCTTTAGAGATAGGGGAATTGGGGGCCCTAACAGAGCATTTGAAACAGATCTGTCTCAACCATACAATCTAGTAAAGGAAACGGATGCACGTCGCCATTAACCTGCATATTAATCCTTTTTTTAACCCTACATATATAGACTTGCATTGTATGAAACAAAATAAACTAATATAAAAATAATTTGCCTATGATTCTCAAAATGAACCCAATTGTAACCAGTTAACACTAATATCTTGTGCAGCGGCTATGGTGCATTCTATCTCTCTTTACCGTACTCTATATCATCATTTGTTCTCAATGAGCCTTCAGCACATCTCTCTGCTTGTTATTTCTCTGACACTTAGCTGCGATTTTAAAAGCATGAACCACATAGATTAGGAAAGCGCTGACAGTCAAAAGCGTGGGTGGAGTGTTTGCAGCATGCTGTTTGCTGTTGCTATGCTGAGTTTTGTTGGCTTGAAAATCTACCTCTTAGCTCTGACGCCAGCTCTGCAAATGTGTGGTTGATTTCCTATGCAATCCTGGCAAAACAGGCTGGATTGAACTAGATAGGCACATACGAGTACGCCAAAGGGCTTCTCAGGTTGTGTTGCATCCTATAAAACAAAACATAAATAATGGTGTCATTCTAATCATTTGCATAATGTTACGATGATGCACCTTGGATGATATCCAGTTGTCATATATGATTTATGATATCATTGGCAAGTTTCCTTTGTAAAACTATGGGTGTTTGTCATACACCATCTAACAAGAAAGTGATACCTTCTTTTTACTTTTATAATGGCAGTCTTTCTAGTCTTATGACAGGAATATGAGAAGCACTATAACTACTTTAGAGGTAACAATAAAAGTGTCACTCCTAGCAACCTGCAGTTTAGAGCAATAAGGTAAATGTCTGCTAGGCTACCAAGAATAACATCATATCTTCATCATCATAGCTACATGATTTATAATGGCACCCATTATTCTTTTGACTGGAGAAATCTAAGGTTACAATGTCTGAAAGGATTGTGCAGTGTCCAACTGCAAATGCCTGTAGGAATAGTGAATTGGTTGTGGGACATTGATGCCTAGTATTAATGGGAATTTCTCATCATATGCTTTGTTTGCACATTTGTTTTCCATTGTACTTTTATTATCTTATTTCTTTTCTTTTCACACATTTACATTATTATTATTGCATTATTATACTGTTTGCACCTTTGTAACAACTAAATATAAAGGAAACCTATTCGCATACATAGGCCCATTGCTTTCAAGAACATTATATGCAGGGAGAGTGGTCGGATCTAGCAAAGTCTTTCTTTTCCTAGAGATTGGAAACCAGTTTAGTCTAGTTAATCTAAGCCAGCATCCCAAGCTGGGAGGGTATGTAGTGCCTTGTGCAAGCCAGGTCAAAATCTTCTTTTTGTGGCAGAATCTTAAAGGAGAACTCCGAGCAAAATCAATTTTAAGATATGTTATTGCCCAACAAAAGTTATGAAAATTACTTATAGACACTTATTATGGGTAATGCACCTGTAGTGCATTTTCCCTGCACTTACTACAGCATGGCCTCTTAATTTCTCTGTAAAGTTGGTTACATCACATCCCCTCTGCTCCAGCGATGGCGACTCCTCCTGCTGCCCCCTCCATCCTCCCCCAGCTTCCTGCTCCTGTCTCTGTGCAGGCGGACCCCATCACTGCTAACCGGCAGCTGCCAGCTCCCTCTGCTACCCGCTACCTCTGACAGTTCTCCCCTCAGCGGGGATCACTCCCGCCGGCTTCCCCCAGCTCCCTGCCCCCCTCCCAAGGCTGCCAGCACCCATTCCGCAGCGCTGGCAGCCGCACTCACCACTGATATGGCAGCCGCCAGCTCCTGCTGCTCCCCACTACTTCTGCCTTTTTGCAACAACGCCCATTGCTTAATCACAGAGACCGATTGTATTAACCCCTATGAAATCCCGGTCATAATGTATACACACTGTATACACTAAGGCTGGTATTCCATGCGGCCACAGAGAAAACTGCCATGTCTTTTTTGTGCGGCTGCTATTCAGTGAACAGTGGCTGCATAACATAGACTGTGCTCACAATGTAAAGTACGGCTCCGGATGTACTTTACATTGTGTGTTGGGGCTAATTGTGTGCTAGGGCTAATTGGCACCCTAATGTGCCCACATTTCAATTAAGTTGAAGTTATGTTCGCCCTGCCAATAATGCAGACTGTTTTGCCATGTGTGAACATGGCCTAAGGCTGGATTCACATCATGGTTTGTGTCTTAAAGTACAAATATGTCCGGAGAATCAGAAAATTGGCTGCCAATGTACCTGTGCTTAGATTGGCATAAGCCTCTTTCCTTTTTATGGCCAAATATATCCAGCTAGTGTCTACATTCGGTCATTTTCCAAGTGTATCAGAGTTTTGGTGTGGACAGAAATGTTCTGCAAACTACTGTACACTTTATATTCTAAGCAAATACTTGTGTACGCTCTGAAAAGCACTTGAAAGTATTCACCTTCGATCCCACAGATGTGTCACTGCATATTATTGAGCCACTATTAGATGCTTTGGCACAACGCGAGGGCAGGGTGGAGCTAGGGCATTGGAGACCCCAGGCCATGCTTCTGTGACACATTAATGGGCATAAAAGTATGAATTTTATTGAAATAAAGAGACACAGACAACTTTTTACAGGTATATTGAACATGCTTTTATTGGGCTGTATGTAACAGTGCCAGCGGTTTAACATATTTTTCTTTCAAATCAACTGGTTTCAGTATGTCCTGCAGAAAGTGGTGTATTCTTTCCAGTCTCATACAGTGCTCTCTGCTGCCACCTCTGTCTCTGGGTTTGCTACTGCTTTGGACAGTTCCTATCACATACATTGGTGGCAGCAGAGAGCAATGTGTCCGTCTCCAAAGACTACATCACTTCCTGCAGTACATACAGTAGTTGGTAAGTACTGGAAGCTTGAGATTTTTAAATAGAAGTAAATTACAAATCTATATAACTTTCCGATTTGAAAGAAAAATTATTTTGCTGGAGTACCCCTTTAGGAGCCATGTATAATTGTATCAAATTTGTTTTTTAATTTTAAGTTCACTAACATGCAGTTTATTGTCCTATTTGATTATGAAACTATGTGGATACCTTACGTTGAGTCAGCTAAGTGGCAAAGCATATTTTATTGCAGGTTTAAAGGGAGATCCCTTTAAACCTGTAGAGGTTAAATGCCCGATTCTGCACTATGACGCTGCCTGAAGTCCTTGTTCTTACAGTTGTTTATCTATAAGCTGTCTCATTAGAACTGTGTTTTGCTGTGGTTTCTTGGCTGTTATTGGCGTTACCATGGTACTGTGGTGACTAATTTTGTCCAACGTTCCTGCTTCGGTTGCATGCATTAGATGAGTACATAAAAACAGGCAGCTGAAAGAAGAAGCCAACAGAAATGAGCACAAGTCACGGGCAGCCCTGTACTGCTTCGCAGAGCCATAATATAAATGTACACCTACCATTATTAAATATGTTTGCACATATTACTGAAAATACAGTACACTCTACTGTACAACTGAGGTAAACATATAATATGCAATAAACTATACAGAGTCCTGTCCTGTTAGACTTATATGGACAGATATACTGTTTTTCCATGAATGTTGTAATGTCCCTACTGTATTCTTCACAGTTAGCATGCATACACCACAAAGCAAGGGGCCAGCATAACAAATCGGACAGAATTATGAAGTAATCCATGTATAATTGTTAATCAAGTGAGATCTGTATGGTACTGCTCGGGCAGCACTTGATCTCTTTGAGAATAGCTTTATATCTTCCTATGATTACACCTCCAATAGTTGCTTTTGAGGATACAGCTAAGTTGGTGATAGTTGGTGGAGGTGTCCTTAAAAACAGTAAATTTAGGTATATTTTATCTACAATATTATTGGACAGGGTAACTTGAGAGAATCTCCTACAGAAGTACATTGAAGAATACTCCACCAGATATTAACAAAGTGCACAAGTTGATCTGATGTCTACAGACTTTACTGACTTTATGTGTATTTTAATGAGGATAATAACAATAATTACTGTAAAGGATTGACCAGGCATGAGGAGGGGGATCCCCTGGATCACTGAGGAGTGCTAATGAACCTTCTCCGAGGAGTCTAAGGAGACCCTGAGCTTCACCAGAACCTGCCACAAGGCAGGATGGGCTTCATTGTGGGAAACTCCCAGGTCGCTACCTTCAGAGAATGCCCCCAGTGACCAACGACTGATGGCACTGAAGAAGAACAGAAGCCCGGAACTAAATGCTCTTCTTCTGTAGTCACACTCCAAAATATGAGAAGACACTGTTTAGATTGGAGCTGAGGCAAGAATTACAAATGGGGCAAGATCCAAACAGCAAGAAGGACACTAGTAAGCAGGGAAACCTGGTTCCCGCGTATGGCCCCAGTCTATTCACATAGAGCTTCATGCTCTGGAATAGACCGGCACCGCACACGGGAACCGGGCAGCGGTTCAAAAAAAAGGACCGCGGCACCAGCATCCCCGCAACAGTTAACACTTATGTAAAAACCCATAGTGACGTACCTGGCAGAACATTCCCTTTAATTTCCATGTAATGGTTTAGTTGTTTATAATAATCCAAACATATAGCAATAGTATCCCAAAACTATATACCATGGTCAATGTTAAGGCCTTATTTGGCCACTGTGTGGTCTGTCACCAGTACTTGTGCCCATTTTGTTGTTAAATGGTAAAATAATAGACAGTTATATTCTGGTAGAGAACATTTAGCTATTAGTTGTTTGTGAGAAAAAACTTTCAATCCATTGGAATAGTATCTATTTTATAGTAGTCTTTTGGGCAATGATAAATTTCTCTCTCCATCCTCCTTGGAAATGGTGGGCACTTGAGGTGACTGGACCATGGACTGTACTATAGACACGTGTTGCTATATTGCATATATGAAAAAAAAAAAACGCTAATTGCTTGGCTCATAAGAAGGTATTCACGGATCTAATAGTATGACTGCAAAGGTCATTTGAAGGGAATCTGTCATGCGTGTTGCAGTTGCAAAATTGTGAAAAGCCAAAATAGCCACAAGGAAGGGAAAAGCACACATACCTGTGTTCTTGGTCATGTATGACTGAGAAAATGTCGTTGTAATGGCCCGCAGCTGCTGAACAATGAGAATGACAGGCCCTTTCCCTATCCTCCTTGTAATAGAAGCGTCCCGGTGCTGCCTCTCACCAATTGTTGACATCTGTACCAATTTAATGATGCCACTACATTGATGAGAGGTGGAGCTGACAACTCTTCCTTTACAAAACACTTGGGAAATGAGTCTGCCTCTTAAAGGGAACCTCTCACCCCCGGTGTCGGGGTGACAGACTCCCGACCCGCCGCTACAGCCCCCTATACTCACCTAATCCCGCCGGGTCCCGCTTCTGGAGGTGGTCGAGTCACGGAGATCTCAGCCGCTGCAGCCCGGCGCGTGCGCTGAAAAATGAGTCCAGCGCTCATAAAGAATGATGGAGAGTCCAGCGCTCCGTCATTCTCTATGAGCGTTGGACTCATCTCTCAGCGCGCGTGCCGGGCTGCAGCGGCTGAGATCTCCGTGACCCGACCGGATCCAGAAGCGGGATCTGGCGGGATCAGGTGAGCATAGGGGGCTGTAGCGGGGGGTCGGGAGCCTGTCAACCCGGCACGGGGGGTGACAAGTTCCCTTTAAGGACATTAAAACAGAACACAGAGTAAATGCACTAACATTCCCCGTGACTGTTAGGCGATTTTTATTAATAAATAAATAAAGAAATAGTCTTTAAATATTCCTTCATATACAAAAAACATATCGTCATAATCAGCAGAACCTAAAAGGCCAACCATATATATATATATATATATATATATATATATATATATATATATATATATATATATATATATATATATTATATAGTATATCCCAGCAGTGAGCCCAAGAGGGAGAGGAGAATAAAAAAAAACATAAGTAGAAACAAAAATGTACTAAAAAAAAACAAAAAAAAAAAACACACAAAAACAGTACAACAAGTTTACAACCTCTAAGGCCTGACTGGCCAGACTACGGAACTATCAAAATGACATCCCTGTCCCAGAAATAAGGTTAGAATGTTATGACACTTCCATTCATATCTCAGCTGCCTAAATATACTGTTAACCTTTATCCTGGACTAATGCAGGCAACAGCTGGCAGGTGCTGAATATAACAAGTCTTTTTTACACATTGACCAAAACAGCACTTTCCAAAGCATGTCTCTTCAATAGGCCAAAGTTCTATTTCTAATCTGATATGTTCCTTATTTACTGCAGAGTGTGGGGTACACTCACATCTCACATTTTTTATACTTAAAAAGGGTTCCAGTATGTAGAACTATCTAAAAGATCCCATGTAATGACACAGTTTGTATTCAACATATAGTACTGTATTCCTGTCTGTATGAAGTACTATATGGCCCTGTAAATAGTCTTAAAATTAAGGCCCTATTCACACCACATTTTTTTGTTTATGTTTAACATATGCATTCAGAAAATCTCTAAACATATACAATAAACAGAAGTTTTAATAAATGCCCAACCGTGGCATCAACCACCCTATAATGGCAATGTATAGCTATACCATTTGGCACATTCCTGTACCCACAATAAACAAATAAATTAATAAATGACAAGATATACTATATCTTTTACAACAAAGCAACATATCAATCTGCTCAACACTTCCTTCTCTATAAGGGTGGGTTCACACGCCCACACATATCTTCATCCATCCAATAGACCCCATTCTATGGTCGGCCGAATTCCGCCTTCTGCCGATAGAATTTACATGTTTTCAGCAGACGGCAGAATCCCACTGTGCATAGAATGGAGTCTATGGCAAAGACGGCGATAAGCACAGCCACGAGCGGGGATGAGCGACGGAATCCACTGGAACTTCTTTGCACGGATTCCTCAGTGTTAACCCAACATAACAAGTTCCCTTCAAATTAAAAAACACAAATATGACTTAAACAAAGGAGAAAAGAGGCAGGAGCCCACTCCGGCCACCAACGGACTAAAACATCACAACCCGGGTCTTCGCTCAGGCCAGGAAGTGGCCAGGGGATCGAGAACCAGATCGGAGCACAGCGGACCCTAGCACTGGAGTCTGGGAGGTAGGAGCAAGTTCAGTCACCCCCTTCCCAGATCATTTGAAAAAAATTTCCAACCCTGGACTTCACCCTTATGCTGCGTTTACACGGAATTATTATCGATCGAATTTGAGCAACAGTAAATGCAGCGAACGATCAAACGACGAGCGAGAAATCGTTCATTTTGATCTTTCAACAACTTCTCAAATCGCCGTTGATCGTTCGCAAAAAATTCGCAGATCGTTCCGTGTGAACAGTCGTTCGCTGATTTAACCAATGTGTGACATAGGCTTTAAGCGATCGCAAAACGAATTTTCGTACGATATATCGTACCATCTAAACGCTGATCGTTATGAAAAAAAAAAAAACGTTACTCCGACATTGTTAATTGTATGATCGGGCGATTTATCGTTCCATGTAAATATAGCATTACTTTAATCAATTATCCACAGCTGCTACTCAATGATTCATTTTAACCACAAGTTTTGTAACAATGTATATTTTTCTATGCAAGGTTTTACTGTCTGTGCACAGTAATGTATTGTTCTTTGTTCCTCCTTCTTTGACCACTTTTGTTTTTCCTCTGGTGATCTATGGAGAAGTGACTGTCCTACACATTTGCTTTTTCTTACTATGTTGAAGGTTGTGTCTGTTGCGTAGAGACTCGGAAAGTGTACCTAATTCTCCCCTGTTCTGTCCTATTGCTACTTCTTTCAAAATTTTACTGTGCAACATGGGTTATAGAACATTCATCCTTCTAAAAGTGTGGTGTTAGAAAATCCATTTATGCGGTCATGTTTATGTGGTCACAGTGAAGGTCTTAATGATCACAGTGGCATGAGTGCTTCCATTTGTCCTTCCACACCACCTCTATGCTCGCACAGTGATGGCGGTGGTGGTGGGGGGCGGTGGGACTACAATAGTCATGATGATAATGCTATTCCCTTGGGGGCGCACTCTGTACAATATTGCAGCTGATGGCATTTTGGGGTCCCCTTGGTGGTCAAAGACCATGAATTCGCCAGACACTAGAATAAGTGTAAACATCTCAAGACTCAACCACATAGGGGGAATAAAAAAAAAAAAAAAAGGCTTAGAGTTGAAATTCTACAAATGCAACAGATTTTTAAAGTGGTGATGGCAATTTAGATGTGGTGCATTTTTAGAATAAGGTTAGTTTTAATTTCTGCAAAACCATACCTGTTTTTTTGTTTTTATTTTTTGCTAAGCCCTGCCCCCTGGCCCTGCCCCCAAACAGGTAGACTGGTGGCTGAAGCATTGTAACCCACAGCGCTCATGTTCGTAGGGTACCTGGAGTTGGTTTGTTTTATTGTAGCCCTTGAAGTCACTAGTTCCTCGTCTTTTTCCCTGGAGCCGGGAGTAACTGAATCCTGGTAGAGCTCAGAGATGGCTTTTCCCATAACCACTTGTATCCCTAATTTTGATTTCTCATTATTTGGGTGCAGATCTGTTTTCTCCTTATTAGTCTCCAGCACACTCTCAGGACTAGCTGGAATACCTTTGATGTGAGTTCTAAGGAGAAAAAAATCTTTAACCCAAGCTGCTTCAGGAGTCTTAGCAGGAGTGGTCATTGTCCTAAGCTGTATAGGATACGACTGTATAGGAGACGATTGTTCTGCCCTCAGTTATTGAAAGTTTATGGGGGCCTTAAAGCGCTATTTTCGAGGGAAAATTAACTTTTCTCTTATCTACAGGATAGGGGGAAAGTAGTAGATCGTGGGGTTCCGACCCCCCGGTCGATCTCCGTATTGGACCCCAACTGGCTTTGTTATGAATACAGAGATTTTTCCCTGAATATCCCTTTAGGAGTGGGTTTAAAAGAAATAAGAACTATAAAGGAAGGACTTCTGTTTCCTTCTGGATCTGCTGTGTGTAACAGCTGTCTAAGAGGGTCTGAGGGTCTAAAAATTTGGTGTATTCTTAAGGTTATGTTCACAAACTGTCTCTATTTGGCCTAGTGACAGCTGTCTTTTCAGACAGACATCATTTTAAGGGCCAAATAATAAAATTATTTCATGTTATTGTTTGGCCTCTCAAGTCTTAGGTACCTTGATTTCAACCTCATGCATGTTTATGGTGATAGACAAAATTTTAAACTTTAAGCTGCTATAAAAGAAGAATCCAATCCACTCTGAGACTGACATGTTGTTCACATCTGACTTTGGACACTGGTAAATATGTCACATATGTAACAAGCCATGTCCTACCACATCTATCATACCCGTTCAAAAATTTCTCATTTATTTACCAACTCTGGCATACCAAGTGTCAGGACCACCTTAAGGCTGGCTTCACACTCCCTTAAAATCCTGGAAAAGTTGCTATAGCGGGATTTTTTTTTTTTTTTGCAAAAATGCCAGCAGCCAAATGTTATCTGGAAGTCAATGGAAGTTTATCATCTCCCTTACATACATGGCATTTTTTGGGGGTGGCATTTTTCTCTCTTTTCTGGCATTTTTGAGGCAGTAGGAATCCTCACAATAGTGGAAATAGGGGGGAACCCTTTTTGCTTTTTAATTTTTTTTTAAAATAAATAAAAGAAACATTTTTTAAAAAAGCAAGTAGGGTTCTCTCCATTTTTAAAACGAGCCAGGTTAGAAAACAAAACAGCAGCAGCCTATTAGTACCAGGGTGGGAAGCCCCATTTATTTTGGCCTTCCCCAGCCTAATATTACCAGCCTGCCTGCCACCACCCAGTCCAGGAGAGCCAATTTTGATGATCCAGGACTACTGCTACCCGACTCTTCCCAGTACCCCTGGTATCGTGGTAATGGGGTAATATTGGGAAGGGGGGTAGTGTTAGCCATTTTATTTATACCAGCTAACACTAAGCCCTGACTTCGTAATGAATGTCATCTATCAGACGCCATCCACTACTAAGCCTGTAAAGTAAATAAAAAAGACAAGACACAATTGATAAAAATGCTTTATTCTAAAAATGACAGCCCCACACCCCTCATTGACCATTTTATTTTATTTTTTAAAAACCACCAAAGTGCTGGTTATGAACGTAGCTCACCGAATCCAACGCAATTCTTTAAATACCGATATGAGAAAAGGGGAGACACACAAAAAATGGCAGGAGCAGAACACTCATCATTTTGACAGGTGTTCTGCATATTCAGTCTGGCACACAAGGGGTTAAGTGAGGATGCATCGCATCCACTCTTAATGCTTTGGGTGCTATACTGAAAAATGTGGTCCCAATGGGTTAAGAGAGGATGCATTCCACACTTAACCCCCTTGGGGACAGACTGACCTTACACTGTACCCATACCAGCAAGGAAGAGGGCTAAGTGTGAGATGAGATAAGTGAAGAGAGAAGATGTCGGAGGTGAGTATGGGCATGACTGGATAGTAAGTTGACCCCCCCCTCGCCATAACAGAGCACAGTCTGGCCCACAGGGGGTTCAATTAACCCCCTGGGAACCAGACTGTTTGTTCTTCCCCCTGACAAACCCCCCCCCCCCCCCCCCCCCAGTGACCCGGCATACAGCTGACTCTGTGTGCCAGGTCTGGTGCCTGCTTCAGCAACTGCATGAAAAAAGGGCCATGCACTGCTTTTTCTGGCATGTTCTTGGCCTGAAAAACACCAGATAAAAAGGGTTTGTGAGGGCACCCTGAGCCACATTTAATGCTGCAGGTGGGTAGGATTCTGTTTCCAGTAGGAATCTTTCACTTGAATGCAAACTTAGCACAAGAATATGGCTTAAATCTGCGAGGCATAGGGCCAGCTTTGTGATTGCCTTTATGTAAGCTGCTATCCACACTCACATTCCTAAGAGAGTATTCATCCTGATAATTAAAGCCACAAGCTGTTGGGTTGGAAGCCAATCCCCCAGGCATGAAATGTCTGCACAGATCAAGCTTTATAAACACAAGCCCCTCAGCTAGTTCCATTGTGTGTCTGCTGCTCCTGCCACTACTGGTACTCAGCTGAGGATTACTGGAGCTAACAACACATGTAGTGTGCGCTTGTCACATGTTACTCATATGCTGCTACATGGGCAGATTCAACATTGCATTTCACTTAGAGCCTCTGTTCTTCACTATGACGGAAGTCAAATGAAACCCCATCTGACATGTCAATCAAGTAGCTAAAATTGGATCTAAGGCCGAGGCTGAATCTATCAATACAGAGGTTCATATATATCACCCATATGCAAAGATGCCTACAACTCCTCTAAGAGGGAGAGCACCGCACTGCAGCATGGTCTGCTCCCTGCTCTGCGTCAGTGATATCAGTAAGGCTCCACAGACTTACATAGACAGAGCTGGGGGAGGATCACGCTCAGCATGGTCTTCTCCCAGTTCGTTCTCCCGATTGGTACAGGTCTGAACACTCAGACCCGAACCGATCAAAACTTTTGACATGTCTCTATGGCATGTCAAATTTTTTTTCCAAATGACAGGTACACCTTAAGGGTGCCTTCACACCTAAGCAGTGGATCTCACTTCTGCGAATTCGGAGCGAGATCCACTGCAGATCCAGTACCATTCGCCCTAATGATAGCACGTGCTATCCCGCTGTGAGTATGAGCTTTAACCCCCTGGCGCCCGCAGCCCCGCTGCATCCCCGCCTCCTGCAGCTCCGCCGCTGCCCCCATCAGCCCCGGCGCCCGCATCCCCAATCGCCGCCCGCAGCCCGTCCACATCCCTTATCATCCCCGCAGCCAGCATGCATCCCCGATCGCCGGCTGCCCGCATCCCCGATCATCCCTGCAGCCCGCACGCATCCCCGATCATCCCCATCGGGCGGCGATCGGGAATGCAGACGGGCTGCAGAGATCATGGGGGATGCGGGCGGCGATCGGGGATGCGTGCTGGCTGCGGGGATGCATGCGGGCGGCGATTGGGGATGCGGGCGCTGGGGCTGATGGGGGCAGCGGCGGAGCTGCAGGAGGCGGGGATGCGGCGGGGCTGCAGGCATCAGGGGGTTAAAGCTCATACTCACAGCGGGATGTCAATCCTGCTGCGGGTATGTGCTATCATTAGGGTGAATGGTCCCAGATCCACAGTGGATCTCGCTGCGAATCCACAGCGTGAGGATCCCCTGCGGATCCAGGAAGTGTAAAGGCACCCTAAGTAAAATTTCAGTAGCAAAATCTGCCCCTACATTCTGCAGCTAAGTACAGTACAAGGTGGAATAAAGGAGGGGGTTAACAAATCCCAGTCATTCATAGCAGGAAAAACTGCAGATATGTAAGAAAAATAGAACAAATTGTTAGAAAATAATCCGTATCATGCATTTGTATATGGTGCCTTTTTTTTATTCTTAAGTGTGAATGAGCCCTCACTGATGTGTCTGGCTAATAGAGACCTGCATTTCTATGAGGGTGCTGCATTAGAAGGGCACAAGATTGGGGGGAAGAGATAGGGGCCAACATTAAACAAGGTGTGTACTTATCAATAAAAAAAATATGATTTTTTTCAGGCATACAAAATGGCATGGGGGTGATTTTAAAATAAAAAATAAAAAAGTTAGTAGAGATGAGCTAACTTGCCGAAAATTCAAGTTTACATGAACCTAAAAGATTAGCATTTGAATTCTATTTCCTGGAGAATGTGGATGCAGCCCGAGGACTGCTGGAAAACATGGATACAGCCATAGGTGCCTATACAACTTCAGTAACTGTTCATTGTCTTGCAACAGTTATCTCTTTCATCCTCCCCAAATACGGTCAAATGTTTATGTGTACTCCATGGCACGTTCAGGGGTAAGCTGCAGCCAGGCTGCTCTCTCTCCAGCTTATCCCTTTAAGAACAAATAGGTGAGGCTGAAAAAATCCAGCATGCCCGATCCTTCTCTCTACAGACATCATGGTGATGTTTCTTACCTACCAAATATGGAGCTGGATGTCTACATAAACATTTACATGTGAGACGGGTTATACACACAAGACACATAGGTCACTTATATTCTACCCCTCAGAGAATCGCAGTCCATCAGCTGTCACATTGCAATAATTCTTAACTACTACCAGTTGGCCTTTTCCAAACTAAACATCATTGTCTACACTGCCAACATTCTTCAATCATCATAGATATGGAATCTATCTTATTTACTTTGGGGGGGGGGGGATACACAGAAATCACTAGTTGTTTTTTCTACTCTTCAATATGCACCATTTGTTCTTGTTCTAAAAAAAATACCAGCATTGTGTTTGAGTATTAGATTTGATTGGTAGTTAGCATACTGGTAACTGGTAATGCTAACTTTCTTTAAATTTTGTTATTGTGCTCTATGAGTTGTACACATTTTAGCCAGTGTTGACTGTTACAGTTAATCACACTGTCCATACATGGCTAAAGACAAATTGCTAAAAGGATCTAGTTAAGTTTTATATGGTTCTGGTCTGTGACCAAAGCCACCAATCCCCCCCAAGTGGTGATTGTTTTTAGAGGAAAGCACTTTAATAAAGTTGTACATTTTATTACAAATTTGTATGATGAATTTATTGCTGTTATGAGTGAAACATGTAGGTGTTAGCTGTCAGGACTGGCAGGCGTAGACAAGACAAAAGACAGTGGGCCCTAGATCTGAACCCACCCACTGTCACCTGCCTACTTGCCTCAGTCGACCCTAAACGGTCGCGGACAACCACGGAGTCGGTCCCTACACTGCGTAGGTGGATACACAAAACGTAGACAGACAAACAAAACACAATGGAGGATAGTCAACTAGCAGGGTCAAAACCAAACAGACAACGCAGTACAAAATCAGAAGGAGAGCGGATAGTCAAATGTCAGGCAAGAGGTCAGAACACGGGCAGAGCAATAGCAAGGGGATTAGGACAGGGAACGCTGGGAAAGGAGCAGGGGAGCTGGGACTAGTAACAACTAATAACCAGCAGGGAACAGAGGATCTGACTGCTTTTTATCCAGGAAAAAAGACCAGGTCCAGCAGCTGATTGGAGCAGCCCAGATCCCAGCATCAAGCTCAGCTGAACAGACCCAGCAGTGCAGTAACCCCTACACTGCCAGAAGTCTGACAGGCCAGGCAGGTGTGGCTGAGAAGTGAAACACAATTCAGACACAAAACCAGTGCAACAGCAGACATAAACTCAGCGCTTCCTTGGCCGCCCGACATGGACTGAGGAGCGCAAAGTCACATTCCTAACAGTACCCCCCCTCTTATGAGGGGCCTCAGGACCCTCACCCAAAGGACCCGGCCTGGAAGGGTTACGCATGTGGTATTGTCTAACCAGACGAGGTGCATGCATGTCTTTGCTCGCCACCCAAGTCCGTTCTTCCGGACCAAATCCCTTCCAGTGTACAAGATATTGTAGAGAACTCTGGACCCAACGAGAATCCAGAATTCTCTCCACCTCGTATTCCAGTTCACCTTGGACGACCAAGGGAGCAGGGGAAGTAGACGGCAACACAGGGTTAACATATTTCTTTAACAGTGATTTATGAAAGACATCATGTATTTTCCAACTCTTAGGTAATTGTAACTGATAAGACACAGGGTTAATGATTTTCATAATTACATAAGGACCAATGTATTTAGGAGAAAGTTTACCAGACGGGGCTTTTAACCTTAAGTTTCTAGTAGAGAGCCATACCTTATCCCCCACCATATATTCTGGGCCAGATATACGTTTTTTATCAGATTGTTTTTTAAAACTTTCTTGGGCTTTAACCAGGTTCTGAAGAGCCTGGGCCCAAACTGTGCACAGTTTATTGTAGATTTTTTCAGCAGAAGGGTTAACAGATTCGGCAGCATGTACTGAAGAACATCTAGGATTAAACCCAAAATTACAAAAGAATGGTGACATCTTGAGGGATTGACTTTCTCGGTTATTAAGTGCAAACTCAGCTAGAGGCAAGTACTCTTTCCACTTGTCTTGTGACCCTGCAACAAAACATCTTAAAAATTGTTCCAGTGATTGGTTGACCCTCTCGGTTTGACCATTGGATTGCGGATGAAAGGCGGAGGAAAAAGACAAAGTAATACCTAAGCGACCACAGAATTCCCTCCAGAATTTCGATACGAATTGTACGCCCCTATCGGATACAATATTTTCGGGGACCCCATGCAGACGCAAGATATGGTTAATAAACAGGGAAGCTAGGGTACGAGCGTTAGGGAGTTTACTAAGAGGAATGAGGTGACACATCTTGGAAAATCTGTCAATGACGACCCAAATCACCGTTTTCCCCCTGGAAGGGGGCAAATCGGTGATGAAATCCATAGAGACATGAGTAAAAGGTCTCGCAGGCAGTGGTAAGGGTTGAAGCAGACCCTCGGGGAGTCTGCGAGGTACCTTGGACCTGGCACAGGTCTCACAGGCTTCTACAAACAACTTAGTATCCCGAGCCCACGAGGGCCACCAATAATGTCGTGATAACAGATACTGAGTGCCAGCTATGCCCGGATGACCTGCCAACACTGAGCAATGTGTCTCCTCCAGTACTCTTAAACGAAGGTTAGGAGGAACAAAGAGCTTATTCTCAGGGGTGTTCTTAGGGGCCAGGGACTGAGACTCTACCACTTGGGCAGCAAGATCGGGCTGTAGAATGGCTACCACAACCCCGGGAGCTAAAATAGTCTCTGATTCCCCACTAGGGACATTGCTGGTCTCAAAGCTACGGGACAAGGCGTCAGCTCTTACGTTTTTGGAACCAGGTCTGAAAGTTATTTCAAAATCAAAACGTGTGAAGAAGAGAGCCCATCTAGCCTGGCGAGGAGTAAGACGCTTAGCCTTGTCTAGATACACCAGATTTTTGTGATCAGTTAGGACCTTGATTTTGTGCTTAGCCCCCTCTAGAAAATGTCTCCATTCATCAAATGCCCATTTTATGGCAAGGAGCTCCCGGTTGCCTATGTCGTAGTTGCATTCAGTTTTGGAGAATTTCCTAGAGAAGTAAGCAATAGGTCTGAGATTGGTGAGTGTTTCTGGACCCTGTGAAAGAACAGCTCCCACCCCCACCTCCGAGGCATCCACTTCAATCACAAAAGGTTTTTCGAAGTCAGGTTGAGTCAAGACCGGAGCCACCGAAAAACATCCTTTAAGCTTGTCAAATGCCTGAACGGCTTCAGGAGTCCAGTGTACCAAATCAGCCCCTTTCCTAGTTAGATCAGTTAGGGGTTTAGCAATTACAGAAAAACCCTTGATAAATTTTCTATAATAGTTAGCGAACCCCAAGAATCTCTGTAATGCTTTAAGACAATTAGGGCGCTCCCATTTTTCAATAGCTGACACTTTTAGAGGGTCCATACAAAAAGAATTGGGTGTGATTCTGTACCCCAAAAATGAAACCTCCTGAACACCGAACAGGCACTTTGACAATTTTGCAAATAAATGATTTTGTCTTAAAAGTTCCATAACCTTACGGACATGACAAATGTGTGAGGACCAGTCAGGAGAGAAAATCAATATGTCATCCAAATACACCACTACAAATCGTCCTAGGTATTCACGAAATACATCATTTACCAAGTGTTGAAAGACCGCGGGCGCATTGCATAATCCGAAGGGCATAACAAGGTACTCGAAGTGCCCCTCGGGAGTATTAAAAGCTGTCTTCCACTCATCACCCTCTCTTATTCTGATCAGATTGTAGGCCCCTCGCAGGTCAATTTTGGAGAACCACTTAGCCCCAACAATCTGATTAAACAAATCAGGAATAAGAGGAAGAGGGTGCTGGTTTTTCACTGTAATTTTATTTAGCTCACGATAGTCAATACAGGGGCGCAGGCCCCCATCTTTTTTCCCCACAAAGAAAAATCCCGCACCCATAGGAGAAGAAGAAGGGCGAATGTGGCCTTTACGTAAACTATCTTTGATGTATTCACGCATTGCCTCTCTCTCAGGCCTAGACAAATTAAAAATTCTTCCCCTCGAATACCTGGACCCTGGAACCAAATCAACAGCACAATCATATGGGCGATGTGGCGGTAAGACATCTACTGCTTTTTCATCAAACACATCTGCAAAATCTGACAAAAACTCAGGGATCTCTCCTTCAACCGGAGAACAATCTGCAACATTCAGCGCAACACAATGCGAAGCACAGTTAGATCCCCATTTGACCAATTCCCTGGTGGACCAATCAAATGTTGGGTTGTGTTGTGCCAACCAAGGTAACCCCAGAATAATGTCTGAAGACAAATTATCCATAACTAAAAATTCCAATGACTCGAAGTGAATAGAACCCACCCTTACATCAAGAGAGGGAGTTATATATTTCACCTTACCCTGAGCCAATGGGGTAAAATCCGCTCCAGTAATACTCAGCGGGCACTTAAGCTGAAGCGGACATACCCCCAGAGAGGACCAGAACCCAGAATTAATAAAATTAGCAGATGCCCCAGAATCCACATGGGCAAACCCAGAAATACATTTTTCACCTAAAAATAGTGAAATGGGCACCATTAATTTATTTTTCATATCGAGCGGTACCTTTGCGCCTGAATGACCCCCTCGACAATCATTCAGGCGCTGGAGTTTTCCGGCGGTGATCCAGGTCTGGATGTACATTCCTGTACACGATGTCCGGCCTTGCCACAGTATAGGCACAGATTGTGCTGTAGTCGATAGGCCCGTCGGGTCTTAGCATCTGTCGCTCCAATTTGCATCGGTTCTTCTTGAGATAGTGACAGGGGAGAAGAAGACTTAGAGAAGGAAGCAACAGATGATGGGGCTTTGAACGAGTCAGAGGTTCCCTTTTCCCTGCGTCTGTCCCGCATACGTCTATCAACCCTTATAGCTAAGGTCATGGTTTCCTCCAAGGTCTCTGGAGGGGGGTAGGCCACTAGCAAGTCCTTCAACTGGTCCGCAAGACCCAGCCGAAACTGATACCGCAAGGCAGAATCATTCCAGGTGGACGGGATACACCACTGCCGGAACTCTGCGCAGTAGTCTTCTACTGGTCTCTTACCCTGACGTAAGGAGGTCAGTTGGCGTTCGGCCACCGCAGTCCGGTCAGGGCCATCATACAACAGCCCTAGGGCTGAAAAAAAATAATCAACTGAAGTCAACTCAATTGCATTGGGAGGTAAGGAGAATGCCCATTCCTGCGGTGGGCCTTGCAGAAGGGACATGATAATTCCCACTTTTTGGCTCTCATCCCCAGAAGAGCGAGGACGGAGCCGAAAAAATAGTCTACACCCCTCTCTGAAGGATCGGAAATCCTTCCTATCTCCCTTGAATTTTTCAGGGAGCTGAACAGGTGGTTCTGGAGGTGTGGGGGTTGTCATGGTCACCTGACGGGGTGTAGCCTCTTGTTCTTGGACTCGCTCAGCAAGTCCCTGAACCAAAGTGTTCAGGTTTTGCATCTGTTCCATCAGCGCTTTCATTGGATCCATGGGGAAAAAAAAATCCCAAATGGTATGGCTGGTTATTCTGTCAGGACTGGCAGGCGTAGACAAGACAAAAGACAGTGGGCCCTAGATCTGAACCCACCCACTGTCACCTGCCTACTTGCCTCAGTCGACCCTAAACGGTCGCGGACAACCACGGAGTCGGTCCCTACACTGCGTAGGTGGATACACAAAACGTAGACAGACAAACAAAACACAATGGAGGATAGTCAACTAGCAGGGTCAAAACCAAACAGACAACGCAGTACAAAATCAGAAGGAGAGCGGATAGTCAAATGTCAAGCAAGAGGTCAGAACACGGGCAGACCAATAGCAAGGGGATTAGGACAGGGAACGCTGGGAAAGGAGCAGGGGAGCTGGGACTAGTAACAACTAATAACCAGCAGGGAACAGAGGATCTGACTGCTTTTTATCCAGGAAAAAAGACTAGGTCCAGCAGCTGATTGGAGCAGCCCAGATCCCAGCATCAAGCTCAGCTGAACAGACCCAGCAGTGCAGTAACCCCTACACTGCCAGAAGTCTGACAGGCCAGGCAGGTGTGGCTGAGAAGTGAAACACAATTCAGACACAAAACCAGTGCAACAGCAGACATAAACTCAGCGCTTCCTTGGCCGCCCGACATGGACTGAGGAGCGCAAAGTCACATTCCTAACATTAGCATAATAATTTATGTCCCTGGATTGAATGCACATTAAGACAAGTATAAAATAAGTGTACATGAACAAATATATTATCATGTAAAAGTTATGCTACAAAAATAGCTAGAATTACTGTGGAAAATTTTGCATTCACGATTTCTGCCAAGTGAAAAGTAATCATTTTTTTTCTACTTAACGCTTTCCATAGTTTAATTCAGCTGGTTTCATATGGGTTGAGATACAGCATACTAATACTTCTTGTTTCCCTTTGTGCAGTGCGGGACCCCAGTCTCAGAGGAGCTGTGTGGAGATATGAATGGAATGTGGGAAGGATTCTTAAGAACACAGAGTTCTTTCCTGAGATGGAGAACTGACGTCATCCATTGACTGCTTGCAGCTGAGGAAGGAAGCATAGGCTTATTTCTAACCTGCTCGCCTCTTGAACATTAATCGTTTGAAAGAAAAAATTTATTACACAAAACATCATTATAATTGTACTGAGCCTAACAAAAAGTACATGCAACTGAAGCGTGCAGTTCTAGCTGCTGTACTGGATCTCTATGGACTGTAAGATGTGCTCATCTCTGTTTATTCTGATTGTTTTATGAGGTAATCAATAGCCTACTGAAGTGATCACTTTAGCTTTTGGTTGGGTTATTCCTAAACATAAAACTATATTGATGCAGGTTTGATAGCTAGATCAGGCATGTTCATGTTCACATACTGTTTTTTGAGGTGAAAATACGGGGGTATTTTGATAATTAAGGCCATGTTCACATGGCATAAGACACCGGCTGGCCAATGTCAGAGAAGAGCATCCCGGCTGGTACTGCAGTACTGGCCAGATGATCTTTATCTCTGATGAATTGGGATGCGGACGCATCAGTGCGCGCCCACATCCCAATTCACCGCTGCACTCAAAGGAGTGTGCGGCCGGAGCCGTACGCTCCATTGTGTGAACTAGCATGTCAGTTTATGTGGCACTGCTAGGGATCCCAGCCGGAGTGTATACCATAAGGGACATTTATTAAGTCCGGCGTTTTCCGGCGCAGCTCCGACAGTATGGAGATTTATGTAGAGGTGCATTGCCTCTACATAAATGCCATGCGCACCAGTGCGCGCAGCAGGAAACCTGCGCCAGCTCAGAGCTGGAGTAGGTTTCCTGACTATTTTTTTTGCGAAACAAATGATGAATAAAGTGGACTCTGAGTCCGCGCCCCCTCCCCATCCCCTGGCGTACCAGGCAGAAAGTGGCCAAATGCAAATATTTTATTGGCAAATGGCCATTATTCGCATCTGGCCCATTTCCGCCAAAAAATATGCATTTTTGACTTAATAAATGTCCCCCTAAGTGTATAGGACGGATTTCGTCTAGCTGCAGCACAAAGTAGGTAAAGTATTAATCACAGCCGTGTTGCAAATAGGCCGTGATTAATACTTCACTTATTTTATGTGAACATAGCCTAAAGCTGTAAATAAAGTACAGGATCATTATTTAGGGCCATAATTCTGAAAATACGGCTGTATTTTCAACTCAAATGGTGTGTGAACATGGCAACTGCTGCAAAGTTGAGAAGTGGGCAACAGTGTGTCTGAATTCTGCCTCACAAACCTGGCATCCTTTATATCAACATAAAAGAGAGTCTGGTAGTAATCTCAGACCAGAGGATTGATTCTCGGTACAAACTATCACACCTCCAATGCACCAAGACACAAACAGACGTTACATTAATAGATGAGCCCATAGTTCCACATGCAAAATCTATTTGTGTGCCGACGCAAACATACATGCAAACTATAAATGTTCCTGGTTATGTGGTGGCCAAACCTGAAGATTCAAAGGGACTATATGTATGGGAGAGAGGGGGCCTGCTAACTCTCCTCCTAATGGTGTGTTTACATAGAGAGATTTATCTGACAGATTTTTTAAGCCAAAGCCAGGAATGGATTTTAAAAGAGGAGGAATCTCAGTATTTCCTTTATGACCTGTTCTCTGTTTATAGTCTGTTCATGGCTTTGGCTTCAGAAATCTGTCAGATAAATCTGTCTGTGTGAATGCACCCTTACTTGCCTCCTCCTATACTCTGACCCTATCAGAACAAATGCACATTTGGCTGAGCCAAGCATGTGTCTGGATGGAGGAATCGGGAGAGAAATGAACAAATGGTCGCCTGACAGCTGTCTTTAGAATATGGCCTGCTTTACTCTGACATATAAATATATTAAACATATTTTGATGATTTTTTGTGATGTTCTTAGTAATTTTCAATGCTTATTATAAACTAATTGTGAAATATTGCAGATATTAGTCTGACCAATAGGCTTATCACTAAGCTGAGGCCTCCTGCTGTCTCTGTGATGATAAATAGGGGCTGTTGGAAACTGATTGGTACATAAGGGTATGTTCACACTGAGAAATAGGCAAGAAATTTAAGAGGAAAGTTTTCTACTTCAGGCCTGGCCTTTTCAGCTCTGGCAGAATAGGAGCAGAATCTGAGTAGAATTCGATCGGAATGCAAGCGGAATTCAAGCCCCATTGACTTCTATAGGATTCCTCTAGCAGAATCCGACCAAAGAATTGACATGTCAATTCTTTGGGCGAAAAGAAAATTCTGCTTGAAAATTCTATTGTGTGACAAACAGAGCGGAAATCCCATTGAACACAATGGGACATTGCACTGTTCATATTTTACGGGAAGACTTTCAAGCAGAATTTCAATTAAGAGTGGATTCCGCTTCAAATTCCTTGTCTATTCCTCAGTGTGCACATACCCTTACAGCAAAACGTGACACCAGTAGATAACCAACACAATATTATCTCTGCTATTCTCCCCCTCCCTGTGTAATGACGTTACAGTGCATGCTTACATATGTGTCCCATACAAAGAATAGGGTCTTCAGTAGTGATGAGCGAACTTACTGAACAAATGATCGCAATTTGAGTCCCGGTGGCTAGAGAAGTTTGATGCAGCCACAGACTGTATCTATGTTTTCCTGTGAACACTAAGGCTGGGATTGAAAACACAGAAAGGCTATGTTCACACAATGTTGAAATTGAGTGGATGGCCGCCATTTAATGGCAAATATTTGCTGTTATTTAAAAACAATGTATTGAAATAATGGCAGTTATTTTACTGTTATATGGCGGCCATCCACTCTATTTCACCATTGTGTGAACAGATCCTTTCTGTGTTTTCAATCCACTCCTGATTAGGTTTGTAAAATACTGACCAAATACTGACTGAAATATACTGTGTGTGAACCCAGCCTAAAGCTATGTTCACACTGCGTATGTTTCCGGGCGTAGTGCGAACCGCGAATATACGCACGTAGTTTTGAGGTTGATGCATTCGCTTGAAAGTATACAATATACGCCCGCACAGTGCACACTACGTATGAGCTTACGGCCGGATCGTATACGGCGCCGTGAAAAATGAACAAGACCATTGTTTCAGGACGGAAATGTTGAAACTCACGGCCGTGGATTTCCATGCGGTCCCGTACAAAGTACTTATTTCAGCCAAATTGAATTTGATTTTTCGATCCAAAAGGTTCTGTGAGTTTTATTGGGCTGGGCGAAGATTTCCAAGTAAATGACCTGTTTCAGATAACTTCGAAACAAGCTAGGGAAGCATAACTGTACTACGGGCGTATGTTCGCGGTTCGTACGCATCCGGCCACATGTCGATTTTTCCCCACGCTCGTAGTTTCAGCCGCACATGTACGGCGGCGTACGAAATGCGGCCGGACTCATACGCAGTGGGAACATAGCCTAAGGCTGCATCCAACTTCTTCAGCCACCAGGAGTCAAATGCCAAACATTCGGGTTCAAATTAACCCGCACAGTTGGTAAGTTTACTCATCACTAGTCTTGAGGTGTTCAATGTGGCTATGTTCATAAGGCTTTCTGTAAAACATGTCACTAAGATCTGTTAAAAACACCTAAGGCAAGATGGCCGCCCCTTTACTTAAGATAAAATAGAAAAGAATTACAATCAGAAAATGAACCAAAAAAAGATCCCCTGGCTCTAATCAGTAAAAACAAATCTAGGTGATACATTCATTTTAAGTCGTGCTATGATATTCCAATGTGATTTTTGAACTAATATCTTTGGCTAGGTTCACGCAAAATTAATGTCTGTTTCTTATTTCTGAGGAAAACTTTTTGTAGTGTTGATGGTAATGGTGGCCATAGACTTGCACTGATGTTATAGGTAAAGTATACATATAAGCCCTGAAATTATATGCACACTGAATGATTTGAGTCCAACTCTTGTCTTGTGGAGAGAAGAACGGGTGTCCTCTGGGGCCAACATAATGTTTTCCTTCCTACATACGAAGAATGAGACTTCTAGCAAATGATATCACTTACATATTTACATGAGTTCATTGTGCTTCACAATCATGTTAGGGCAACATTGTAACTGATATGAATGGTTCCTTGTTCCCCGTGCTCTCTAATGTCTCCAAGCAGCTGAATTATCAACACACATAGGCTGAGCCCTAGAACAATGGTGATAACATTCCCAGGCACAACGGTTACAATGCAAGAACTGTACAGGCATTGTGCTGCCGGTAATATTATGCATTAGGGTATTTCATGCTAGCAGCACAGAAAGAGCCAACAGTGCCGCAAATATTTTCTGTAGCCCACACACTCACTTATTTACATTGGTCAGAAAATAGGTATTCATGTAAAACATCTATAGGAAGGAAGACTAAGCACCAAAGTCATGGAAAAGAAACCAGATCTCCACTCTGGTATACAGGTTGGAAATGTAACACAATAATGAAAAAGACAAAAGAAACCTAATCAATATCGTTGAGTGAATCTGTCAAAATGTTCGGGTTCAGCATCATTATCCGAATCCAAACGTTCAGCATCTGATTCCATGAGGGTTCAGAAGTTTAATGCCACTCTACAGAGACCTGGAAAACATGAATATAGCCACAGGCCATGTTTACACATGGTAAAACACCGGCCGTTCTGTGACCCGGCCGCTGTTACTGATGATCATCCCAGGCCGGTACTGATGATCTTTACTACTAATGAAATGGGATCTGACAGGTTCTCTGCGGCCGATATTCAATGAATAGCAGCCACAGAAAATTGATGTCAGTTTTTTGCTGCACTGCTAGCCATCCCAGCCGGAGTGTATCCTATGTGTATACCCTCTGGCTGGGTTTCCCTTAGCTGCAGCACAGTGTAAGTTCACTATTAATCACAGCCGTGTTGCAAATCGGCAACAACGGCCATGATTAATACTGAGCTTACATTGTGGGAACATAGCCACAGGTTCTATCCATGTTTTCCTGGCAGTCCTAGGGTGGTATTCATCTACTGCTGCCACGGGGAATCAAACGCTGAGCCCTTGGATTCGGATAACGTTGCCGAACTCGAACATTTTGATGGTTCGCTCAACGCTACTAATTGATGAAGTGTTTTTATAACAACAGCCCCTTTCTATACACAGAAGTGGGATCCTTCTCTTGGGATATGCCTCTAACATCTAACACTGGACAGGTTCTCACTCAGCAACCAATGGCAACTTTCCTAGGAAAATCCAACTGTTTGCCATGGGGTTTTAGAAGCTGGACCTACAATGTTCAGTGATCTCCACCATGGCAGCATTTTGTCGGCAATATACTATGAAGTTAGGGCCCAGATTTTCCTGCCTGGACAGTTACCCTAAAGGTAGCTTATAGTACCCTTTATATTACCATACACCTAGATCAGGCATGGAGAACCTTTGGCTCTCTAGCTGTTGTAAAGCTACAATTCCCATCATGCCTGGACAGCCAAAGCCTTTGGATGGTATATCTAGATGCTGATTTAATCAATTTTAGCCATACAAGTCTTTAGCATTATGTATCAATGTCTTACTAAAATGGATGACGTAAAAAAAAAACCTTAAAAAAAATTGCCAAGTTGTCTACCCTATACCTAGTTATTTCAAGAAGTATCCCATAAAAGTTCAGATGTACGCCATCGGTGGAACAGTCTACCACAGGATCTGGTCACAGCAAAAACAGTAGAGGGCTTCAAAACAGGGCTAGACAAGTTCTTAGACCAAAATAATATAGATGCATATGTATAGAACCTATCACCCCTCCCCCTTCCCTGTATCCATCCCCTCCTTGGTTGAACTTGATGGACATGTGTCTTTTTTCAACCGTATTAACTATGTAACTATGTATAAAGAAAAATGGTAGATGTGGCCAAATGCATTACTTCATCATCTAAGTATTCCTAATTTTATGTACTGACTATAGTTGCCTTCTCATATATATATGTATGTACATTTATGGGTAAATCTGACAAAGACCATGTTTAACAGCCCCCAAATGTGCACGCACATCACCTTAAGTATGAACTTCTATAGTTGGCGGCACATGGTATTAATTAACATACCTGTCTCATGTAAAGCTTAATAATAACCAGTGTAGTCAATCAGTATTTTAGTTGCATCAACCTAAATATAGATTGTTTCAAGATGAAGCACAAAAAACACATCATATATCAAGTATTCCTATCAACTGTAGTGTTGCAAGCCCACTGAGAGTAACATTTCTGATAGGTATGGTATGCGCTTGGCTGAAACATAGTGAGCACTGCTCAGTCTTAGCCTTTTTGCCTAGAAAGCTGTTAATAAAATGTTGGCACTGGAACATTCCCTGCTGTGTCCATTTTATTAGTATTGCCTTAAAGCTTTAGGGCATGTGTTTCTCATTAAAGAAAAAATCTAGATTGTTTTAGCTCAAAACTTCTGAGGAACAAAAGGGTCTATATTTGGAATTGAACCTCCAGGCACAGAAATAGCGCTGTATCGCACCTGGATATCTCTGGCGTTTGCTTTCCACATGTGCTATGGACTCTTTGCACTGGATGCATTACAATTTCTTCCGTGACTGTGTAGTACAGGCATGTCAATTTAACTTAAAATGCACTTCAAAGGATGATAATGATGGGAATCCTGAATGATTAGGTGATACTTTTAAGCTATAGTCAAACAAGCCTTGCAAAAATCCATATGCTTACCATTCAAACAAACCCATTCAGAATAATAAAGTGGATTTGCAGCTGCAAACAAATTCTACAATTCTACCACAAATGAATATACAGATGGTGTCATGGAACTGAAGCGATTTGGAGCCATCAAGCGTCTTGTTAGTTTTAACTCCTAAGTTTACCTGATGTAGGTTCAATGAGTCACTTGGGTTTCACCTTTTAACGCTCTCTTGAATGAGGATCTGGACTTAACTGCAGCAGTGTGGCTATGAGGCCACCTACACCATGATGGCAGGCAAAGAAGGGTCAGAGTGTATACAAGCCATAGTCTTGACAGGTGGCATTCTAGGCCAGACACAGAAAGACACTTGGTACAAGGCAACAGAAAGCTGAAGTCATATATTGTAATGGGACTAGGGATGGTCCGAACCTGCCGAGGTTCTGGTTCGGCTGAACCCGAACGCTCGGCATCGGATTCCCGCTGTCTGCCCGCTCCGTGCAGCGGGCGGATACAGCGGGAGGACCGCCTGAAAAACTGGGATACAGCCTATGGCTATGGCTGTATCACAGTTTTCTAGGCGTTCCTCCCGCTGGATCCGCCCGCTGCACGGAGCGGGCAGACAGCGGTAATCATTGCAGAGGGTTCGGGTTCGTACGAACCCCGTCCGAACCAGGTTCGGACCATCCCTAAATGGGACATATGCACATGCTCTGATATGCAGTGAATAAGGGTGATAAGCTGGGAATAGGTTTAGGTGCCAATGCTGGCCCTTTAAGAATCAAAGATGCAGCTTTAATTTAACCTATGGTAGGTCAAGGAAGAACAGATGGCAAGGAGAGCAGAAATGAGCACAGACCACAGCACAAGAAGCATAAGTAATCTGGCAGCAATGCCCACTGAGATAAGCAGTATGCCAATGGACACAGAGTGCTCACATTACACTACCCTCACTAGTATTCATCCTAACTGCTTTAAGGAGAAGTCCAGCAAATTTTTTTAATAAAGTATTGCATTGCCCCCCAAAAGTTTTACTGAGATAATAAGAAAGTAAAAGGGCAGACTAGATGGACCAGGTGGTCTTTTTCTCCCGACAATCTTCAATGTTAATTAGCCCCTATAGGTGCCCAAACACCTTCAATAGCTGTTGGTGGAATGCTTGGCAGACAAGTATCTTACTCAGTCCCCGAAAAACAGGAACATTCAGCTTGGCCTGAATGGAAAAAAGGGAGGTAAGCCGCTGCTAGACAAAAGTGTCAGACAACTTAAATCCAACATGTCTTATCATTCTCTTCCCCAACATCAACATTTCGAAGGCCTGTATGCACATTAAACAGTCAGTTATGCCAAAAATAATGGATTTGGACAATGTTTCACTAATGTAGCATTGTTCTACAGTAAGGGAGGACCCCAGACAGATAAACTTCTATATGGGGATATTCTCTGATCATAAGGAAAAGAACATCAGGTATTAGGAGTAACACTATATCATTCACATGGTTATATGGCTGTCAATGTGATTGAATTTTGTATTCATCAATATACAATCATGTTTACTTCATACAGTAAAGTCCCACCTAGCTTGCTCAATATATACACAGCTTTAAACATTTTCTTTAAGGACGCACCCTAGGATCATGATCAGTAATGCATTAAACTGTTGGGACAGAGGCGGTGGCGGAAGATTTCCCTGAGAAACACAAGAATTGCAGCACTTGGGCTGAGTCTTCAATTAGCCCAGTAATTATCTCTCATCAAACCTGCTAGTTAACTCCTTAACCTTGATGAGAACTAACATTTAATTTCCCAACCGTATTACACCCAGACTAATAAACATCTTCTTTTTCCCACCTCGGGTGGATAGACATTGATCTAATCTAGAGTAAATCCAGTTGACTTGATGTCATTGGGGGTAGGAAATAAAGTTAGCTCCTATTTACTCACATTGATGTCCCAGTAAATATCCAATTTCAACAAATTGTCTCACTACTTATCAAAGTAAATAGCAACATTTGTTCAGCTGGATTCATTACCACTCATAATAAGCATTTGTTTATGCTTGTACTCGTCTTGTTATTTCAGAGTATAGCGATGAGAAGCGTTACAGATGGCAGTGGCCTCCAAACAAACCTGTCTACAAAAACAGCCTTTATTTGCTTAGTGTGGGCCGTTCTCTTGGCTTGCCTTTCCCGACAGCTTCTAGCAATGGCACAAATGACAAATTCTTAATTACTGTAAACGAATGTCACCAGAGACTTTGCTTCCAACTTGGAGATGCGCAGACGTTCTGCCAGACCAGCTACCTGTCAGCGACACCCAGGAGCAAGACACAAGGAGGATAAACTGTCCTGTCATTTACATAAAACAAGGAGCTTAGGGGATTACATCTAATAACAAAATTATTAGGTTTTAGCTGTAATTCATCATTCTGTTTTATGTGCTTAATTATATCTCCGTGGGAAGAAATTTAAAACTTAGACATCACTTTGTAGCAAGACTGGAATTCTGATGGTGTTAAAAGACTATTGCTTGGACTTGCCTTTGTAAAACAATAGCTACACTATGAAATAAAGATTTTTAATAAATCAGGCCCCATTTAAAACATAACGGGAAAACCCACTGACCAAATCTTGTATACCGAGACCAATATTACTTATAATACTAGTATATAAGGGGCAACTATTACCCCCACACCATGACCACTGCCATTACCACCATACTGTTATTGACCAAATCCAGTATACTAAGACCAATAATACCAACAATACCAGTTTATAAGGGACAAATATTACCCCCACATACTGACTTATATCACCTCGTACTGACTAATACCACAACTGCTACTGAAAAAAAACCCACTGTAAAAAGATCAGTATCACCTCATTCACTGACCATACAGCAGCAGATACCAACTCTACACAGGCTCTGCACACCATAAGGGACTACAGTGCAGTTACAGCCAATGACTCACAGGAGATATCTTCTTGATTGAATCAAAGGAGGCTTTTTCTCCGATCGGAGTTGCTCACGTTTCCTCTCCCTCTCAGTCACGAGTCGTCCTTGTAGGATCTGCCAGACAAACATTTAAGGCTCCTCATTCATGCACCATCGGCACCTCCACATCTATATCGCCCAATTAGTGCCTCATATAGTGGTTAGTCCCCTCTGTTGGACCCTTCTGTGCATCTGTATAGTAGTAAGTCCTCCCTGTAAAGGTAGTCCTCCTAGTAAGTAGTATCCCCCATGTTTCTATTTCCTTCATAGGTAGTGTCACTGGTAGACCCTCTCTGTGTCCCCTATATAGTAGTCAGGCCCCTCTGTGTCTCCATTTAACAGTTAAGCCCCCTCTGTGCATCTATATAGTAGTTAAGGCCCTTCTTTGTCTCAATATAGTAGCAATGCCCTTTGTCTCCACACAGTAGTAGCTAGGCCTCTATGTGCCCCATTTAAAAGTCAGGCCCCCCCATCTGTGCATTCATGTAGTATTTAGGCCCCTCTGTGCTGGCAGCCCTCCCCCTCAGTAGATAGTAACTCCACTTAGCTGCCCCCCCCCCCCCCCCCCAAATAAGGTAGTATTCTCCATTTAGCTGCACCCCCTCCCCGCCAATAAGTTAGTACCCCTATGTACCATGCAGCTGCACCCCCACCCAAATAAGGTACTTTCCAATGCAGTTACTCCCCCCTCCCCAATATGTAGTATGCACCTGCAGGCATCCCCTCCAGTCCCCCCCTAGTAGCTTGTACCACTAATTGTACCCCCTCTAGAGTAGACAGCGCACCCTACCATATGATCCCCAATCCACCCCCCACCCCCCGAGGGAGGAGCTATCGCCCTTTTTCCTCCCCCCATCCCTCTGTAGGTACCCCCCTCAGTAAGCATCCCCCCAAAACAAAAAAAACTTGCTTGGTTGCTGCAACACTGAAAGATCCCATCCCTGTTGGTTCTGTCCCGCTCTCGGGGCGCAGGAGTGACATCACTCATGAGCCCGCAGTGCTGGGGGAGAGAGAGGCCTCTTGTGACCAGGGGGGCAATGCTTCTGTCTTCGGTCACAAGTTTGATTTGCACTGGCCACTGGCTCCTGACCCTGTCAATCACAGTCCTGCATTTAGCTGCGAGCGCTCTTCAGGAGTGCTTGCAGTGAAAGTGCCAGATCTAGACATTTGCAGCACTCGGGAGGCCCGCTCGGCCGCTGGGTACTGCATGGGATGTCAGCTCAGAGGGCCTGGGCCACTACAGGATCGGGCCACCAGGCCCCCTGATGCAGCAGGCCCAATAGTAGCTGCCATGGCTGCTATAGCGGTAGTTCCGCCACATCTCAAATGCACCTTTAAAAAAGGCATGGAGACATTTACTGTGATGTGTTCCCAATGGGCCCATTGAGTTTATTAGACAGAATGTAGTGTAATAGTGACTATGTTTAATCCATTTACCAAGTGTATGCTGCTTCTTTGTGTGACTCAAATGCACAGCAGACCCTGCTTTTGAGTCCTGCACAGAAGCAGTATACTATAAGGCCGCTTTTGAATCACTAAACTCAATAGGCCCCCTGGGGTTTGATGTGATGTGAATAGGGCCTTACATACATATACTGTATATTATTTTCTGTTACTTTTCCTCATCTTGTTACCCACTGAATATTTTGAAATAGAAATTAAGATTAAAGCTTCATACTAACATTTTTGACGTATCTATATTAGTTCCATGTTGAAAAGCAAATACAAAGGCTTATACACACATTATTTTAGAAGCCTATGCACGCTATTTGCTGACATATGGTGCCCTCATGTAAGGGAAAGTGCCACATATTAAGAAGAAAGCATCCTTGTGCCTCAGCATGTACAGTATGAGAGCAAAGTGGGCTTGATTGCAATATTATCTATACAATGTGGCTCAGGGAAGAAACAGAGTGCTGCACATCACACCTATGGCTGATACTAGTGCCGCTTGGCTAAATATAAAACACATCAGAATTTTGTGTATGAATTGATCAAGCCATACTGCCCCATGTACCTCGTGCCGGTATCTGATACACATGGGTCCCTACACTAAGTCCACACCGTGCCAGTCAGTGGCCACCAACCCCGCAGGCGTGCACAGCCAGGGAACGGGGGCCATGGGACGGCCCTGCGACCCCCATGCCACAGGACCAGACCCAAAAACACCACACCAGAACCCGGCCAGCACCGCCGGCGGAGAAGGTCGCCCCCAAGCAGCACAAGCCTGGATAAGGTATTGCGCTCACCATAGCTGCAGCAAACAGAATGGGAAAAAAACAGGAGGGATTAAAACCATGTGCACTCAGGTGTCTCCTGCTAATTGCGGTCATGTGGGTCTCACCAGGAGGAGTGCAAAACACGGAGAAAAGAGAGAAACAAAATGTGGCTCAGGGAAGAAACAGAGTGCTGCACATCACACCTATGGCTGATACTAGTGCCGCTTGGCTAAATATAAAACACATCAGAATTTTGTGTATGAATTGATCAAGCCATACTGCCCCATGTACCTCGTGCCGGTATCTGATACACATGGGTCCCTACACTAAGTCCACACCGTGCCAGTCAGTGGCCACCAACCCCGCAGGCGTGCACAGCCAGGGAACGGGGGCCATGGGACGGCCCTGCGACCCCCATGCCACAGGACCAGACCCAAAAACACCACACCAGAACCCGGCCAGCACCGCCGGCGGAGAAGGTCGCCCCCAAGCAGCACAAGCCTGGATAAGGTATTGCGCTCACCATAGCTGCAGCAAACAGAATGGGATAAAAATACACAAAATTCTGATGTGTTTTTTATTTAGCCAAGCGGCACTAGTATCAGCCATAGGTGTGAGGTGCAGCACTCTGTTTCTTCCCTGAACCGCATTTTGTTTCTCTCTTTTCTCCGTGTTTTGCACTCCTCCTGGTGAGACCCACATGACCGCAATTAGCAGGAGACACCTGAGTGCACATGGTTTTAATCCCTCCTGTTTTTTCCCATTCTGTTTGCTGCAGCTATGGTGAGCGCAATACCTTATCCAGACTTGTGCTGCTTGGGGGCGACCTTCTCCGCCGGCGGTGCTGGCCGGGTTCTGGTGTGGTGTTTTTGGGTCTGGTCCTGTGGCATGGGGGTCGCAGGGCCGTCCCATGGCCCCCGTTCCCTGGCTGTGCACGCCTGCGGGGTTGGTGGCCACTGACTGGCACGGTGTGGACTTAGTGTAGGGACCCATGTGTATCAGATACCGGCACGAGGTACATGGGGCAGTATGGCTTGATCAATTCATACACTAAATTCTGATGTGTTTTTTATTTAGCCAAGCGGCACTAGTATCAGCCATAGGTGTGAGGTGCAGCACTCTGTTTCTTCCCTGAACCGCATTTTGTTTCTCTCTTTTCTCCGTGTTTTGCACTCCTCCTGGTGAGACCCACATGACCGCAATTAGCAGGAGACACCTGAGTGCACATGGTTTTAATCCCTCCTGTTTTTTCCCATTCTGTTTGCTGCAGCTATGGTGAGCGCAATACCTTATCCAGACTTGTGCTGCTTGGGGGCGACCTTCTCCGCCGGCGGTGCTGGCCGGGTTCTGGTGTGGTGTTTTTGGGTCTGGTCCTGTGGCATGGGGGTCGCAGGGCCGTCCCATGGCCCCCGTTCCCTGGCTGTGCACGCCTGCGGGGTTGGTGGCCACTGACTGGCACGGTGTGTACTTAGTGTAGGGACCCATGTGTATCAGATACCGGCACGAGGTACATGGGGCAGTATGGCTTGATCAATTCATACACAAAATTCTGATGTGTTTTTTATTTAGCCAAGCGGCACTAGTATCAGCCATAGGTGTGAGGTGCAGCACTCTGTTTCTTCCCTGAACCGCATTTTGTTTCTCTCTTTTCTCCGTGTTTTGCACTCCTCCTGGTGAGACCCACATGACCGCAATTAGCAGGAGACACCTGAGTGCACATGGTTTTAATCCCTCCTGTTTTTTCCCATTCTGTTTGCTGCAGCTATGGTGAGCGCAATACCTTATCCAGACTTGTGCTGCTTGGGGGCGACCTTCTCCGCCGGCGGTGCTGGCCGGGTTCTGGTGTGGTGTTTTTGGGTCTGGTCCTGTGGCATGGGGGTCGCAGGGCCGTCCCATGGCCCCCGTTCCCTGGCTGTGCACGCCTGCGGGGTTGGTGGCCACTGACTGGCACGGTGTGGACTTAGTGTAGGGACCCATGTGTATCAGATACCGGCACGAGGTACATGGGGCAGTATGGCTTGATCAATTCATACACAAAATTCTGATGTGTTTTTTATTTAGCCAAGCGGCACTAGTATCAGCCATAGGTGTGAGGTGCAGCACTCTGTTTCTTCCCTGAACCGCATTTTGTTTCTCTCTTTTCTCCGTGTTTTGCACTCCTCCTGGTGAGACCCACATGACCGCAATTAGCAGGAGACACCTGAGTGCACATGGTTTTAATCCCTCCTGTTTTTTCCCATTCTGTTTGCTGCAGCTATGGTGAGCGCAATACCTTATCCAGACTTGTGCTGCTTGGGGGCGACCTTCTCCGCCGGCGGTGCTGGCCGGGTTCTGGTGTGGTGTTTTTGGGTCTGGTCCTGTGGCATGGGGGTCGCAGGGCCGTCCCATGGCCCCCGTTCCCTGGCTGTGCACGCCTGCGGGGTTGGTGGCCACTGACTGGCACGGTGTGGACTTAGTGTAGGGACCCATGTGTATCAGATACCGGCACGAGGTACATGGGGCAGTATGGCTTGATCAATTCATACACAAAATTCTGATGTGTTTTTTATTTAGCCAAGCGGCACTAGTATCAGCCATAGGTGTGAGGTGCAGCACTCTGTTTCTTCCCTGAACCGCATTATCTATACAATGGTTGATCCATACAGCACAGTTCCAAGATACAGCAACGTTCCTCAGGCTTTAGTCAATGAAGCTTTTACATGGCTGAAGTTTTAGAAGCATGTGTTCCCATTGAAATTAATGAAATACAAAAAAAAAAAAAATAATATAAAAAAAAGTAACACAGGTAAGTATTTTATACCCATACTATATCTGAGTATTTTAGTCGTATCTGTATATTCATAAAAGAGAATATGAATGAAAGAAATAATTTAGAGACACAGTACAGAACTGGATACAAACCTTATCATCTGGACATGCCCTTTTTATTTCTATAGTCCTTTTTAGAGCTGAGATATAAGCCTTTTTGTTAGGCTATGTTCACACGCTGTAAGAGACTGGCCGTTCCGTGACCTGACCGAGTCACGTAACGGCCGGTCTCTGCAAAGATCATCCTGGCCGGTACTATAACATCGGCCGGATGATCTTTCCGGCCGCAGTGTTCTGATGCGGGCGCATCAGCGCGCGCCTGCATCAGAGCTCTAAAAGCATACAATGAAGCAAGCGGCTTTAAAGCATTTTAAATTACATTGATTAAAACACATCTGTGTTTTTCATCCGTGTACATCCGTGAAAAATATGGATCTTGATTTCTATGGGAATTCTGTTCTGTGCCTCCGTTCCGAGTTATGACATGTCCTATTTTTAAACGGATTGGATTGGAGAACTGTGAAAACAATGAACATGTGAATAGCCCAATACAAAGCAATGAACTATAAATTTGTCCCTGTGCACAAATCTGTGCACACGGACAAGTTCACGAAATGTGTGAATGCAGCCTAAGGCTATGTTCACACAACATATTTTTTCGTATGTCTACAGCCATTGTTGCCGATTGCAACAACGGCCGTAGTTTATACGAAAAAATACGTTGGCTTGCTGTCTATGGGGTCCCGGCTGGGTCACGGAACGGCCATCTTTTACGCCACATGAACATGGCCTAAGGCTGGGTTTATACTTCGTTTATAAAAAAAAAACCCTCAAAAACGCATCAGTTTTTTATATCGTCCATAAAAAAGTCAACCACGTTTTTGTGTACGCTAAAAAAAACGGATGCATTTTGATCCATTTTTGATCTTTTGTTAGCAGTGGAAGTCAATACAAATACATCCGTCTTTTTTATCCGTTTGCATCAATTTTTTGCATAAAATGGATGAAACAAACGGACTGCAAAAACCCTGTGTGAACCCAGCCTAAGACTTATGACAGCTATCTGAAATTGGACTAATGCAAAAAATTTACTGCATGTCTCCAGTAGGCCCTTCCAGTAGTCTGTTGTTATTTAGTTTGTTTCTTTGTCTGTTTTTTTTACTTGTTTATTTTGTTTACTTCATCATCATAACAAACAGATTTAGTCCTAAAATGTTATATTGATCAAATCCTGTCTCATCAAGTATCTAGTAAGCTCTAAGAAACTAACTCCCATAATTACATCATTGTGACCTATAGATTAGTATGATGCCATAGGAAGAAGACAACCGTTAATCTTAAATAGAAATAAGTGCTTCTTATCGTGTAGCCTGACAATCTCTGCTATTATATGGTAGATGTGTACTGAATATTGGATATCACAGTTTTGCAGAATGAACATCTATCACTCTTGACACTTGCTAGTGATATGTCACGCTCAGAATTCCACACTGACATCATCTCACACTCGCTTGCTCTTGAAACATTAGCTCATTGAACTCAAACACCTGCAAAAAGAGGCCAGTCCTTCCTCTTCTTAAAAATACTACACATCATAGAGAACTGGAGGAGTAAGAAATACATAGACCTTAAGGCAGAAATCACCTAATATCCAAAACCTTATGACACATAAACATCAAAATAAGATTTCCTTGGAAACAATATATATTGTTCTGAGCATTCTCGCCACCTGCAATGTTTTATGACATGCATTTTTTTACTGGTTAGATAAATATTGTATTAACCTGTTATATTTAAGCCCAGTTGAAATTGGTAAAAGTTTTTCCATTCATCAAAGGTACTCATATCCCTTTCATATATAAAGTCCCGTCCCATTTTCCCTGGGCAGATTTACTAAGGTTTGTAGCAATGGCACTAAGGCTATCACTTAATATTTTCCTTTACCTGTCATGTTTTCCATTTTCTGTTACATAGCGCACTAATCTTGTAGATCAGCACTTTTTTTCAGCTATGTTCCCACTATGGAATCATAGCAGGAAAAGGCAACTGTTAATATTAACAGCCGCAAATAATGATCATTATTAGTGGCCGTCCTTTTCCAGTTATTGGACGACATATTTCCATAGTGGGAACATAGCCTTTTACAATCGTTCGAGGAGGGCCGTATTAGCATTCACTGGATTGTTCATGTGGCCCCTTGCTTTCATCATTTTTGAGCCACATATCCCCTAATTCATTCAAACAATAATAATTCCATGTAATAGGGCCCTTAGTTTCCAATATTAGTTGTCCAGATTGGACAGCCTTCCAATTGTAGTCAAGGAAGTTACCAGTGCATGAATTCCAAGCGCTCCATGGTGTCTATTTTACTTTAGTTCACAGGAGGGATCGCTATCAGTGTACCCACATATATTAGTTCTGTATGCTCTATACGGCATAGAACAAGGACTGTAAACATTGTGTACTCCCTCTTTTCTTTATTTCCCACTTACACATTGTTATCGCACCTCTGCTAAAACTAAATTGCCATTTTTCAGCACACCATTTAAACAGCTCTTGGACACCCTTACTTACAGTACACATACTTTTAGGGTGGATTCACACATAGCGGAATAGCAGCGGATTTCACGCTGCAAGTTCACCGCTGCGATTCCCGGCGTTGTCAGTTTAAATAGGTTTATATACTCACAGCGCAATTTTCATTCTGTTGCAAGTATGTAAATGCCACCCCCTTTAACCTGCCACAGCCCGGTGAATACTTTACCTGTCCACGCTCCGCCCTGCTTCTGTGGCTCCCGGCTCCCTGGTGTCCCGCTCAGCCAATCAGTGTGCTGTCCCGCCGCAGCCAATGATTGGCTGAGTGGGACGTCAGGTTGCCATGAGCCACAGAAGCAGACTGGGGCACGGTAAAGTATTCACTGGGCCATTGCAGGTTAAGGGGGCAGCGTTTACATACTCGCAGCAGGATGGAAATTCCAGCTGTGAGTATGTAAACCTATTGAAACTGACAGATTTCCGCTTTCCACTTGGATTCCATGTAGATATATAGTTCAGTGAGATACAGTTAAGGCAACCCCTCTTTTGTTCAGGTTTTTCATCAGGGATCCATCAGCCTATCACCCATAATAATTTTATTTTCTCAATTATGTAATCAACAAGTGACATATACTTAATCCCCAGAGCCCCTACAAGGACTCTATACTTCCTTATTAAGAAAAATGATATAAATCGCTGTTACAAAATGTATTAGTGCTTAGCATGTAAAGCTCTATGACAACATGACCACCTACAGTGTTCACAACATTCTTTTTAATTGTACAAAAAAAAGTTTGTAGACAAGCCAAATGCTGTATGTGCACTATTATTTTCTCAACCAGGCGTCAGACAACCACGGGGGCCAGTAACAGTAAATTAGTGGTGTATCAATAGACAAAAAACTGGTTTGACAGCATCAGGAAGTGACATTTCTTGCTTCAAGGCAGGAAACCCCTTGTGGTTTGTGACGCTAGTCAAAGTAAGACTAGTACATTAAGAAAACAGCCTGAAAGGTGTATTATACTTAATGACACTTCTTATAAGGATTACACATTGTAAGCATGTAATGCTGCCTAATAATGTGGTCAACTTGTCATTTTCCTACAATCTTTATATGCGGACACTTCATCAGTATTAATTTGAGTGACTGACAACTTAACCATTTACTATAACCCTTCCATTAGTCACAACACTTAGCTGATCCTGTTTTCTTCGTTGAGGTGATGGGAATAAACATAGATAATAAAGCTAGAAAACCAGATTGTGATAGTCAACCTCTATATTCTGCTTGACTCACTGGATGCTCAGAAAATGACAAGTTCACCAATCTATGAGTAGAGGATATGAGGCCACTGCAGTCTGCTGACACCAAATTCCATCTAGTCCATTGTCTGCCATTTGCTCATGACAACACATATCCTGCCTGACTCACCAGACCTTCATTTGTTTACACGTCAATATCAACATACAGTTTGATTTGGGTTATACTAATTCTAATATATTAGCTATATTCTCACAATAGATTCGTTTTGCCAAAAAAGAAACATAAAAACCCTTATATAAAGCATACTTTTTTTTTTAGTTACTTAAACCTATAGCATTGGTTTACAGCACCTGGGACTTACCATTCAGGATCTGTGAACAGCTGTCATAATCTTACAAATCTTACAACAATCTTATAAATGCTGTAACATTGGTTACTAATGGTTGTCATCCAGATTTATCTGGAGCCGCCAGAGCATACATTACCTGCACCACGCTCCGGCTTGCTTCAGGGGCTTCTGGCGCCAGGGCATCTCGCTCAGCCAATCAGTGCGCTGCCCCGCCGCAGCCACTGATTGGCTGAGCAGGATGTCAAGCGGGGAACCCCTGAAGCAAGCTGGAGCGTGGAGCAGGTACAGTATTCTCTGGCCGGCGGGGGATTAAGGGGGCTGTCACTTACATAATCGCAGTGGGATGTCATTCCCGCTGCGAGTATGTATTCTCATTTAAAATGACAGGCAAGGAATATGCTGCGAATTTGATGCAAATTTTGAAATCCGCTGCGGATCCAGTGTGTATGAATCTAGCCTAGTAGGAGATTCTCAGCCGAGGGCTGATTAAAGCAAGGGCTGCACAGACATTGCTAATGATGTCGATGCAGCCCAGCTGCACAATTCTCGAGCCATGTCACACGATTTAGAAGCTTTACCATTTCTGTGTATCTCTGTCTCTACAGCTGCTTATTCTCCCCCCTCACGCTCTACATATTTTACTAGAGGTTTTTGACGAATTTACTAGAATTTTTCGCCGAAAAATTGTCCCATGTAATACAACCCTTAGAGGCAATACTGCAGCATCTTGCACTGCTGTTCCTAAAAGTGCAACAATGTAGGTATGAGAACTGATTAACATTAGAACTGCAGTGCTCGCAAGAGCACTATAACAGCTGATAAGCAGGGGTGTCCAGTATCTAGTTCCCATCGATCCAATAGTGATGTCCTATCCTGAAGAAAGGACATCAATTTTATCAGGTTGGATGAACCCTTTAAGGAGTAAAAAACTGGGATTTTCCTTTAGTAAGATATATTATATACTGTAGCGTGTATAATTGTCCCATCTATTAAAATATAACAATCATCATCGCGTAGGCGTAAATGAAAAGAGGGAAAAAAGCGCCAGGATTACCGATTTTTTGTTACATTATATTAAAAAAATTTAATAAAAAGTTATCAAAATGTCAGATCTACACAAATATGGTATTAATAAAAACTAGAGATCATGGCGCAAAAAATGACACCCCATACAGCCCTGTAGGTGAAAAACGTCACAATAGGGCGATTTTATTAATAATTAATTGCAAAAAAAAAGGATTTCATAAAAATAAATATATAACATTAGAGAATCTGTGTAAACCTGCATATGGCTGTGTTCGGGCTGACCTATAGAGTAATAGTATCATGTCGCTTCTACCATATAGTGCATTACATAGACACAGGAACCCCCCAAACGTTACCATATTGCATTCTTTTTTTTACGATTACACCAATGTATATCCTAATAAGTAATATTTTTGGGGTTCCATTATACATGTTATGGTAAAATGAAAGGTGCCATTTACAAAGTATACCTATTCCTAAAAAAAAAAAAAAAAAAGGCCTCACATGGCCTTGTAGATAGAAAAATGAAAGTTCTAGAGCTCTTAGAAGGGGAGGAGGAAAAAACAAAAATGCAAAAATGAAAATTTGCACGGTTCACTGGGTCATTTTGGGCTTGGCCCTCAAAGGGTTAAATATTGGGATGTGAAGATCTTGCTTCCAAGGCTCTTCTGATGTGCAGCACGATCTTGTCTCTGCATGGTTGCCTGATGCTGGCTCCTGAAGTCTACACATAAATACACAGTCAAATGAACAAGGTCACAAGTGTCATTCTCCATGAACCCCACCCTTGGAGACATCCTGCATATATGACCACTCCTCGGTCTCCTATTTACACTCTAAAATTAGTGTTGATTAACATTACCTCATCCTTTCAAAGGGTGTCAGCATGTAATTTACCTGTGCCATCAACATAATTATTATGTGTGACCACTTTATTTCTCCCTTCACACTGCAGCTGAGGCATTGTTAAAGGCTATGCCACACAGACAAGTCATTTACCTGTATTTTGTTTCTTCAGCCCTGTATAACATTAAAAACAAGCACAAAATAGGTCAAATACGTTGCTAAGAGACTAATGAAGCCAAAAAGAGGTGTATACAGGTTAGAACTTTGCCTTTAAAAACTGTATCCCTAGCTGCACCCCACCAACAAATGGAGATGCAATTGGGCAAATAATTGTTTAAAAACACTGCATTATACGATTTTCATGCCGTTTTTCCTATAGTCCCTATCTTGTTCTTGGGGTTTCTATTTCTAAAACTTTAACCTGTACACTGTTGTAACATCACAATAGACACACTGAGTGGTCATTAAAATATGATCCATTACATCCCTTGTTTAAATTCATTATTATATATCTTCTATTATAATTTACTTTAAATATTATACAATATATTCTAAACACATTTACTAAAATATAGTGTTGAGAGGACTTGCCAAACTGTTCAGATGCGGCAACGTTTATCTGAACATGATTGCTCGCCATTTGACAACCAGTGCCTGAAGAAGTTGGATGCCACTCTAGGGCTGCCAAGAAAGCAATGTTCCTCTGAACCCACACACTTAGAACTTGACTCCTGGTGGCTGGAGAAGTTGGATGCCACCCTAGGGAGTCCGGGAAAACATGTATCCATGTTTTCCTGGCAGCCCTAGGGCGGCATCCAACTTCTCCAGATGCTGGGAGTCAAATGCTGAGTGTTTGGGTTCAGATGAACATTACCGAACACGAATGGTTTGGCAAGTCCTCGCAATACTATTTCTTGTGTTTAGAATATATTGTTTAACATTTGAAATAAATTATAATAAGAGAAATAGCATAGTGACTTTAAACAAATGTTGTACTGGATCATATTTTTATGATTCAAACACTGATCCTGCTTCACTCATCTGTACTTAACACTAGTAATACTGAGGGTACAAACACACACAGCGTATGCGCAGCAGATACGCAGCAGATTTGATGCTATGTTCAGTTACTTAGATCTAATCTGCTGCGTATCTGCTGCGTATCGCAACAGAAAATACGCTGTGATACGGTGTGTGTGAAGCTACCCTTATGGTGCGTTCCCACCTACAGGATCCGCAGCATATCTGCAGCAGATCCGCAGCATTTGATGGTGCATATTTGATGCTATGTTCAGTTATTTAAATGAAATCTGCTGCGGATCCGCAGCAGAAAATACGCTGCGGATCCAGCAAGTGTGAACGTACCCTTAAAGGGTTTTTCATAACAATAATATTCCTTTTTGTATATGTATCTCTGTGTAAAATACAGGCCTAGCGGCATTAGTATCAGCCATAGCCATGTCGTATTTTATAGTTCTCCCTTTTCTGAGCAGCTGGCACTCCCCCTTCATAAGACCCACATGACCCAAATTGGCAGGATAAACCTGTGCTCACATGTTAGTAAATAATGTCTTTCCCATTCTGTCTGCAGCAGTAGTGGTGAGTGCAATACCATATTCATACTTGTGTGCCGGCTGGGTTTTGGTGGGGCATTTTGGGTCTGGTCCTGTGCCATTGGGGTTGCAGGGCCATTCCATGGCCTCCCTTCCCTGCATGTGCACGCTTTGCGGGGTTTGCGGTCACTGACCGACACGGTGTGGAGTTAGCGTAAGGACCCGTGTGAACCAGGGGACCTGCACGTGGTAAATGGGGCAATATGGTTTGATCAAATTATATACCAACATCCTGGCGTTGGTTTTTAAAATAGGCCTAGCGGCATTAGTATCAGCCATAGGTGGGATGTGCAGCCGCTCCTTTCTCTCCATGTCGTACAAAATACAGAAGGCTGCATACTTACCTGTCCGGCTCCCGTGCTGCTGCTGCTGCTGCCTTCGAGTCTTCTGGTCCTTGCTGAAGGCCTCTTTTCCTGATGGTATTTCATGCAGACAGGAACTTCCTACTCAGTCATTTGCTGGGCTGAGAGAGCAGTTCCTGCCGGCACAAAGCATCATTGGCAGAAGGAAAAGAAGATCTGAAAGATTTGACAGCAGCAGTGGGGTAGTAGGAGAGATGTGTATGCTGCCTTATGCAAAAACAATATATAACAGTAGTATTATTTTTTTGCCCAAAAAACTCCTTTAACTTTTTTGGTTTTGTGAACCAGCAAATATCAGATATATCTGGTTTATGCTAACATTGTTTTGCTCAACTCTAGATTTGAAAGACAAACTGTTAAATGAAAAATATGCAGAACAAATTAATTTAACGTCTAAGTCCATTTATTTGTATAGACTAAAAGGGGGAACTAAGGTCTGGAATGTGGACAGAGCTGTGAAAACACATTGGAAACTAAAAATAACTTCATTAGCAGGGATGGTCCGAACCCTCCGAGGTTCGGGTTCGTATGAACCCGAACGCTTGGCATCAGATTCCTGCTGTCTGCCCGCTCCGTGGAGCGGGTGGATACAGCGGGAGGACCGCCTGGAAAACTGGGATACAGCCTATGGCTATGGCTGTATCCCAGTTTTCCAGGCGGTCCTCCCGCTGGATCCGCCCACTGCACGGAGCGGGCAGACAGCGGGAATCATTACCGAGAGTTCGGGTTCGTACCAACCCAAACCAAACTCGGTTCGGACCATCCCTATTCATTAGATATTTCAGCTTAACCCTCTTATTTTGTAAATTTATTTGCCCAGTAAGGTTAGGGTTACTATTTTTATAACATGTTTATTTGTTCTGCATTGCATCTGAAACTGACAGCAAATTGACTCAAAGTTGACCATAAAAGAGGCTAGGCCAAAAACTGATACTCAGTGCTGTACCTCGTACAGGGGCTGTAGAAGTGAAATCTTCATAAAGACTCATCTGGAAATTGAACGTAAAGGTATAGTGACATTTATGCAATTAGAGTCAATATGCACCATGTGGGTATGGGTACGCTAAGGAATTCACATGGATAACTTACCGCAATGTCCTTAGTGTGCACATACCCTTATGCAGAACAGGTATCATAGGGAGCATCCCCAGTGTCCTCTTCTACCTAAAAAAGAGCTGCTGCAAAAAAAACATAGAAGTTTAAATTAAAGGAGGTGAATTAGCTTTTCATGGCGAATTAGTATTCGCCATAGTTCAATAGGGAGTTGGCTATGCTTAATTATTATAAGCAGTAATCAGATGTTAGTTGGCAAGTGAATATAAGAAAATGGCAACTGAACATGAGAACTATAAAAAACATATTTAATTCATGTAAAATACCTAATGTCCTGAAGTAGTGTTCCTGCATGTTAGGGCCCGTTCACACTGAGTAAAATAGGCGGAATTCCGTGGAAATACCCCTGCCGCAGAATCCCACCTGCCTCAGTGTGTCAATGGTATGCCTCGCGCACCTCCGCTCTCCACTTAAAGAATTGACAGGGCCGCCTGTTTTACTCAGTTTGAACTCACATTCAGAGGCCCTAACTCTTAGGCCTCTGAACGTGGCTCCGCAGAGTTACAAACTTTTGTGATCTAGTGGCACGAGGGAGTCCTAACATTACTACTATAGGGTCACAACTATATCATTGCCTGTTATCACTAGCTAACAGCCAGACATACATTTACTAGGATTCTTCAGTTTGGCTATGTAGTGTGGCTAGTAGTAGATTATAATAGGGGCGTTTCGGGCGGCAGCCCGGGGCCCTGAGCTCCTGAGGGGCCCATGACCACCCAAAAAGACTTATACTTTCAATGGTGTACTGTCTCCTGGCTACACTTCTGACATGATTTGCAAAAAATCACTGATTTTTATGGCAATTTTGCACAAATCAGGACATCATGACATTATCTATACTGTACTATAAACACCAGGCTAGTGCTGCTATAGTTGCAGTGGGGTGGGGGGGCCCAGGCTTGGTGAACAGCCCGGGGCCTATGGTAAAGTTAATCCGCCCCTGAGTGTGGCTCTTCACCATCAGTCATATTTGACAATTGTTTAGAACCTACAAAAGTTTGGAGGGGAAAGCTGAACTAAAAATAATCTCTCAAGTCCTTTTCAAACAATATTATATACACCAATGGTATATCATACTGCTCTATTCTATTGGTAAATTTTATTCACTTAAGTGACACATTGTTTACTTACAGACTATAGGATTACATACAGAAGCACTGCTATCATATATATATATATATATATATATATATATATATATATATATTATATATAATGAGCAGGGGTGCACAACTTACGGCCCTCCATTAAAACTACAATTCTCATCATACCTGGACACCCTTTGGCTAGCCAGGCATGATAGGAATTGTAGTTGTGCACCCTTGATGTAGGGAATGCCATTGTTTCAGCAATTCCTTCACTATGACAATCCTGTTTCTTTTCATTCTTGACCATTTATGTTCTGTTTCAGTGTACCCCTTAAAGCTGTCTAACGCTCACAAAAAAGTCCACTTTCCTAGAACTCCCTTGCATAACCATATAGGGACTCCGACCTAGAACACATGCCTAAGCCCTGCGTCTCACAAAGTCTTACAGCATCGTCCTGTTCATATTGTGAGTGCGCTTTTTTTTTCCGTGGCTACTCTGCCAAGTTGTATTTTTCCCCGGCACAGCTGCTCTGGGTTAGCGAGGTGAATTCTTGAGCTGTTTATAGAAGTGCTGAGGTTACAACATAGCAGCATTGGTGCTTGTTGGGCGGAGCAGCAATGAACTGTATTGCGAAAGGAGTTGTTACTCTGCCAGTATATTTCCATAAAACCGGAGCTGTCTGGTTATTTCCAGTGTCCTGTATGACAAGTTATTGTTTTGTTTTTGAATATTTAGTATGAAAATGTATTGTTAGCTAGATATGGCAAACAGCATAAATGCCTAATTGTGGTCAACAAAAAGCCAAACAGTGTTACTGAAAGACACCAGGTTTTTGGGCATGCTTTGTGATCTGTGCAGAGGTCCTTTCTGGAGGGGGGAGTTGTCAAGGCTAAGCACTAAGCATCATCTATTGTAAATAGTGTTATTTACCAGGTTATCTACTGGTGTCACCTTTCACTGTAATCCTGCAATAAGAAAAGGAATATGCTGGGGAAACATTCTATATAGAACAGGAAGCCTTAGTTTTTTAGGCTTAGTAGTCACAATGAAAACCACTATATATAAGGATTATTTTAACATAAAGATAATTTTTAAAAAATAACCAAAAATTCCTATAAAAAAGGCTAAAAAAAATAGAAACCTGATTTAAATAATACTGTAGGTCATTTTCTGATGACACATTCCCTTTCATTTTCTAAACAGCCCTTTCTTTATATTTCCCCTTTGAATCCTCTTCTCGCTTTGGAACAAAAAACTGCATTAAAAATTGCAGTGTCTTTTATGGAAAAAAAAAATTATCAATATCACCGAATAGAAAAGTTGTACAATATTTCAAGAAAATAAAAGCATTGCATCATAAAAGTGTCTTTACATTGGTATGTAAATCAACCTACCAATATACAACGAACATATAAGACAGCGGGATGCTACAACATGCAATCATATGTAATCATAAAAAAACAAACTGAACAAACAGCTCCAAAAGAATATGTTGTGGTGTTTTTGAAAGGGACAGACAACAAATATATGTTAAATGGGTTATCAAAAGATTTAACCTTATCACTTATCCACGGAGTAGGTAATAAATATCTGATCAGTGGGTGTCCAATCACTGGGATCCCCAGTGATCTCAAGATTGAAATCCCTCTTGTGAATAAAGCATCAGTGCACATGCATGACTGGAGCTATAGTCACTCTTTATGGGGCTTCTGAACAGTCTAGTGCTGTATCCAGCTGTCTCCAGCAGTCGAATAATCAGTGCACAGGTGATATGTTTAAAAATTGTATAAACACTTTTATAGACAATAGCCTGTAACCTACTTGGATTTTAATGACCTTAAAACATGTGGTTTTAAATAAATAAATAATAAAAAAAAAACGCATAGGGTCCCCCCTATTTTTATAACCAGCCGGGTTAAAAACCAAACGACAGCAGCCTGGTAACACCAGGGTGGGAAGAGCCATTGGTTTAGGCCCTCCCCAGCCTAAATCTTACCAGCCTGCTGCCGCCCGGTCCAGGAGCGCCAATTTTGACGCTCCGGGACCACAGGCACCCGGCTCTTCCCAGTACCCCTGGTGGCATTGGGTACTGGGGTAATAATAGGGGGTTAGTGTTAGCCATTTTATACTAGGCCACAACTTAGTAATGGATTCCGTCTATTAGACGGCTTCCACTACTAAGTCTATAAAGTAAAGAAATAAAGACAAGACACAAGTTAAAAAAATTTTTTATTCAAATAAAAACACCCCCACACCCCTCATTGACCATTTTATTAAAAAAAAACCAAAAAAAAAACGCTGGTCATCGACGTAGTCCACGGAATCCGACGGAATCCCCAGGATACCGATATCTGAAAAACAAAAAGGGAGAAACACACAAAAAACACACAAACAGGAGCACAACACCCATCATTGTGAGCGGTGTTGTGCTCCTTACAGTATGCAGCATCTTTACAGATCGCTGCTTACAGTCTGGCCCCCAAGGGGTTAAGGGAGGATGTATTGCATCCCCCTTAACCCCTTGGGGGCCAGACTGATGTCAGACTGCACCCATCCCAGCAAGGAAGGGGTTAACTGACCCCCCCTTCCTTGCTGGGAGGGGTGCAGTGCTGGGGAGGGGAGATCTGTATACTCACCCCGATGTGTCCTCTTCGCTGGTCCGCAGCACAATGAAGTCACTGTACTGCGGACCCGCTAATTATATGTGCGCTCAGCTGATCAGCCAATCAGCTGAGCGCACATATAATTCTAAATGTTTCTTCTAATAATGCTATTGTGATAACATAATTAGAAGAAACATTTGATGTTTTCATTAAAGTAAAGTGATGATTAGTACAGAAAGCTCTATTGCCGGCAATATGAATTAACGGCTTATGGAGCTTTCTGTACTAATTAATATTTAATTAATAAAACACATTTTCGATGAAATAAATTCAGTTTCGTTGTTCAATAATTTAATTCTAACGAATCCATCATTGTGCAATTAAATATACTGTCAAAAAATAAATATATATATATATAAATATACATTTATTTATATATCTATTTATTTTAACAGTATATTTAATTGCAAAATGATGGATTCGTTAGAGTTAAATTATTGACCAACGAAAGGGACTTTATTACAAAGAAAATGTGTTTTATTAATTTAATATATTAACTATTAGAGGCATCGGCATTCGGCATCATTGCCGGCTATTTTTGAAGTACTCCGTACGGACCGCCTGTCAATCCTCGGCCGCATGTACAGCCGCAAACAATGGTCTTGTTCATTTTTTACGGGTCTGTTTACGATCGGGCCGTAGATTCATACATAGTGTGCACTGTGCAGCCGTATATCCTATACTTTCCAGCGTACGCATGAACCACCAAAAATACCGCCGCACAATTACAGACGCAAATACAGCCGCACAGTTACATAGTCTGAACCTGGCCTTAAAGTGTATTTGAGGGGCCTGTATGTTAGAAAGCCCCACAAAGCACCCCATTTCAGAAACTGCACCCCCCACACTTTGCAAAAGCACATCCAGAAAGTGTTTTAACCCTTTAGGGGAGTCACAGAAATAAAAGCTAAGTGTGTAAGAAATTTGAAAATTTTTATTTTCTGTGCAGAGATTTTATTGTAATCCAATATTTTTCATAATTATAAACCTATTACCAGAGAAATGCACCCCAATAATTATTGCCCCGTTTCTGCAGTTTATAGAAATACCCCATATGTGGCCCTATTACGCTATTTGACGCAACCACAAGCCTCAGAAACAAAGGAGTGCCTAGTGAATTTCAACGCCTCCGTTATATTTGGTCATTTTTGACTGTACCACTTCAGGTTGGCAGAGGCTCTGGGGTGCCAAAACCTAAAAAACACCCCTAAAGGGACACCATTTAGAAAACTACACCCCTCAAGGAATGTAACAAGGGGTGCGGTGAGCATTTGGACCCCACAGGTGCTTCACAGATTTTCCGAACAATATGGCGTGAAAAAAGAAAAATTTATTTTTTACACTAAAACTTTGTTCTAGCCTTCAATTTTTCATTTTCTTAAAGGGATAAGAGGAAAAACAAGACACAAAATGTGTAGCGCAGTTTCTCCTGAGTACGGAAATACCCCACATGTGGACATAAAGTGCCAAGCGGGCGCAGGATGAGCCTCCAAAGGGAAAGAGCGCCAATTGGCTTTTGGAAGCTGAATTTCACTGGAATGGATTTCAAGGGCCATGTCGCATTTACAGAGCCCTCGTGCTGCCAAGACACTGGAAACCCCCCACAAGTGATCCCATTCTAAAAACTACACCCCTCAAGGAATCTAACAAGGGGTGCAGTGAGCATATGGACCCCACTGGTGACGGGCACAAATGTGGAAAAATGTGACGTAAAAGTAAAAAATTTCATTTTTTTCACTTTCATGGCACAAATGTGCCGGTCATCAAGGGGTCCATATCCTCACTGCACCCCTTGTTAGATTCCCTGAGGGGTGCAGTTTCCAGAATGGGGTCACTTGTGGGGGGTTTCCAGTGTTTTGGCAACACGAGGGCTCTGTAAATGCGACATGGCATTCATCATTCATTCTAGCCAAATCCAACCTCCAAAATCCAAATGGCGCTCCTTCCCTTCCCTTCCCTTTATATCCACATGTGGGGTATTTTCGGACTCGGGGGAAATTGCTCTACACATTTTGTTTTTTTTCCCCTCTTTTAACCCCTTCTGAAAATGATAAATTCAAGGCTAAACCAACATTATAGTGTAAAAAATGTAATATTTCATTTTCATGCCACATTGTTCCACATTTGTGCCCGTCACCAGTGGGGTCCATATGCTCACTACACCCCTTGTTACATTCCTTGAGGGGTGTAGTTTCCATAATGGGGTCACTTGTGGGGGGTTTCAACTGTCTTGGCAACACAGAGGCCTTTTGAATGCAACATGGCCCCTCGAAATCCATTCCATCCAAATCCAGCCTTCAAAAACCAAATGGCGCTCCTTCCCTTCGGAGGCTTACCCTGCACCCGCACGGCGCTTTATGTCCACAAGTGGGGCATTTCCGTACTCAGGGGAAATTGCGCTACACATTTAGTGTTTTTTTTTTATCTTTTAGCCCCTTGTGAAAATGAAAAAATCATGACAAGATTAATGATTTAGAGTAAAAATTTTACAAAAATTACACTAAATGTTGGTCTTGCCTTGATTTTTTCCATTTCCACAAGGGGTTAAAAAAAAAAGTGAACACAAAACGTGTAGGGTAGTTTCCCCTGAGTACGAAAATACCCCACATGTGGGCATAATGTGCCATATGGGCACAGGGCACGCCACCAAAGGGACAGAGCGCCATTTAGAGGCTGGAATGCAGGATGGAGGCCATGTCGCAATTACAAAGCTCCTGTTCTGCCAAGACAGTAGAAACCCCCGAAAAGTGACCCCATTCTGGAAACTACACCCCATAAGGAATCTAACAAGGGGTGCAGTGAGGATATGGACCCCACTGGTGACGGGCACTTACGTAGAACATGTGCTGAGAAAATAAAAAATACAATTTTTTTCATTTTCACGTCCCAAATGTGGCCGTCACCAGGGGGCCATATCCCCGCTGCCCCCCTTGTTAGATTCCTTATCGGGTGTAGTTTCCAGAATGAGGTCACTTGTGGGGGGTTTCTACTGTCCTGGCAGCACAGAGGCCTTGTAATTGCATCATGGCAAGTCTCTAATGGGAATGGCGGCCATACCTACTTAGCTGGGGAAAAGGGACAATTCTAATTTATTTGGGGGTATTAGGCCAATTATTAGTTTATAAGGTTGAAAATGACAGGAGTCCATCAAATTCAACCTGTGTTGACCCAGAGGAAGGCAAAAACCCCTCGTGAGGCAGACGACAGTAGCCTCATCACAGGGAAAAAATTCCTTCCTGACTCCATAATGGCGATCAGAATAATCCCTGGATCAACGTGACCCCTGAAATAGGAATAAGGGACAGAATTTAGATAATGTAGAACTCCAATGACGTGTGGTGCGCCTTGCAGCGATCCTGTATGCAGAGGCCGGGGTGATCAGGACAGGTGGCACACTGGAAAATGGCGTCCTTCCTGATCCCCCTGTTATGCCACACTCTGCACTTCTTCTGGGGTCTCCCTTTCTCCAGTGTGGGGGACGTCACCTGGAAAATGTTGTCCTGGTGCGATACGGGGTCCTTCATATCCAGAAGCGCTGGGTCCGCTCCATGGCTGCTAAATATTAGGGCGCTATTACTACTTCTGATATTTTCGTATCGTGCCGCAAGCTACAGGGCAGCGAGGGACCGGAAGAGGGGGTGCTGGTATAAAGGTCATCACCATACAGGTGGTGACCTTTATCCAGCAGTGGGAAGATCAGTTCCCGGACGATCTTCCCACTTGTTCCGAGGATGGGGGGGGAGGGAGGGGGCATCTGGGGGCTGCATTCGGGTGTCCCTTCCTACATACACTCTAAGGGTACGTGCACACTGCGTAATCGCGACAGATAACCCTTCGTGCATTCCGCAGCTGGCACCCGCCGGCTGACTGATGCAGGCGCACGTCTCCACACGTGTCATAGACTCCATTCTATGCACGGGCGGATTCCGCTCTCCGTCCAACGTATTCATTCTTTGGATGGACGACGGAATCCACCCGTGCATAGAATGGAGTCTATGACACGAATAGAGACATGCGCCCGCATCAGTCTGCCGGCGGGTGCCAGCTGCGGAATGCACGAAGGGTTATCCTTCGCCATTCCGCAGTGTGCACGCACCCTAAATCTGTAAGAGTACCCTGCTCACAGAGTTTGGAGAATTTCATACCGTCATCTCTTATTGGGACGGTACTGGCGGAAAAGACGTGTCTGGGGGGCAGCGTACGCTACGCTACCCCCAGACACGTCACTGGATGATGAGGATGATGAGGATGAATGGAGGAAAGAAGGATCCCCCCATTCATCCTCACTGGCTGTTTCGGTGTCGGAGGCAATAATAACGTATCCCTCTGACGCCGAAAACACCCTGGGGGTCATCTTCATACGGGGATTGGCATATGGGGTATGTAGTGGTGTAGTGTCAAACTTTATTCAATGTAGTGTGGTGTAATGTAGTGTTTTTTACGTGTTTTTTTACAGTAAGTATAAAAAAAAAACCTACGCCAACAAAGAAGTTGCTGATAAATGCCGCACTTATGTGCGGCACTTATCAGCAGACTGTGGCAGTAGAATATAGAAAAAAAACACCCTACGCCAAAAAGGAGGAGTTGCTGATTAGCAGCGCACTTTCGTGCAATGCTGATCAACACTCAGCGGCGATAGGGTGCGGAAAATAGAAAAAAAAAAATTTGGAAAAAAAAAAAACTTTTTCTACATTCTGAACATCCCTGTAGCTGCTGATAAGTGTATTACACATATCAGCCGCTGGAGGGCAGCAGAGCGCAAAATCCGGAAAATCACGAGGCTGGAGCCGAAAATAGCCAAAAGAAGCCGATGGGGACCGCCGGAAAGACCCGAAGACGCGCCGGAAAGACGGAGGACGCCGCGAACCCGGAAGACGCCGATCAGGACCCTGGGACAGGTGAGTAATGTACAAATACCTGCTCTGGACCCCTCAGCTACCTAGCTGAGGGGTCCAGGGCAGGTATTTATTATTTTGCTGGACTCTGATCGCCGTGCCACCGGCCCGATCGCCGTGAACAGCCGGCCGTTCACGGCGATCGGGCCGGTGGCACAGTGACCACCATTACTTTTTACAGTAATGGCGGTCGGTGCTAGAACCGACCGCCATTTTTTTCCGGGTCATCGGGTCACCGATGACCCGGAAAGTTTCCGATCCCCGCTATTGGCTGATCTGAATTGATCAGCCTATAGCGGCGATCATAAGCACGGGGGGTGTTAACCACCCCCCTTGCCGAGAAGCTATGATGGCCTGCTATGATTTATAGCAGGCCATCTTCCCCAATCGCTGTGTGCGAACACGCAGCGATCGGGGAAACATTGGGCGTAAATTTATGCCCTGATGCGCTAAGTACCAGGGCGCGAGGGCGTAAATTTACGCCCGATGTCGTTAAGGGGTTAACATAGGAACAAAATTAGTCAATAATGTTCGTAAACAAACAAGGGAAAGGACTATGCTTATAGTCACTTTTATGAAAACTGCCTCCCCCTGCCTCACCAGCAACTAGAAGCAAAAGATCAGAGCGGCACTCCGTGGCAGATGGGTGGTGCACGAGGAAAGGAGCACAGTCCCAGCAAAGTCCAAAAAGAGTAGAAATCCCGGCAACTCACCACTAGATCATCATATAGTGTAAATTTATTTCAGTTCCATAAACCAAGTGTGAACATAGTAACAGCAGAACGCGTTTCGGCAATACGCCTTTATCAACTGCCTAATACATAGTGAGAGCTATCTAACTTAAATAACATAAAAGTCCAGGTATGCTTGCGGCTGAGGTGTGTCCCGGTGATGTCTTGCTCACACCGGGTTCAATCAAGGTTCCTTAACCATTTCATGGAAAGTCCAATCTCAAAGCCGCAGCAACAACATCCAAAATGTGAACAAACACTAAAATGGACATAGATGTTATATATAATATAATACAATTAAAATCAAAATGAATAGACCGCCTAGTAGTAGATATAAGGATAGATGAATAAATACATATAAATACATAAATGTACTACAAATTTATACAAAATTACAAAACATTCTATATACATATGTACATGAGGACTCCCAAATATATAGTTAATACATATCAAAGTGGCTACAAGATGAATGAAAAGATACATATCAAAAAGGCTATAAAATGAATGAAAAAAGCCTACCGTTATCATAGAGAAAGAGTCAGACTGAATACTGTTGGTTATCGGGCTGGGAGAACTATAAGACATAAAATAGAATTAAAGGGGTAGTCCACCCAAAAAATTTTTCTTTCAAATCAACTGCTGCCATGAAGTGACAGAGATTTGTAATTTACTTCTATTAAAAAATCTCAAGCCTTCCAGTACTTATCAGCTGCTGTATGCCCAACAGGAAGTTGTATTATTTCCAGTCTGGAGAGCAGGAGGGGTTTTCTATGGGGATTTTCTCCTGCTTTGGACAGTTCCTGACATGGACAGAGGAGGCAACAGAGAGCACTGGGTCAGACAGGAAAGAAAACACCACTTCCTGCTGGACATACAGCAGCTAATAAGTACTGGAAGATTTAAGATTTTTTAATAGAAGTGAATTACAAATCTCTGGCACTTTATGGCACCAGTTGATTTGAAAGAAATTTTTTTGGGGTGGACTACCCCTTTAAAAGCAGAAGGGACACAGAGGGTGAATAAAATATATAAAACATTAGAAAAACATTATAAAAAGCTCCCCAATTCATAATCGCGGTTGAGACCTCTTGGATGTAAAGTTTGAAGGGTATGTATCCAAAAGGCCTCACGTCTATGTAAAAGTTTTTTTATATCACCACCTCTCTCCGGCATCGTGATTTGCTCTAACACCTGGAATTTTAACTGAGAGATGGAATGATTTTTTTGTGCAAAATGGTGTGGAATCGGTAAAAGTAAATTCTTACAACGGATCGTGGACTTATGTTTACTTATTCTGTCCCTTACTGCCTGGGTAGTCTCACCTATATATAACATACCACACGGGCACTTTATACAATAGACCACATTCTTAGTACCACAGGTATAATAACCTTTTATATTATAGGGCCTTCCCGTCTGTGGATGAAATACCTGGTGTCCCTTGGATACGTTATTACATTGACAACACTGTAGGCAAGGAAAAGTTCCTTTCCTAGGAGTGCTCAATGTCTGTTGCCGTGTAACACACATATCACTTTTACATACTGCTCTTACCAATGAATTATACAAATTGGGAGGTTTCTCATTACAAATTAAAGGAGGATTTCGAAATTCCACGATATTAGGGTAAGCTCTCTTCAGAATATACCAATGCTTCCAAATTGTCCTATCAATTCTATAGGTCAAGGGATGATACTGTCTTACAAAAGGAATCCTTTTATTTGCTCCGTCCACTTCTCTCCCAGCTCGATGGCCATGCTGACTCACCTCTTCTTTAGCCTTAGTTAAAATCTGTTCCGGATAACCTCGATCTCTGAACCTTTCCACCATCTCATCCAATCTTTTCTCTTTTATATGAGGGTCACTAACTATACGATCAACTCGTTTTAGTTGTGATTTTGGTATAGCTTTTTTAGTGCTAAGTGGATGTGCACTTGTGAAATGTAATAAACTATTTCTATCAGTTTTTTTTCGAAATAAATTGGTTGAAAGAGACCCATCTGAATTCTTTTCCACTCTAGTATCCAGAAAATCAACTGTACATTGGTCACATGTCATAGTAAATTTTAATTCAATCCAGATGGAATTAAGGTGCTCCAGGAATAGATCCAGTGCCTCACGTGGCCCCTCCCATATGCAAAAGACATCATCGATAAAACGCTTCCATAGTTTAACATATCTAAACAGTTCATGACTATAAATATGATGATGTTCAAACGATAGCGTTTTATCGATGATGTCTTTTGCATATGGGAGGGGCCACGTGAGGCACTGGATCTATTCCTGGAAGTAGGGGGTAGGATGGATTGGTTAAAAATTTTCCGTAATATAAAGAGGTCCTCAGTGGCAGGTAATCACCAAATGGTTCAATATAATATTGTCCATAGGCTTTATTACACGCCAAGGTTCCTATATAAAATAAAGAAGAGAACTGAAAGTGTGTGCCCTAGATGTGGGGAGAATGACGCTGACTTTCTTCATATGATGTGGTCCTGTATTGAATTATTTGTCTACTGGGATAGGGTGATTACCAGGATCGAGCAAGAGTGCGGTGTTGAGATTGTAAAATGTCCCCAGATTGCGATCCTGGGGGATACCACTAGGATTACGACCTACAGACCGAATCTAAATCTAATTTTAAGGCTCTTTTTGTATGCTAAGCTATTGATTGCAAGGAACTGGATGTCATCTAGGTCTCCAAAGGTGGAGGAATGGGAAAAATGTCGGTGTATATATGAAAATCAAACATTAGAGGGGTCTTGATTGGAAAGTTTTCTTTTTTTTTTTTTTTTTTTTTTCGCACCCCGGCGGGGGGTTGGGGGGGGGGGGTTAGGGTTATTTAAGTGGTTCTTATAGGTGATAGGGTATGGTTTACAGCCTATGGTTTCGAGAAGGTGGTGTTGCACAAGGTTGTTGTCTAAATTTGTATGAAGGTTTGTGACCGATGGGGTACGCGCGGGGCACCAGGATTTTAACTTAATATTGGGAATAGTTATGGGAATGTTCGGGTGGGGTGGCCGCTCGGGTCCGGTTGGTGCGGGTGGCGTGCCCGGGGTTAGGGTTGGGCCGGGCAGATATGTGTTTTTTTTTTTTTTTGTTTTTTTTTTGTCTGTTCGTTTGTTTGTAATAGGTATGTAACACCTCCTGTTATTCGGCCTCGGAAGGAACTTGCCTGGTCACAGTCTCCCTGTTGGTGGTGTTAAGAATCTGTTCCCCCTGGGGTGACATTGTTGAGCATAATGAATGGTTGACTGGTCACCAGGGGGGAATGGGGATAGTGCGGCACCCCTGCAGTTTTCTGGGGGGGGTTTGCACTGGTATGATAAAGATCAGTGGTGGGTCCGCTAAGTGTTGTGCACCCTCCTTCATGAATATTCAATGCTGCCCGGCCTCCTGCTCGCTCAGCTGTTAGATTGCAGATCAGTCCTCTGTAGGCAGGTTATGTCTGAACGAATCTATCCTTATGTGTTGGAGCTGTGGTCTAGGGGTAACTCACTTGTCTAGAGACCTGACAGCAGTTCATTCTCTGGTTCGAACCCCCTGATGGAAATTAAATTGATGTCTTTTTTCCTCATTATTGTATCATTTTTAAGGCTATGTTCACACACACAGTATTTTTGCTCAGTATTTTGGTCAGTATTTTGCAACCAAAACCAGAAGCGAATTGAAAACACTGAAAGGCTATGTTCACACACTGTTGAAATTGAGTGGATGGCTGTCATTTAATGGCAAATAATTACAGGTTTTTTTTAAACTACGTCCGATATTTGCCATTAAATGATGGCCATCTGCTCAATTTCAACAGTGTGAGAACATAGCCTTTCTGTGTTCTCAATCCACTCCTGGTTTTGGTTGCAAAATATTGACCAAAATACTGAGCAAAATTACTGTGTGTGAACATAGCCTTAAAAATGATACAATAATGAGAAAAAAAAGACATCGATCAAATTTCCATCAGGGGATTCGAACCAGAGAATGAACTGCTGTCATGTCTCTAGACAGGTGAGTTACCCCTAGACCACAGCACCAACACATTACAGAAGAAAGATTCTTTCAGAGATAACCTGCCTACAGAGGACTGATCTGCAATCTAACAGCTGAGCGAACAGGAGGCCGGGCAGCATTGATTATTCATGAAGAGGGAGGAGGATGCATGACAAATGTGGCACGAACAACTGCTCTGTGACAGTAGCAGACATAAGATTGTACATAATCCACTGCACAGAAAATTACCCAAAAAGCACCATGCTCACTGGGGGACTGCCAGCTACAGCACACTGCCAGCACCTCAGGTAGTGCCCGGGAGCTGACAAATTCCCTTTAAAGGGGTTTTGTTACTGTGTTCCTTTGAAGTGAATGGAGCTTAATTGCAAACACACCTGAACTAGAGACAAGAGTTGTGCTGTCTCTGGTAGAAAGTGGCCACATTTTTGTAGCGCTGGATAACTCCTTTAGGCCAGGTTCACATGTACCATATCCGCAGTGGATTTTGAATCTGCAAAACCCGCTGCAGATACCTTACCATTGACTTCAATGGGATGACATACCGGAGTATGTCAAAGTCAGCACCCTTAACCCCCGGCGGCCTGGATACATACTTTACAGAGTCCCGGCTCCAACTTGCTTCAGGGGCTCTCGGCGTGTCTCAGTGCTCAGCCAATCGGTGCGCTGCGGCAGGGCAGCACTGTGCTTGAATCCGCTGATTGGCAATCTGTGCCCAAGACAAATACAAAGAAAAAAAAGTATCCGGCAACCCGGTGAACTTCCAATTCAATGACATCTTTATTAGATAAAAGAAGCACACTCCATTGTCCCAAATAACCTACACGTTTCAGGCTCGCAGGCCCTTAATCATGGTCTCTGGTAGTTTGGGACCATGGAGTGTGCTTCTTTTATCCAATAAAGACGTAATTGAATTGGAAGTTCATCGGGTTGTCGGATACTTGTCGGGTTGTCGAATTACCATTGGTTAATAATGTGTCTGCCATTCCAGTTTCCCACAGAGGATAAGCAACAAAGCAGTTGTACTGTGGCAGTATAAACATTTTGAGCCAATTAGATGCCTCCTTAATGGCATCTTATGGTGTGTTTACACAGATTTACCTGACAGTATTTTGAAACCAAAGCCAGGAATGGATTTGAAAAGAGGAGAAATCTCAGTCTTTCCTTCATGACCTGTTCTCTGTTTATAGTCTGTTCCTGGCTTTGGATTCAAAAATCTATCAGATAAATCTATGTGTGCAAACACACCATTACTTTTTAGCATTTTTTCTCACCTTAAATTTTTGCACAGCATTGTACATAGCCTTTTAAATGTTTAGCAAATATCATAAAGAATACAAAAAGAAGATATCAGGGATTTTCAAAATGTTCAAAGTGTTTCTTTCTATCTCTCAAAATTGAAAACATAAGTTTATTTTAAGTCATTCTACAAAATAAGTTAAATAGCAGGGTTGTAAGGCATAAAGTGGCATTGTACCATATAGATCCCAGGAAATTCCATAGACAATCACATGACCAGTAACTGCACAAACAGGAAACGTTATCACATAGTCTATCGGTATGTAGAATGTGTTTGATAAAGGGCTTGTAAGGAGTTGAATAGTTCACCCACATCCTTATGTTATTTTGTGTTCCTGAAAAGTAGTTAAGAGAATATGATAGTTTATTCAGGACTGATTGACATTTTCCACCCTTTTAGATCTTCTAAGCTCCCTTCCTGTACTTCATATACAGTAATGGTCCCCATAAACCTTAGACTTATGTCGGCCCAACCCACCCTCATAGCAAGACAGTTCGGTTGAGGTCTGAATGTTTACATCACAACCAATTAGAATGGGCCGGAAAAGATTCATGCTGCCATGCGTTTCTCTCCCCGATTTGTATATGTCCGACTTGAATGGCCCAAAAGACTTATATTATGCGGCCATCCAGGTCACATAACACAGAGCGGGGAGAGAATGTGCTACATGTGGACTTCTCTCTGACCATTCTCCTGATTGGTCACGGTCTGAACACTCAGACCCGATCAATCAAAGTTTTTTCAAATGATGGGTATGCTTTACGTGTTGATAGCTTTAGTATCTTACTAAAAAGAGGATTGCAAATAGCAAGATTTGAAAAAGTTTTCAGTTTACTGGTGTTTGAGAAATAATAACTGGTCTCGGATTGTTTTTTTTTTACTGTTTTCTTTTTTTTTTTTTTTTATGAAAAGCTTAGGCCCCTTTCACACATATATTTATTCTGTCCACATTTGCAGACCCGTAGATGCAGATGGAATAAAAACCCATTAATTACTATGACATCCTACATCCATAGATGTTAAAAGTCTGTGTTGGGACCGTGATCGCCGATTCAAATGAATGGGACTGTGCAATTACGGAGGGATAGGGATGCATATCCATGGCCCAGTTGTGGGTCAGCACATAGGGAGAGCACTACAGATGAGTAAATCGGGCCTGAGACCACCTAGGGCAACCAATCAGAGCTCAGCTTTCTCAGAGCAATTTGAGAAATGAAAGCAATTGGAGAAATGAAAGCAAAGCTGTGATTGGCTGCTATGGGCAACAAAGTTTTGGTCCCAGACAGTTTTGGCAAATCTGCCCCAGTGTCCTCTCTATGAGAGAAGCCTATCACCCAAACATTTGTTCATCTCAATTATTCTGGCCCCAAAGGCCTGGGTGCAGCATGTGCTTCCTAAGTAAAAGGTTCACACATCCTGCAATGGAGTTCTCTCTGGCTTTTAAGCCCCTATTACACGGGCGATGAGAGGGAGCAAGTGAGCACCGACCTGTCAGGACAATGCTCGCTTGCTCCTGATTCCCTGCTCGCTGCCGGTGCTAAAACACGTGTCGACAGCAAGCGGGTAAGTGTGCGGAGGGGGGGGATGCGGCTGGGAGATCCCATGGGAGATGGCAGTGGTCTGCTGCCGCAACTCCTCTTGCTCAGTACGACAGCCGCAGATGATTGCTATCTGCACCATTGCTCTTTCAACATGTTGAAAGACAACGATCAGCCCACATCTTGCATGTCGGCTGATCGTTGTCTTTTATTACATGCCTTCTATTACACAATATCGGCCGAAAACAGACAATAACCGCTTCGTATAATAGGGCCTTTAAGATGCCCATACATCTTATACTAAAGTCTGCCGAACCTACTGCCATCATGGTGATGCTCAAGGCTATGTTCACACTACATAAGTTTCCGGCCGTAGCGCGTTCCGTGAATAAGCGGATGGAGACTTACGTAGTTTGCATATAATGGAAATTATACGAAGTACGGCTGCACAGTTCACACAACGTACGAACTTACGCCCGGATCGTACGCGCCGGCGTAAAAAATGAACCAGACCATTGTTTGCGGACGGAAATGCCGTAACTTACGCCCGTAGCGTAACATGCGGTCCCGTACGTAGTGGTGATTTCTTAATTTTTGCAGGTTTTTGTGCCGATCCAAAAGGTTCTGTGGGGTGTCCGGGGCTAGGCAAAGATTTCCAAGTAAAAGACCGCTGTCAGATCGCTACGTAGGGCGCTCGGGAAGCGTAAGTAGACTTCGGGCGTAAGTTCGCGCTCCGTACGTAGCCAGCCGCAAGTAGCGTAAATCCCCGGCCGGAGTTTACCGCGTATATGTCCGGCTGCGAAAATATGCGGCCGGACATATACGCAGTGTGAACATAGCCCTAAGGTGCATGGTGGCCATAGATAATGTCAGTGGAGAGATGGGTTAGGCAAACTAGATTTTTGCTGCCCTACCTTTTTGTTATGGAAGAAGTACGCCAGGCCAGAGTAGTCGCACTGATGTTTACCCCTTCTTTTAGCGGACACATAGGTATTTGGCCATGCTGAACATTTATGTGTTTGGGAAAGTTGGGAGATATACCTTTTGGGCAAAAGTTCGGCAGCTCAATACAACATTAGAGAGGACAGAAAGGGTGCCACACATTCTCCCCACCCCCCCACCCCCCCTCTGACAAATTCCAAAAAGTTTGCCACGGGTAGAAAGGTCCATTTTGCCTTTACTATTTAGGGTTGGGAGCTCTCTCCCGGATTAAACTTCTGCCCTACGTTACCTACATAAAAACCCTAGCAAAACAGTTACTACATACAATTAACTAGACCACATTCTGTGTAGACCCCCTTATCATATGTTACCAATAGTTTCCTAATGTGAGAATCATCATTATAAAAGGCTCACTATTCTCTCCAGTGGATTCATGTCATTCTGATGTGGATATCACAACCACAGACCACATCTTAATCAGAGGACATTAAAACATTCATATCCCTAAAGGCCCTATTCCACGGAACGATTATCGTTCATAAAATCGCTCCAACGATAGCTCGTTAGCGATAATTGCTTAGTGGAATTGGTGTAAACGACAAAGGCATAATCGTTATATTGTCGTTCAAAATTATTTTTCAGCATGTCAAAAAAAAATGTTGGTCTTTGAAAAATAATTCACTAATCGGTTCGTAAAATTAGAAATCTTTCAGTCGTTCGTAAAAAGGTTTAAAAAAAAGTAGGTGTGTTGTATGGTCATGATCACCCCGGTGAACGTTTTAAATGGCCATGTAACGACCACAAAATAATCGTTACACTACATATATCGTTCACGTTCCCACGTGAGTTATCATTCGCTAAAAAAATCATTTAGTGATCGTTAACGAGCGGTGGTTGGAGCGAGTTTATGAACGATAATCGTTACATGGAATAGGGCCTTTAGCAGTAAATAGTTGGAGCAGTTCACAGTTATGACATTTCCCTTCCCTAATCCTATTGATGCTTCTGCTTTACATCACTTGTCCTATATACACCATTATCCCAATGCCCTTTATTGTATTAATATGTGACTGTTCAGATATTGTGGTAAACCAAAAGCTTATTTTTCATCATCTGCTCATCCAGTGATATCATCAGCTAAGGACTCTCACTTTTTATCTGTTCTATCAACTTGCACAGTACAAAGATATTTTTTTTATATTGTAAGAAAAAATAAATGGGTTCGACTGAATACGCCATTACCAGGACAGAGTCTAGAGATGGTTGTTTTGTACACATCTGCAAAGACAACCCCCTCTATTTCCACTATCAGTTTACACCACATTATCTCATTTCGATTGTGCCAAAGGCAACAAATGGCATGGCACAAGCTGTTTGTTTGTGTCAATGAATGAGTCACGTCAGGATAACAAGCAGGCCCGGATAAAATGCTACGCAGGTACTTTTTTTTCATTAGTCTGCAAAGCTTATCTGTGCTGTGATCTGGATGAGTCTGGCTCATAGTGGATGTAGCAAGTTCCTTTTGTAAAAGGAAGCACAGCCTAACCAGCAACCGTCTCATCAGTTTATGTCATCTCAGACACAAGCGGCCCCAAAGAATCTGCCTCCTCTAAAAGTTGAGACAAAAAAGGCCTTATAGAATAACATTTATTTTATTTCTATTTATTTATTTTTTATTGATGTCATTTATTTTATAGGACATGAAGGTTTTGATTTCTTAGTAATAGGTTAGAAATTGGTTTGGACTCTTCAAGCTGTAAAACATTTTCGAATCAGCCTATTTGGCAATCTAAGCTATAGTAAAAATTGTATAACCAATGAAAACAGGTAATAAAAAATAAAGTACTGTATTTTATAGGAATAACAAAACCTCTAGTGGCGCTTTTCATAAACATTAAGCATAAAAAAATAAGGATATGCAACATACTTGCTGTAGTTATCCTTTACATATGTCCCTCCAAATGTCAGTCACTTACACTGGTGGAAATGTCTGTAGTGCTATCAGCTAATATTACAGCAGGTTGAAATTTCATATCCATGGCTCGCTGTAAGGTGAAGGCAAATTAATCATTCAGTTGCAGAAAATTCTGCCACATATGATTTTACTCTTATATCCCCCATACACATTAGACATATGTCAAGAGAGAATATCAAAGGACAGAAGGATAAAAAATGTTGAATTTCAAATGCCCTCTCATAGCTTTTATTCTTAAGAAGCTTAATTAGTTATACCCTGATCATGTAAACATCAGTATATTTTTGTGGACAAAATTGAATTCGCAATTTTCTGTCTGCAATCTGCAAAAATCCGTTCGTAGTGCATCTGTAGTATCATCCGTATTTTCTTGTGGGTCTGTAAAAGTGAAAACTACTTGTAAAGAAGGAGTAAGGGTAGCTTCACACATACAGTATCGCAGCAGATTTGATACGTGGTACGTGTGAGGCTACCCTGATAGTATAAAAGATGACACTAGCTAGAATTGCAGGTAACCGCTGCAAAAAATACAGATCCCATAGACTTCTGTTGGTGTGTCACGGATGTGAAAAATTTCAGGATGTGTGAATAGGCACATAGAAACCAATGGGATATAAATTTGTCTGTAATTACGGATCCACAACTACATATGAACTATATATTAAAAATTTTTTCTCATGTCCGCAAAATGACACAGAGCCGAGCAAATGTGCGGCACACAGATTTCTCCTTGCTCGTTCTTCTGAGCAGTTTTGGTCTGAACACTCAGATCCTGACCAATCAGAACATTTGAAATTTGTCTTTTTGTGTGTACTACAGTTAGTGTACATGATGCCCATAAAATTTTTAGTATCTCAATTCAATTAATCTATAATATAAAATATATAAAAATATTGTATTTATAATAAAGTTCATCCAACTGAAAAATATGTAAACGTTAAAGCACATTCATAAAGCATAAGTAAGATTGTGCTCAATACTATAGGGAGGAAGGGTTACTATTAATTTTGTGGTGGCGATTGACAATACCTTTTCACTGTATTGCCGGGAGGTGTTTTCCTGAGTGCCCCTTGTCTGAGTCTTACTGCATGTTGCAAAAAACTAAAAAAGGAGTGGGGGAAGGGATATGACAGCTGCAATTAACACATGTCAGGCTTATTTCTTTTCAAACCCATTTAAAAAAAATAGGTTCACACCATTTTATGTGGTAGAAAAGTGCTGCTGAACACCATTAACTGTTGCCTACACAGACGAACATGTCTGACTTTGACCCATTGTTAAAAATATACAATTGTATTGAAAAGCATATGTCCTTTTGGCAAATATCTGGCAAATCGGAATCTATGGGCTTGTTAGACATTTCTGTCAGCAGAATTTCCAGATGTCTAAATTGAACTCAGACACAGTGAGATTTTAGCTTTATCCTGAACATATATTATGCATATCCTGTTACGTATAAAGGCTTTTTTACATCTTCATTACACTTTACATTGTTCTGCTCCATCAGAAGAGAAGAACAATGGAAATAATGCACGTGCCAGATCCTCTGTAGCAAAAAAGTAACAGCATCACCTTGATTATGAAAGCTTCATGCCTTATGCCTCCATAGTACACAGAACAATACAATGTCTTGACCCAGGGTAAGACCCCCTCGGTGGGTTGGAAATGTTCCATTTTGCTATGTACTATGGAGGAATAAAGCATGACGTTTTGATAAACAAGCTCATCAGTGGATGATGTTACCGTTTGACTATACAGGTTTTTTATGCACTTTGGATTTGGGGACTGGTAACTTGTACCCTAGTTTAAAACACATGAGCTGTATGGTCTAGGTGTATGTGCTGTGGACAGTAGCCTGTGTTTTGGTGATGCTGGATCCATCACAACAGAACCACAGGTGTACTGTAGACTTGATTATATGCAGTTTCTGTTATGGTGTCTGAAATTCTTGTGAACATTGTAGACTGCACTATACTGCCAGGGATATTTTACTGTATCTACAACAGTACCTTCTGTATCTACTTACTATATTTACAACTGTACTGTATCTATTAGTACCTTCCTCACAGATGTGAGGATTTACTATTGTCCATATCAACCAATCAAGATCCAGTATATTTTATCTTCTTTACCATTTTGGATACTACAGCAGTGACCAGTGACCACAGTTTTGCAGCAAAATCTGTTGTGATAGTTAGTACTGTTATGGCCTATGGCTCTGCATTCTGAATGTAGCCACTGCCTATTGAAATACTGTAATTAGTTGATGGGCACTAAACAGATCATGCTTACCTATCCACGCTCCCATCTGCTTCTCTGTCTCCCAGGTCACTGACAGCCTGAGCGAGAAGTCGGTGACCCGGGATCCAGAGAAACAGATTGGAGCGCGGATAGGTAAGCATAATCTGTTTAGGGCCCATCAGCTAAATTGTTTAAGGCCCTACTGTTAAATAGGCAATGACTACATTCTTGCAGAGGAATGAAAATCCACTGTGAGAATGCAGAGGCATAGGCCATAACAGTACCAAGCATCACAGCGGATTTTGCTGCGAAACTCGCAGCGTGAACATCCGCTGCAAACTCGTTACATGGGAATCTACCCTTAGGCAAAAATATTATAGAGGAAATTTAAAATGGTTGTATTCTAGCATATAAAACTCGCAATTTGCGTTGTGCCCAAAAAATTGCGTCGCTTAGTGAAAGGGGTTTCCTGTGGCCTGGCAGATTTAATATAACTTACAATAGAAATCGGTATGTTATGGTAAGTTATGAAAATAATTTGCACAGATTTCCCAGACTGGCATATGGATAGTAAAGGGCCTTTTACAGGAGCGTTGTAGGAAGTGTCCCTTTGACTCAAAATCTGCCTACATAAAAGGGTGCTAGCGATCAGCTGAGGATGGGGAAAACAATCCTAGCCTGCTTCAAACTTTTTTGTTATCAGCTATAGTTATGGGGCTGATAACGATAAAGGCAAACAGACAGCACAGATATGTATATATCCATGCTGTCGGTTTCCAGATCACACATCAGAACATACTTACCTAGTGCACTGCTGCTGTGATCCAGCAACCTGATCTTCAGCTCTCTCATCCAGCCACTGTGACTTCAGGCCCGCCACCTAGAGAATAATTGACAGCCGGAGGGGGCTGGGCCCAAAAATGCAGCCAGAGGCCAGAGGACTAGAGAGACGGATGCCGTATCAGAAGCAGTGCAGATGGTAAGTATACACTATGTGTGATCTAGAAACTGACAGCACAGATATAAACACATCTGTGCTGTCAGTTTCCATGGCTGTAAAAGTATGTTTACAAAGAGTTTTTGGGTAAAATATCGCCATATTTCGATAAGTACGTCTGTAATCATGATCATTATTTATGGACATAATTATCAAAATACAGCCGTATTTTTCCCTCAGAAAACAATCAGTAAAAATACCCTAAAAGAGAAGGACAAAAATTAGTAAAAAGCTTGTGGTTCTTGATACATCTTGCACATCTTACTCCAGCTGACTTTAATTTAATGTGTGAAATGTCGGCTTCCTTATGTGTTTATAAGACATTTCCTTCACATTTTTTAAATCTCATGTTTCATGCAGTTCCGAACACATTGGACGCTTGGATTTATACTTACATAAATGTCATCCTAAAAGTTGTACAGGTCTCTCACTCACTGCATTGCTATTGCATCATGTTGGAGGCCTCTTTACAACAACACTGAGGTACTCTGTAAGGAGATAGAAGTAATTCATTAATAACTATATGGCCTACATTCCCTGGGAGGATCTCACAACCCATAACTACTGCCAGAACCACAGGAAACCAGATTTACAAGGTATAATTCCCACTTTGTCTGCTAATTTGCTGAGCATTTAATATAAACATATTGGGTACTTTCCACCAAGCAGACAGGGTGGTTAAATCTTTTTTCAATAAGGCGTAACCCAAAGTTTTTGGAGACCAGTCAAGAAAAGAATAATTCTTATTTAATTATCTTACGTGCACAAGTTAAACTGAGTTTTAGGCAACACCTTAGGCCTTCTAGTTAGGTCTCATGGACTTAGCTGAGATGCACGCACAGAGCGTGTAAGGCATCATTTATGCCAATGGCACACTGCACACAGCATGTGGATTCATATGGAATAAATCTGTATAACCCTGTATGAAATCACCGGAGACCATCAGTAAACAATGACTTCATTTCACTTGCCATTAGCATTTACGTGATGTATCATTATCTCCTAGAGACACTATATAATCATAGACAGTCACAGACAAGAACATACGTAATAGCATCCGTCATTAATAAATATGAACCAATATACCAATTTATTTCACAGAATCCCAGGAGAATTACTACTATGCAAATAGCTTCTTTCAGGAGTTCGTCAGTCTTGGGATTTATTTAGCATATCCACGTGGAACAGTCTGTTCCTTTTATAATGGAGAGGCTATTTGTTGTTTATGTGCATCGCTCGAATCTAAGAGTACAAGATGTGACTATAGTTTTGTCTGTGGAAAATGCCAAGTTCATAAAGATTTAATAGGCCAGTTAAAGATATCTTATTATCTTATATGTTGATAAGATTCAGCTGCTTTTAGTGCTCTACTATTCATTCTTATCTTTTTCTTTATATAAATATTATCCACAGCAGTCATTTTAGTTCCTAATAAAATTATTTAGGGCACTGCCATATTTGATACCTATATGCTGGACAGACTCTGCAAAAGCAGCGAAGGCCCGAAGCATTATTAAGCATTACAAGTGCCATTTATGATACTGACCTTATCTTATGAGGCCGAAGGGCATGTTTTGGTCTCTTGGTTTCCACTTACATACACTGGGACCTGGTTGCAAGTGTTGTGATTGCTGTGTTTTGCTACCTATACACCCCCTATAGGTACACTCCTGCCAGTTACTTTTCCATCCACCAGTCACTAAAGGAAAATCAAGATATTCCAGATCTCAAGAGGATGTTTATTTAGGGGCAAAGAGAAGGTTGCCTGCCTGTGTCTCTAGAGTCTGAGATGCCACGCTTATATGGAGAATACATATTTATCATTACCATTTACTATAATTATTAGATACAGTGTAACATTATTTTAATTATGAAAAATGCATGTATTTCATCAGTTTCGGCAAAGGACAGCTAGGATTTTATAATGTATAAATCATAAAAATATAAAATGTTCCTATATCCTATATAAGGAGGATGCGATTAAAGTGTGAGCACTTCTTGTAAAATTATACGTTCTCTCATTCAGATCTTATTGGTTAAGACTGGCCTTTAAAACCTCTCTTTCTGTATACATGTTATTTTACCATACATATACAGTGGTACCTTGGTTTAAGAGTAACTTGATTTAAGAGCGTTTTGGTTTAAGAGATCACAGTTTTTCAAAATTGTGACTCGGTTAAAGAGCATTGCTTTGGTTTAAGAGCTCCCTGTACTGGGTGAGAGCGGGAGTGGGGGAGGGGAATGGTCTGCATAGCGGGGCCTACAGCACTGTACTCTGACCCAGGAAGTGTCCCTCACCTTCCAAATCATAGCAGATCCACTTTAGGCTGTGGCTTACATCAGGGGACAGGACTGTGGAGGTAATCTCTTCATAGCTGTAACCCCTTTCCCTGGACAGAGAGTGCTGCATGTATGTGCCCACATCTTCCCTGCTCATTCCTTCATGCTCCCTGCAGTCTCTGTCAGCCCTTATGTTTCCCATCCTCTCCATTACTGTACATTAACTTATTATATCACATATTCTGCTGTTTCCGAATGTTTCATATGTTTTATATGTTATTCAGAATAATAAATCATTATTTTTGGGGTGTGGAACCAATTGTCTAAATTTTATATGATTTCTTATGGGAAAATTTGCTTTGGTTTAAGAGTGATTTGGATTACAAGCACGATCACAGAACGAATTATGCTCATAATCCAAGGCACCACTGTAATTGCTTATGTATATTGGTATTAGAAATACATGCTGTGTTCAGAATTACATTTGTATTTACATATCAAAATGCTTCTAAAGCTGTTAAAATGATACTTTAGGAAAATATATTTTTAAATCCACTGTTGTCAGAGTTGTTCAGATTTGTAAATTACTTCTATAAAAAAAAACTCCAGTCTTCCAGCACTTATCAGCTGCTGTATGTCCTACATATAGTAGTGTGTTCTTTGCACTCTGAAACAGTGCTTTCTGCTGCCACCTCTGTCCGTGTTGGAAACCAGAGCAGTAGTATATTCCCATAGGAAGTTTGTCCTGCTCCTGACATGGACAGAGGTGGCAGCAGAGAGCACTGTGTCGGACTGCAAGGAATACACCACTTCTGCAAAGCATACATCTGGGTGGTGAGATCTCCAGTGATCACTTAAACAGAGGGACAGAATCATTCTGCTAAGCGCTGTGCCCCTTGTCTGCTCAGCTCTGTCATGGTAAGCTAAGTCATGCAGGTGTATGGATCATGGAATATCTGCAAGACTTTCTATGAATCCATACACTGCTCACTCGGTCCTCCACGGAAAGCTAAGCAGGGCTGATCAGAAGCAATGGGCACACTGCTCGACAGAGCTCTTCTCCCCCTTCATCTTAGCAATTGGTGGGAGTCTCTGCATTCAGATCCTCACTGATCAAACATTATGACGTCACTTTAAAGCAGGCATAGGGAACCTTCAGCCCTCCAGCTGTATCAAAACTACAATTCCCATTATGCCTGGACAGCCAAAGCTAAAGCTTCGGCTGTCCAGGCATGATGGGAATTGTAGTTTTACAACAGCTGGAGGGCCGAAGGTTCCCCATGCCTGCTCTAAAGGTTGGTCATAAGAAATGCAATTATCAGCAACTGCATGCCCGTAGAGTTGAACTCATCTGCCAAACTTCATGAGTTTTGTATTGTTCTAAAGGCATACTAGGTGGGTTTCAGACTGATATATACTGCATAGAAGTCTATGGCCAGCAGTTTCTCAATCTGAGGTTGTCAAGTTGTTGAAGCCTCCAAGGCTTTTGTGTAGATTTCATTGTTTTTCTGACTCACTAAAGCACATTTCAAGGCTAACTGATGTAAGTTTCAGAAACGTTGGTAAGGATTACGATGAAAGGAGAGGCCCAGGCGCATTACAATGTTTTAGCTAGATAAAGAGAGGAAAGCTTTGTTGTATAGTATAACGCCATCAGGTATGTGACAAAATGTGATGTAAACTTATCACTGACTGGCATATTCTAACATAAGTTGAGAAAAAAAAAAACTCTCAGATTCTATAATATTAACATACAACTGATTTTCGTTGTGTACAAGCTGAAGATAATGGAATAAATAAAATATGAAACCTAATAGGGATATGGACTGGATATAGTGACAGTTTTTTATTAATATTTTATATAGAAAGTAATGAGGTATGTCATGTTTTGCCTTGTTCTTTTACATATAGCACCAACATATTCCATAGCTCTGTACAGAGTTTGGCATCACTCACATCACTGAGATTGGTTCCGTGTGAGTGTTTATGTGAACTTGTATTGATGTAAATGGGCTGTGAGCCCAATGACGACAGAGGCTGATGTGAGTGTATTGCTTGCGTAGGGCTGTGGAATATGCCGACACTGCAATACACAACTATACAAGGTTTGAAGTTTTGTGTGTAAATGTCAACTAAAGAGATGGAATTTGTAAAGCTATAAGTAATGAATATAGTGAATAAATACAAGACATCGGCACCACATTTCAGTACAAAGTCATAATTTATTCTATTCAGTATAAAAAGTCATAGTTCTGTAATAAAAATGTCTTCTCCCTGGAGAAGAAATATATTATTTTACATCATAAATAAGATCATAAGAGCCTATATACAATTGTCAGCAAACTCAGAAGAAGGCTCCGGCCTAGTGCTTTTTGTCATCAGTGCTTTGGAAACTGAAGCTGGTCTTGAATTACGAACAGGAATTACAGTACCAGAAAATACTGAGGTATTTCTTCTTTGCTTCGTTGAAAAGCTGAAATCTTAGGCATCTGAAGGCAGGACAAAAACTGCAGAATAAATAAGGACGTACATTTCTTCTTTACAATTTACAGGCAGCAGCCTTGCTTCAACTAGTAGCAGTACAAAAAGTTCAGGAATGGAAATACTGTTGAATCCCCATTAAACGGGGATTATAAACACGATTCGGACATAAAACAAAAGGCATTTGTGACCTGTCTTTTTTCTGATTTTCTAAGTGGTCAGGACATAGGTCCAAAATCATGACAAGTCATGTCAGTTGAGTGTTCAATGTGGTTTCACCAGTTCATTTTGTTCTTCAAGCCTAGTTGACTGTGATGGCTTTTAGAACAACACAAAATCATAAAGATAAAATAAAAAAAAAATTATTGCACTTCGAGTAACACATTTAGTCCATGTGCTTCAGTCCAGTTCTTTGTGCTGTGTCCCTTAGCAGCTTGGCGATGTAGTGATTGGACTTTGAAGGTAACTCAGAGAGCTCGCTGCTGGGTGAACAGGGATGGAAACTGGGAAATTGAAGACAGTAGTGGTAGATGTTCCCCTGTCCAAAACAGATATTGAGGGGCTACCAACTTCTGCCGAACAGGATGGGGCTAGTACTTGAGACTCAAACTGAAGAAGCTGTCCCATGAAACTGAAATTGGGGGAAATGATGCTCCTTCTTTGCTTGACAAACTCAAAAGCTTCATCCAGCTTCACACGGTTAGTCCTCATAAGATAGGCCAAGCAGATGGTAGCTGAACGAGAGATGCCAGCTTGACAGTGGACAAACACTCTTCCACCTTTATTTTTGACAGAGTCTGAAAATAATCAAAATGATAGGTTATTATAAACTTATAACAATATCAAATATAGAAAAGTTTTCCTTTCAGAACAAAAAAAGGGAAGTGGTTTGCTGCCCAGTAGGGAAGTTTCTATCACTGAACACTAGGGGGCAATGTTAAACACAAAAGGAGCTAATCCTATTCAACATTTATATGGTAATCTTGTCTGTCTACATATAAACAATGAGCTTTCTGCAGTTTTGAAGCATAGTTTGAAAAAAAAAAGGTCTACACATTAGAAAAAGTAATATAAAAGTAATGTAAAACTAACCTGGGATCATTTCAAAAGTGAACAAATATACTAATGTGTAAATTAACCTATTATTGTGTAAACTTTCTATTGTTCATAAATAGATGATCTAAAAAAATATTTACCTATAAAATCAATAGCTTCATTGAACCAGGAGCTGATGTCGGCCTTATGACTGTCTTCCACAGGAATGCTCTTGTACTGGTAGTGTCCTTCAAAGTGGTTGGGGCAATTCGCAGAAACATTGATCAGCGCCGTGATGCCAAGAGTGTCCAGCATGTCTTTTCTAGATGCATGGTATGCGCTGCCCAAGTACAAAAAAGGCAAGATTTCTACTGGTCCACCCTATAATAAAGCAAGAAAAGAGGCAAAATGGTTATTCATTTGATTACATTGGCAAACCTGCAGTTATTCACTAAGCAATGGGTGTTTGATATGTAAACATTGTATTGGGCAATGCGGGCAAAGTCAGCTTTTGGGAGAAGTTACTGCTTACATTGGGCATTGTCTATAGTAAGTAGTGTGCACAGGGCTAGGTAATTGGGAGTGGTGAGGAAGTGAGAAGCTTGTTTGACCTTAACCCTTTCCTAGTATAAAAAATTAAAGGGACATCATTTATACCAACCTGATCATATAGTGGGGTGCCACAGGGGGTACAGTTGGAATCTGCGCTGCCTGGAACGCTGTTGGCACTTAAGGGCAGACTCAGTCCCACTGGAGGAGAACATTTGTTGCAGAATTCAGGGCACTCAGAAGAGAATGCTTCATAACCACCTGAAAGAGAGAATATCGATTATTGGTTAGATTACATGACATTACATTACATGACAAGGGCTATAGCTAATAACACAGTGTGGGTATTGTCAACGAGAGTTTTGGAGGGAACATTCAATGTACCTTTCAGAAAGAAGATCCTGCTGCCCCGGGGGTCTCTGCACAGAGCAGTGACTGCCAGCATCATGGTGCTGTCCTTCCTGAGGGGCTCCAGCTCACATGTCCTCTCATCCAGCAATACAACAGCCTCATACAAGCCTGCGATCAGCCGGCAACGCTGCTCCTCATTGGGGATGATGTGTTCCAAGCCCATGCTGCCCTTCGCCCTTCTCTTCACTATGGTGCTGAACCTGACATTGCTGGAGCCCATGATGTGGGAAGAGCTGAAGGAAAAAAACGATCTACAGTCCAGCACCAGGCACTTGTGCGCCCTGTCTGCCAGGAGGGCTTTCAATGTACTGCAATCCATGCCACAAATCTCCATGTTGACCATAGCTCTTCTCCGTGAGGGGCTCAGTAGGTTCAATCCGTGCGTCTTCAGACCTGCTGCAGTGCACTAGTCCAGTGGATGGCTTGTAACAGAGGAAGGCTGTAGTCCAATGCAGTCGCCTTGTGACCACTTTGTCTGAGAATTGCAGGAATAATAAACTTGCTATAAATATAAATAATCGAGTCCTGTGAGGAGAGCCGCCAGCCCTTGTTTCTTGTGTCCTTGTGTTACTTGCTTTGGCTGGCTGGCTTTATCCTGCTTTAGAACAGTGAGCTCAGACAGGCTATTTATACAGAGCGGGAGGAGGCTGGCTTTTTTATGAATGGGATGGGTCGTGTCTAGAAGGGGGCAGCATCTGCTAGATCTGGTGACGTGAGAGCTACGTAGCCTTCAGCAGTCATGTGATCCCTCCTGCATTTCCCTCCTTTCTAGTCGGTGCACAGCTTGCCTGGGGCTACTAGCTGGGCACTGGCTGCACAATGTGGCCCAAGGGTGGTGTGGGGGATGTTGTTGTTGTATTTAGTTAGAGAGGACATTAGGTGCTAATGTGCTGAGTGTTTGTACTGTGCGCATAGTCTGGAGGAGTTTGTTGTGTGTAGGAGTTTATGTGTGAGGGGAGACTGAGGTCTAGGAAAGTGCAATGAGTTATTATTAGGGTACTGCTACATTTGGAATTTAATGTATGGTACAGGATAGCTGGTGTTTTCGTGGTTAATATGCTGTAAACAATGTTGGTAGTGCTTGGTTATGAAGATTTACATGGTCCTTTAGGGGTTACTGTGCCGTACAAGAGATCATAGTGGAGGTTAATACATAATACTGGGGTTTGGTGCTTAGGGGGGTAAACACATGATACAGTGGGCAGATGGTTTGGAGGATAATACATGATATAGAGGGTTGGTGCTTTTGGGGTTAATACATGATATGGAGGGCTGATGATTTGGGGGTTAATACATGATACAGGGGTTGGTGCTTTGGGTGTTTATACATGATATGGGGGGCTGATGATTTGGGGATTAACACTGGATACAAGAAGGTGGTACTTTGCGGGTTAACTGCTGGCATGGTGCTTTGCTATTATGAGTACTGGTGTGGGGGATTTATATGATTATGTGCGTCATGGATGATATATACACAAACATAAAGGAGACTTGAGTGTAAAACTAGCTGTATACTAGGAGTCACAATCATATCATATACCATGGATATTGGGGCAGAATAACAAGGTTGGATAACAATCCTTTGCTCTTGGTAAATAAACCCCCCTCATCATGTACAAGATGCTAAAACATGTAATTTTCACTACTGTGGTTGTCTTCAATCCAAAGTGACAGAGTGGGGGGCTTCCCACAGTCCAGTTACTGTTAAACTGCCTAAACTGAAGTCGCTGCAAAGAAGATTTGCCGGGAGTAAATCTATTCTAAACACAAGTGAATGGGATGTTCCACATGTACTTTACAGTGACATAATCTAAACTCCCAGCTTTGACCCGCCCCTCCATATGTACTGCCAAGAACAATGACGTAGACTAAGCTGCAAAGTCTAACACTCATAGACACACGCTCTGAGCCATGGCCCTGCCCAGGCAGGAAATACACTGCTGTAACCCTATCCAGCAGCACAAAGGCCCAAGGGAGGCTTCACAGACCGCTTAGAATAAGAAGCACGCAATGTTCTTTTCAATAGGATTCCACACACATACAGAAATGATTAAATACAAATCGCTGGCCCACTTTTATGATGTTTTCACTAATATCTAGAATCTGAATGGGAGAAGAGTGAAATCATGTGTGAGCACTTTACTTGGAATCTTTGTTAAGGCCAAAAATTACAAACAATGACCACATAGAATGATAAAGAAGGACACACAGTGTCACTTGATGCATGTTTTCACAAAATACTTGAATTCCTGCAATATTTCAGCTCATATCCAGATAAAATATGAAACAATATTTTATAAACTCTTCAATTATTCACACATAAGGCCACTGTTATACTTTCATTGGTCATGATGACATCATTGTGAACATTGTTTTTGTTTTAAGGAGCCTTTACACCTAGGATATGTATGATTATAATGAGATCCATCTGGGTTTTATTTTTCTACTAGATAGAATAGTGCTGTAGAGGGGTTACGGGAAACCTGGGGGAACTAAATCGTACTACCAATGTTAACTGAGACTGATCTGAAATAAGTTAGATGTTTGATAAATAAGTTGAAGATTCTTTCAGAAAATTGTTGCAGTTGACAAGAGAAAAATGTTGACATTTGCCTCCATTATTTCTGCAAGATATCTGCATCTCTGAACTCTTCTATATGTTTGTTAGACACACATTGTTTACTCATTTGTTTGTTGTTTATTTTTAAATAAATATTTACACTAAAGAAAGAAAACATTTGGGAAAAGTTTATCAAAACAATGCCAAAAAGAAGAGGACCATGAAGCCACATTTTAATGTACTTATCATGACTGCAGGACAATTGGCTCTTTCAACCATGCATAGACTAACATAAGGCTATGTGGGGATCTAAGTTTGGTTGGGAATATATTGGGGGGGGGGGGTTATAGGTCTTGTGACCATAATATGGAATTTAACATGTTACTGTTTAAACTGACAAACAAGAGTTATTCTAGCTAGTTCAAAGGAAGAATATAAGTACTGAAAACATTGGTGTAGTATCCCTTCATACGAGCAACATTTCTATTGTTATTTATTGACTTATAATGTGATACAGTGAATATGTGAGCAGTTACTGTAAAAAAAAGGAACAACAGTGTGGAAGATTTTGCCAGTGTTGGTCAAAACATCCTGATGGATCGAAGACAAAAGCCTTCTAAGCCCATTGATTTCACCTAAGTTTCCCACACCCCTTTGTGATTTAGGAGCAATGATGTCTGAAAAGGAAGGAGATCCAGGGCAGAGACCCCAGTGTATTATACTTTGAATACTGTGGGGTTGGAAAGCTTATCCTTCAGTGGGTTTGTATGCAAATAACAAGTCTTCTTAGGAGTCAAAAGAGTAACAAAACAGTTAAACTGACCCTTCAATAGGGAAATAGCTGAACAGTAAATAATAGTTAACCATTAACCTGTCGGGAGCAAAGATCATTTCAAGCAGGAAAATTACAGGGAACATTTTTTTTTTCTCTTTTCTTACTACTCACCTGCTATGACTTCAGTATTTACGTATAGATTGCTGCTCATTTTCAGCTTGAAATGACTCTTAAAGTAAAGAATGGAAATGGGCTGTGCACTTGGCGTGTTTACACTTTTCCAAATGATTTCACAGAATTGTAATGACTGGTACATATTGCTATTCAGGCAAACATATCAAGCTCCGTAGCAGGAACAAAACACTTGTATAAGACCAGGTCATACAGCACTAAAGAAGTATATTCTGTCTATAGAATGTCATTTTCTATAGAGCATAATGTAAACAGAGCAGACATGTTAGCATTCTAGGTTCACACAACATTTGCAGTCTGTTTTCCTGTATTTCATTAGAAAGATATATGTCATATAGACAAACGTGTTTTTGGCATATATTTGGCTAGTACACATTAGTATACCTTCTATCACTTGTTTTGTAGGCAAGTATAAGGTAAGTGTAGGGCTCCCATTACACGGAGCGATTCTGGCAATTATCGCTCCGTATAATATAGACAACGATTAGCCGATGACAAACAATCATCGGCTGATCACTGGTTTAGGTTTGGACCTAAAATCGTTGGCTGACGATTGCCCAAACACCTGATACCTTACCTCTCGCCACTTCCGGCGACAGGTCTCTCAGACACTGCAGCTGCCAGGACCGGGAAGCTACGGAGCACAAGAGAGAAGACCGAGAGCAGGGAGAGGTAAGGTATCAGGTGTTTGGGCAAAGGCTGCATGGACATCCCTAACAATGTCCATACAGCCCTTACTGACTATCAGGCCGTCTAAGAGGTCTAGCAGATTGGCGCTCGTTTACTAGGATGCTGGGGCTGTAGTCAGCCCATGTTTTAGGACCCTAAGTATAGTATGCCAGATGAGCATCTCTGCTGGAAAAAGAGACGGTAATGAGCTGTTGCAGGACACCTCTAGAGATAAAAATGATCGACAAGTGGAAATCCAACAGTCCAATCTTTCCACAACAGCTAGATCAAGACTCCTCTATATCCATTGGCCTGTGCCGCCAAATAAGCAGGTTCGCCATAAGGAATCTGCTTTAGAGGGGTGAGCAAGTCCTATCTTCTAGTAACACTTTCCTTTATGTATATATGTGTTTCTTCAAATATTATACCATGCCAGATTAAAAGATTTAAAGCCTGGTTCACAAAATATTATCCATTATTATCAGTTTCTGGGAAAAAACTGACGTGTTTTTCTAAGCCTGGATAACTCCTGTAACATTATAACTATGATAGCCAACTGTATTTTAAAGAAAAATAATTATATATACAGACTTATTGTTTTCATAAGATAAGGGGGGGGGGGGAATCTACTTTTTTATATTGTCCATCTTGACATGTAAAGAGCAGTCCATATTTGAACAAAAGCCAAAATACAGTTATGGGCTATGTTCCCACTAGGGGATCAGGTAGTCATATAATGGCAAAAGGTGGACTTCTATCGATGATGATCATGAACATTATTTGCGTCTGGTATTATCAATAAATAGCCGCCTTTTCCCGCTAAAATGCTGTAGGGGAAACATGGCCACAGACAAGTAATTGCATTTTCTTCTAAATATTCCCTCATGATAAAGGTGTATATTTGTCTTTCTTACTAGGGTCAGGTGCCCTCCCAGACCTGTGTAATAGTTTTTCGGATGTCCTATATGTATCACTGTTCTACTTGTGTGAACATCTTATACATTAGCTTGAGACGCTTGGAAGCTTTTACAGGACTGCTTTAGGTAAATCGATAAGAACAAAGGTTTAGTACACTCTGTCTAGCTGAACTACTACCAATAAAGCTGTCAGTACTGGTGTCATGTGATACTGACATGTGTAGAGCTGCCTTTAAGTTCTATACTGACAAAGAACTTTGGTGCACTGTAAGGTGTCACTCATATGTCACAAATATGAGCTCATAAGTTGTACGTGCTATATAGTCTATGATTTTTGTATGATCAGAGTTTTACTATACATTTCACCGGTTTATAAATACATTTAAAAAGAGTTAACTAAACGTATATGGCAGTGCAATGTAATCTCTTGGCCTATTGTATTGGTAAATAAAAATGTATCCATGTCAGATCCAATCAAGATAAACATCAGATTCTTTCTGAATTTCAGTAGTGAAATCCTGTTTAAGAGTCAGATTAATTATGGTTTGGGACCATATGAAAATGTTCATGACAAGCAATACTGTGACCCCAGCAAGCACACTGGTACCCATACGTTTGGGCAGTCGTACTCAGTTGGGGCCCAATCCCAGAGTATGAGCATCAGCTGTCCTCCTCACCCCTGCTGTCTGAACCAAGAGGAGAGACTGTGTACTGATGGAGGAATGACTCTTCTCTGTAGCTTCTATTGATAATGATCATAAACATTATTTGCGTGTCTTTATCAATAGACGTCCGCTTTTTCCACTAAAATGCTGTAGTGGAAACATGGCCATAGTCAAGTAATTGCATTTTCTACTAAATATCCCCCTAATGATTAGGATGCCCACTTGTTCTTCCTACTAGGGTCAGGTGCCCTCCCTGACTTGTGTAAGAGTTTTTTTGGATATCCTATATGTATTACTGTTTTACTTGTGTGAACATCTTATACATTCGCTTGGAAGCTTTTACCTGACTGCTTTAAGTAATTCGATAGGAACAAAGGTTTAGTTAGTCTAGCTGAAATACTACCAATAAAGCTGTCAGTACTGGTGTCATGTGATACTGACGCTTGTAGAGCTGCCTTTAAGTTCTATATTGACAAAGAACTTTGGTGCACTGTCAGGTGTCACTCATATGGGTGAGTCACAAATATGAGCTCATACGTTGTACGTGCTATATAGTCCTTGATTTTTGTATGATCAGAGTTTTACTATGCATTTCACCAGTCTATAAATACATTATGAGACAGTTTACTAAATATGTATGGCTGACACAATTTAGCAAAATCTGCTATTGAAAAAAAAAGCCTAACAGCCATTTTAGAGTAGGATGTTGAGAAAGTTTCCGTTGCGGTGGCTCACAGCTCACAATCACGAGAGCCACAGGAAATGAAGTCAGCAGCTCTAGCCTACTCTATAGACCACATTTTAGATGAAAATACATTGTGTACTGATCAAAATGCAATTGTTCATAGTGAAACACTGAGACATATCACAACTGCATATGGTAGACTTGGTTGTTGTCGGTGATATATAATGATAAGGTTGGGATGAAACCGATTATTAGTAAAATGAAAGGGGCTGTTTAGGAATATCAAAAATGTGGTCTCTGTTTTGTTTACTAGAAATAGTGCCATTACTGGCCATAAGCACTGTCCGGTATTAGGGTATGTTCACACATCACTATCCAACATGTATCTCTGTGACAGAAAACCATGGTGTGAATCTGAACAAGAATTAGCAACAATGTTATTCATGGGGCTAATATTCAGGATTTCCACAGAAATAAGTAGCATGCTACTTTTTCCCATAGCACTTTTTTTTCTGGGGTGGTACCAAAAAGTGAACGGAAAATTTGTGTCACATCTAAACAGGGTTGTGGAAATCCAATCTGCATTCAAGGGATGTGGATTGTCATGGGATCTGATGTAGAATTTGTTATAGTAATCTTCCCTAAAGTCTGTTTTAAATTCAACAGTTGTAAACTAGTCCTTACAGTTCAACCATTCAAGTAGAATCATATATCTTTCTACATAGAGAGACATGGCTCTCATATACAAAAGTGTCAAGGAGATATGATAGGTTCACTAATTAATAAATCTCCACATAAACTAATTTGTATCGACAGATGTGACCATGGCATGTAAAAGGTTAACCTACCAGGAATGGAGGTTTCTCTGTTCCTGGTAGATACTATGGGGACCCAACTGACAGCTGAACTCCGTAAAAAGGCAATAGAAGAAGCACCTTTAATGACCTTCATGGAGGTGTATCGTCAGTCATGGAGAGGTTAATATAATGTTTCTGTGTGTGTCTGTATATAGATAGATATATTTTCTGTAACTTCAAGTGATATTGTCACCCTTCTTACTCTATGTGTGGTTCTCCGCACCATCCACAAACTTAGATGCTGCACATTCCATATATACCTGTATAACACTTGTCTGTGTCTTCTTTCTGCTCTAAAATCAGTGGGCAGTGCCACCTCGATGGAGCTTCATGATAGATAGGCACTTTACCAACCCGGGAGATAGAATCTAACTGCCACTGTCCATATAGGAGATGGCCCAGCTGCCATGAAACCCCACCTAGGTGCTATGGTCCACCGATAAAATGAAGCGATTTTAGAACAGAAAGACGACACAGACAAGTGTTTTACAGGTATGTATAGAATGTGCAAGACCTAAGCTTGTGGATCAAGGGGGGGAGGGCAATATCACTTTCCGTTTGTGAGCAATTCAGAAACTCACAGACCCTTATGGATGACTGGAACAGACAATGCCGTAGGTTCTCTTACCGACAATGTAAAAAACATCACTGTCTGCAGCACATTTCTCATAATCTGAACTTGGGGGAAGCCTGTATGACAGGTCTAGCATGTTCATTTTGTATACCAGTTTTTGCTGCAAATAACTTGCACAATGTCGGACTATTGTAAGGCTTAGCCATGCCCCCTATGCTGTATGTCATACACAGACTCACATATGGACGCCTAGCAGTCTAGTATTTGTTCCTTCTTATTGAGCGGACATGACACACTGTTCGGGTTCTGTCAACTTCTGCAGCCGCTGAGCATTTGGAGAACGTTGCTGAACCTGAACAGTGTGACTGGTCCACTCAACACTACTCCTTATTTCTCAAGATTTATGGTTATTTTAGCAAATTGGGTTTTGTAAACTAATTGCTTTTCTGTTTATAGACAGGATAACAATGCAGACAGTATAAGTATAATATCATCCTTAAACCTTTACTCGATGATAGACAATAGTGGAGTTTAACAAAAAAGGGAAGTGATAATTATGTGTATTCTGCCTTCTGGTCACATGCTGAACAATATGTCAGTGAGGAATTATCTGGTGTCGGTGTACATGGAAAGTCTTACTAACAGGAGACCAGCAGGTGGCTTTACAAGTCACTTTTCCTGGCCTTTATGTGTACACTTACTTCACATTATAAGGCAGGTTTCAAGGAAGATGAGGGTCATGTGATTGTGACGTTTCAAGGAGAGGCTAGGAGACTCATGAGACACGTCACAGTGACTCGTGAAGTGCATTGTGTTTGTGTGTGTTTATATGTGTCACATTACATATTTGAGTAAGAGGGGTTGGGCTGAAGGAAACAAATGCTGCATATGTCATAGGTTGACTACAGTGGCAGGTGACGTCTCTGATACAAGATGTCTTAAGGCATAAACAACACTTTTCTGTGGTTAGCATTTCACTATACATAAACAATGTTACATTGTGTGAATGAAATATACAGAACTTGTAAAAAAAAAAAAAAAAAAACTTATAATAGGTTATTTTAAGTAAAAGCCAGATGAAAAATATAATCTTAAAGGCACATGGAAGTTAACCCTGACGGTGAGGAATAGATATAGTAGTTTTTTCACACTCAATCTAATTTCTAATACCCCAGAGGAGCAGTGTAATATAATCTCTTGGCCTATTGTATTGGTGAATAAAAATGTAGCCCTGACCGATCCAATCAATATATTCTTCATATTATTTCTACTTTTTTATATTGTCCATCTTGACATGTAAAGAGCAGTCCATATTTGAGCAAAAGCCAAAATACAGTTATGAGCTCTGTTCGCACTAGGGGATCAGGTAGTCATATAACGGCAAAAGGCTGGCTTCTATCGATAATGATCATGAACGTTATTTGCGGCTGTTATTTTTAATAGACGGACACTTTTTCCTGCTAAAATACTGTAGTGGAAACATCGTCATACCAAGTAATTGCATTTTCTTCTAAATATTTCCTCATGATAAAGGTGTACATTTGTCTTTCTTACTAGGGTCAGGTGCCTTCCCAGACCTGTGTAAGAGTTGTTAGGATGCCCTAAATGTATCACTGTTCTACTTGTGTGAACAGCTTATACATTAGCTTGAGACGCTTGGAAGCTTTTACAGGACTGCTTTAGGTAAATCGATAAGAACAAAGGTTTAGTACACTCTGTTAGTCTAGCTGAACTACTACCAATAAAGCTGTCAGTACTGGTGTCATGTGATACTGACATGTGTAGAGCTGCCTTTAAGTTCTATACTGACTAAGAACTTTGGTGCACTGTCAGGTGTCACTCATATGGGTGAGTCACAAATATGAGCTCATAAGTTGTACGTGCTATATAGTCCATGATTTTTGTATGATCACAGTTTTACTATACATTTCACCAGTCTCATACATTATGAGAGAGTTTACTAAACATACAGTATATAGCAGTGTAATATAATCTCTTGGCCTATTGTATTGGTATCTGTAGCCCTGACAGATTCAATCAATATATTCTTTTAATTCTTTCTAAATTTCAGTGGTGAAATACTGTATAAGAGTCAGATCAGTTATGCGTTAGGACCATATGAAAATGTACATGACAGGCAATACTGTGCCCACAGCCAGCACACTGGTACCCTTACATTGGGGCAGTTGTACTCAGTTGGGGTCCAATCCCAGAGTATGAGCATCAGCTGTCCTCCTCATCCCTGCTGTCTGATCCAAGAGGAGAGACTGTGCAGTGATGGAGGAATGACACTCCTCTGTAGCAGCAGCCTGCAAACTCCATAGTACCATAGTACCGGCTGGTGCTGCGGCATAAGAGGCCCGACCCTCTTCTGTGAGCAATCACTGTCACCAACTTCATACAAGTTAAGAGAGGGAGGAAAGGAGCCGAATGGGAGAGAGAAAGTAAGAAGAAAGAAGAGACAAAGGGGCACAAGAACAGCCGGAATGCTACTAAGTAGGTAATAAAAATAGAATTTCTTATATAACACACATGGGGTTCCTAGTTGTGTACCTTTACGTATCTCATGTTAGCAACCCCTTGTGCCTTAGTAACGTTAAAGCGAGTTAGGCCGGTTTCAGGCAAACATAGTACAACCACATTTCTTTGTCCATCTTATAGCGCCAAACCCCTATGATACTTTCAGTTTGGGTCCTGCGGCTGTATTATGTATTATACTTATCTGAAACTGTCCTTACATGGAGTAGGGCTGGGTTCTCACAATAGTTTATTCTTGTGATTTTCTTGTGATTTACCCTGAATTGCCACATTTTAGCACCTCAGCTTTTACACACAATACATGTTTAACAATTTCTTTTACCTGTACTACGCAAGTTGGTCTTTACATTCTTCTAACAATCTAAAACTAAAATACGCCATAACTTCTCATTTCTGTCACCAAGACTTTGCTTGTGCTGCACCAGTTCTTTGGAGTGCCATAGCCAAACCCCAGCTTGCAGACCACACCTTTGTCGCTATGTCTGATTACTATGGCAGAAACATTTGAAATCTGGGTAAACGTCTTTGATAATGTATTATTATGATAAAACTATCATGTCAGATGCATACATGGGGTGGGGGGAGTCTTTGACATACTGTACTGTACACCTATGATGGATGCCACACTATTAATAAAAATATGTACCGTGCTGTATAAGTTTTATACCACACAATGGTATACTTTTTATCAGAGGATCTAACTCAGTATAAGGCTATGTTCCCACGACAGGAGCAGGCTATTTTTTACCGGCAAAAGGCAGCCATGATCATAAACATTATTTGTGGCCATCATGTCATGCTAAAATCCTGTCTTGGGAACATAGCCTGAACAGAACGACTGAAAAGAGGTTAAAATTACACACTTTCTGGCAATGGATGTTTTGGAAGCTATCCTGGAACTTACATATAAAGGCACTGCTGGACAATGTTTAAAGGGGTACTCCGGCCCTGAAGCATAATCTGTGTACGCCCGGGGAGGGGGTTGAAATAGAAGCCGGCAGTGACTTACCTCCCCGGTTTCAATGGCGGCTCCCGGATCGCGCCACCCCGTACCCCCTGTCCCATGGCCGCTTCCTGGTTAGAGCTGCGGCATGAGACAGGACGTCTCAAGGCAGCTCAGCCATTCAGCGGCAGAGGCGGGACTCCGCTACGACCGCTGAATGGCAGAGCTGCTTAGAGACGTCACGTCTCAAGCCGCAGCTCTAACCAGGAAGCGGCCGTGGGACGGGGGTACGGGGTGGCGCGATCCGGGAGCCGACGCTGGAACCGGGGAGGTAAGTCACCGACGGCTTCTATTTCAACCCCCCTCCCCAGCCATACACAGATTATACTGCAGGGCTGGAATACCCCTTTAATGCAGTGTCAAACCAACCTAACCCTATGAAGGTCAATAGTCTGCATACAGAAGGCAGTGGTCTGGCAACTCAGATAATATTAGAACTGATTAATGAGTCTTTGTAAACCAGTGCAGAAAAGTTAAATATAAAATAAAAATATTAATATTAGTATATTAAAAACATATTTCAGTAAAATAAGTAAAGACAAGACTGTGCAACAGTAGAAGGAAACTGGTTTATTTACGCAAGTGTTTTACTTCTATTTAAAGCAGCAGATGACTTAGTGAGATCATCTGGAGACGGCTCATTTTTTCCACAAAAATATAATTTTGGTAAAGTACCTCCAATGACCAAACAAGTCCATAATGGATGAGGATAAATATTTTTACATGAATGTCTAACTTATTATATAATTACTGACTGCTGTAATACAGATTCTTAGCAAAGGTTAAAACTTTGGCTTAAACCTTAAAGAGGCACTGTTCTCACAAAAAACCTTTGACATGTCAAAAGTTGTGATCAATCCATGTCATAGTGTACAGACCCTGACTGATCATGGGAACCGGGAGAAGTTTGCGATGGATAGATAGATAGATAGATAGATAGATAGATAGATAGATAGATAGATAGATAGATATGAGATAGATAGATAGATAGATAGATAGATAGATAGATAGATAGATAGATAGATAGATAATAAACAGAGTTCCGCTGCACTCCTTCGGTGAAAAAATCAAAGTGCTTATTCCATATCAAAAGAGATTACATACTGCTGTAATTACTGTATGTAATCTCTTTTGATATGGAATAAACACTTTGATTTTTTTCACCGAAGGAGTGCAGCGGAACTCTGTTTATTATTTGTTGGAGGACGTGGATTCAGTCCTCAGCTGCTGCACCCTGCTCCACTATTACAAAGAGTGCACTCCATTACGGATTTTATAGATAGATAGATGGATGGATGGACGGACGGACGGACGGACAGACAGATAGATATTTGAGATGCTAAACATATCTACCTTTTGTCTGTATACCAAAACAGGGATCTGTTTGCTTAAGGTTGTGATCTTCATTGTCAGGAAAGTATGATTCACCCAATGTGACCAGTGATCTCACCTTGTATGGTGAATTACCACAGTTCTATCATGGTGAATTACCACAGTCCTATCATGGTGAATTAACATTTTTCGATTCATTAAATGAGTGCTGTTAAAAAAATTCATGGGGTGGGCCTCACATATGTTATAAATAAATAGTCACAGGACATTACAAACATTATGTCATATATCAAGACAGGAAGGTACTGAGGGAAGCTGAGGGCAACAGAAAGCCTTTACTTTAACTGCCAGTACTAGTATGAGGTCAGATCTCCAATATAAACCAGTGTACGAAAAAAACCTGTGTAATGCAGTGTTCATGTTTGAACACACTCATATTTACCAAGTGATTCAGCAAGCACAGCCAGGGTTAGCTGTTTAGAGAATCAGTGAATAAAGTGAAACTACCGTGAAACTTTCTCAAAGGACCAGCTCTTTGAGACTATCCTCATACATTTTTCAGTGGCCAAATTGTAACCACATTAGTTATGTCAACGCAATTTTTTGCTCTTTGGCTTCTAAAGGCTCTCTAAAAACTCTTTAATTTTTCCATTAACATAGTCATATGAGGTTTGTTCTTTGCTGAGCCAATTGTACTTTCAGGCTGGGTTCACACAGCAAAAGACACCAGCCGTTCTGTGACCCGGCCGTTTCACAGAATGGCCAGTGTCAGCAAAGTTAATTTCTATTAAATTCACCATTGCAAACCATTGCACACAATGGAAAGTGCGGCCAGAACCACACTCTTCATTGTGTGAGCTGTCAGGGCTCTGTGGCTGCTATTCAATGAATAGTGGCCGCACAAAACTGGCATGTCAGTTTTTGTTGCGTCGCTTGCAATCCCAGCCTTAGCATATACTGAATGTATACACTCCGGCCGGGATTCCATTGTCTGCAGTGCAACATATTTCCTATTAATCACAGCCTTTGTTGCAAATCGGCAACAACAGCCGTGATTAATAGAAAACTTATGTTGTGTGAACTTAGCCTTAAATCCATTCTTTAGCTTACCATAAAAAGGCCTCTAGCTGCCACTGACAGACAACTGGCACCCATGTTATGAAATAACGACCTAGATTCTGTAATTGCTTTTGACTGTGATATTTTGTGTTATTTTGTGCTAATTTTATCCAAGCCATTATGGGATTGCAGACATGATAGTATAATGATGGATTTTTTCATATCAGAGTAACAATTTCCAGGATTTGTTGAGAGAATAATAGAGATATATTAGTTATTGCAGTAACATTTTTAGTTGCCGAATAAGAGAAAGTCTTCCTAAATATATTACAAGCCTGGCTTTGTTCTACAGCCTCCTTGTTTCCTCTCTTTCCAGACAAGTAAAGCTGCTTTTCAATGTAAGTTCATTAGCCAGTACTGCAGTAAACATGCATGGAGGAACTTCTTAGCAAATGGTAATAAGGAATAGTATAATACATTTCCATATGTGTAAGAAGGTGGCAAGAACATTTCAAGACACTGTTTATCGTGATTTCCATATTTGTAGACCTACATGGCAAGGTGGCAGACAACTACAGCCAATTTATTGTTTACTCCCACCAAGATGAAAGAAAATACTTGTTACAGTCCTGAGGAGAGATAAAGACGGCTATGGTTGTTTACACTCACTCTACCTTTCAATAACATTTTAAAGGTAAATTTTATATAAAATATTGGCTACTGACTTTGCAAATAATGTACTTTTCTAATCATTTTATGGTGTTGGCTATAGTTAATTTTATTTGCCATTTACACTTAAAGTGAAAATAAAAACGGCTGGTTTCTTGGAATCTAGTTTATCTGCACCCTACAGACGTTTGTGTGACATCAGCTTCTGCCATCTGACCTCCCATAATACACTGTTCTCTAGTCGACTCTCTAATTTAGCGTTGTGCCTGAACAAAGTATAACAGAGGATAACTCTGCAATTTGATTTGCAGGGAAGTGTCTGACTCAACTTCACTCAGAATAAGACAGCATTTTCAATGCAGTATTTATTAATAGTAATGACAAAACCATATTTATATGTATAGTGCATGTAAGGCACATGGTTAGGAAAACTCCAGACACACATATCAAACATATCTGTGGGGCCCCACTGATCCGATGTATGCTAATAGAGTGTCCTTTTGTCATATATTGGGGAGGTATGTGTTGACATGGTGTTTGGATTGTCTTTTCTTTAAAGTGGCCACAATAAAAACTCTGCAGGTGCCATTGTTGCTTGTAAATGCATTTCCAAGCTTTAAAATCAACCTTATGTGTGTTTATGTGCATGAAACTGAATGCCGGAGGAGAGAAAGAAGAACCATGGTTCCAGCCATGCCACCTACTCTTTCCTAACCTTCCATTATTAGGAGCTGCGTCACTCCCCCACCATAGGGAGGACTGTTCTCTATGCTCCATGATGTCCAGTCCTCAATGTCACAAAGCCAGTATACTTGTTACTAAGTCATTATCGTATGCGTCCTGTGTAATCCGTACATGATTATACCTTTGGACATGGGAATAAATTTATGAAAACCACAATTGGTGAGTGCCTTAAGGTTGTTTATTGCCTGAAGCTCCTATTGATTTCAATTAACGCTTCAGCACATTACTGCATAGAAAAGAAGTGACATGTCAGTTCCCTGTCTCCCATTGTCAGTTGGGTTTCTGATAATGACACTGCACAGTTTTTGCCCTAAAAATCAAAAGTTTCAGTGTTAAAAACCACATGATTATATGCCGTGTGAACGTGCTCTTAAAAGGTGTTTTTTTGTTTACCACTGTCATAGCAACAAAGTGCACAACAAAGTTTTATAGTCCTTACTTATCTGTAGTGATAGAACTATTTATTGTTTTGTATGCACACAAGCAATTTGTTAACTCACTATGTTTGCTGCTTGATTAAAAGTTAAAAGCCAAATACACTGTGTACAAAAGAAGATAAGATTATGGTAGAAGAACCATATATTTTCATATAATATATATATCCACCCTACTGCCAGCCAGTGATTAGCTGCAGGAGTGACATGGGTATACGGGTACACTACAGCCATGTATGCAAAACTGGTGAGGAGAACTGGAGTGGCAGTGTGGGAGAAATGGGGGATTATAAGCAAGATTTTCATGTGCCATGTTATACCCTATCCATAGCAATCGCAGCTGGACAGCTCAGCACGCCTGTACAGCCACCAAGTTACATGCTTGGAAGCATTTGGTGGGACCATAGAGAATTAAAAGAGTGCCAATTGTGCATGGGTTCTGAGTGCTCCAGTCACTCCAGGGTGGTTACAACCCTGTTCTGAGGATCAGTGGGGATCTGGATGGTTGGATCCCCAACGATCAGCTTGTTATCCCCTATCAAATAGATCACCCAGGAAGAATACCCATTGTCTACTATAGCTTATTTTGTTCTATTATAACAATTCCTTCTAGAGGTCACATTGTTAAATAATCAGTCAAAAAATCCCTTTAACACTAGGTTCACATACAGTATTTCAGTCAGTATTTTAACAAAAACTTTCCATTACAGTTTTTCTCAGTCAGTTCCACTCCTGGTTTTGGCTAAACATACTGACTAGAGATGAGCGAACCGGGTTTGGGTTCAAGTCCATCCGAACCAGAACGTTCGGCATTTGATTAGCGCTGGCATCTGAAGTTCAATAAAGCTCTAAGGTTGTCTGGAAAACATGGATACAGCCAATGACTATATCCATAGCCTTAGGGCTTTATCCAAGTTCAGCAGCCACCGCTAATCAAATGCTGAAAGTTCGGGTTCGGATGGACTCGAGCATGCTCAAGGTTCGTTCATCTCTAATACTGACCAAAATACTGTGTGTGAACATAGCCTAAAGGTGTTATCCAGGCTTAGGAAAATAAAGCTGCTTTCTCCACAAACAGCACCACCCAGTCCCTAGGTTATACATAGTATTACAACTTGGCTGCATTAACTTCAGTGGAGCTGAGTTGTAAAACCACATACAAACTGAATACATAAGTAGGGCTGTTTGTTGAAGAAACCCTTTCAACGAGTAAGTTTCCACTAGTATTTATTTATTAAGAGGGGGTACTTTTATTTCACAATGTCATGTCCTATCAACATGATGGGGATAACTCACAGATGGATAAGAGTCTGCCTACTGTGACATGAGTATGTAGGAATAAATTGAGTGCACCACATGATTACAATGCTCAAATTCTTTCTGCAGTCAGACACCACAAATCTGTTGGTTACCCCTTATTGCGTGGATTGGGGATAACTTTGTGAAAAGAGAGCACGCCTTTAAACCCAAGCTTATAGTAAGAGCTAGATATATATATTTGTACTACCATCTACCGTACTGGGTGAATAGTACCAGGTGATAGTTCTAGTTATGTTGCCATCTTTTCTCTACAGTATTTCCAAAGCCAAAAAATGTTTTTTTGCCCTTAGAGCCATAATAGGCTCCAAAAATCAATTGCTCCAAAAATGCACAAAAAAATCAGAGAACCCCCCAAAAAGAACAAGACATTTGAGCCACACAATTAATTTTGAAAATTAATTCATAAATTTTATTTGCAAATTCATAAGAAAAATAATTCATTAAGTATATAAAATATTACTGTTTAAAAGGAAGCAAGACAAATAGACACAGTATAAGGGGAGAGACTGCACGGTCCACGCATGTAAACAATACTGAGTATTTCCAAGGTATACTAGAATAATAATATCTAAAGGCCGTAATACACGAAACGATTATCAGCCGCATTGGCCGATATTGGCCGTTACGGCAGATAATGGTTTAGTGTAGTAGAAGACAATGATCAGCCGACATGAACGGTGTTGGCTGATCGTTGTCTTTTAACATGTTGAAAGACAAACGACTAAGATGGAAACGATCTGCTGCCGTCGCTCCGTGTGATGGAGTGACGGCATCAGACTGCTGCTATCTTCTATGGGCTGCCCGAACGATAAAGTGATTACTCGGGCAGCCCCCACCCACCCCCGCAGCTCCTCCGGCTCTTACCCGCTCGCTGCCGGTGCACGTAATAGTGCCAGCAGTGAGCGGGGAACAAGGAGCAAGCGATGACAGTGCTCGTTTGCTCCTCTGCATCACCCCCTGTTATAGTGGATTAAGAGCACTAGCATACATCACTGCTCTTTACTATCATAAAGCTAAACCATGGAACCTTTTTTCTGTAAAATAGACTAGAGCTGTGCAATAGGAAGTCGGCGATGTCACAGATGAACATGTGCCCTGAGGTTTTACACTTTAGTGAACTTAGTGATTATATGACTACAATTAACCTGCAATAAAACTCTGACACGCACTCATCATAGGCTTTGTGAATGCAGAGATCAAGCTGCCTTGATAACAGAGAATTTAACACTATCTTATTACAACTAAAGGTAATCTGCCAGATATAATGTATGCATTTATAGACATGTTATCATATAAGTTTAGGTGTCAACCTGCAATGTAGATAGCTTAAACTTTTGTATTTGTATTATAAACAGCCTGTGGCCATGTTCACACACTGTATTTTGTACAATAAACAATGGCCTTTATTGCAGGTTGCAACAACGGTCGCTGTTTTTTTAACAATGTGCAATTACATTACAGTGTATGTAACAACAGCCGTAGTGTATGCACTTTGTATACAGCCGGCATTCTCTGAGGCTGCACAAAATAACTAACAGGTATATTTTGCGCGACTGCTATTTGGTAAACAACGGTCGTAAACTGTGTTCACAGCGTAAAGTATGGTTATGGCAAATTGTCTATATTATAAAATAATCCTTAGATCTTGCAGTTGTTATTCTGTCCACTAAGCTTTATAATAAACTGACACTTCCTCTTCTGTACAGATCACTTGCAGCAGTGTACTTATCACAGACAGGACTACAGTAAATTATTATACCAGTAGGTAGTATATAGGTAAGATGGGATCTTCCACCATTCACACTAGATGAAGCTCATCCCTGACCTTCCTTGTATGATAACCTCAGCACAGGCTACACATCATGTCTAGAAACCTCTCCCAATAAGAGAGAATAGGTTCTGCTCCAGACTATTGTGCCTATGCCCATGGGGCTTGGTGTAAAGCAGGGAAATTACAATTCTCTTCATGCTTGGACAGCCAAAGCTGTACAACTTACAAGTAGGGAGGTAAACTACTTTGCTATTAGTATGTATTTCTGTGTGTTGCAAGCAGTTCTATCAATGTCTGGTAGGAATTAAATGAATTAATGAATCAAATGAACAATTGTAATGTACTCTTTGGAGTACATCAGTGTTAGGGCCCCATTAGATGACTTAAAGGACAACTCCCATGAAAAAAATCTTTTGGCTTCTTTAACACACATTACAAAGTTATATAACTTTGTAATGTGGTTAAATACCCGGTCTGGCCCCCTTCCCCCACTTTTAGACCCCCGACCCTCCCCCCCAGAAGTTAAAGAATGTATACATTACCTATTACGATCGTCACGGTCCTCTTCTCCCGGGCGGCTTCTGGTGACGACGACGTCAGAGTCGGGGGGCGGTCCGGGTCTTCTTCCTCCTTGGCGCCTTCAATGAAAGTGAATGGGAGAGAAAAGGCTGCTGGTGCACATGCGCACCAGCAGCCTTTTCATTGGCTGGAGCGCATCACATGGCTTCCAGCTTGCTCAGCCCTGATTGGCTGAGCTTGCTGGAAGCCATGTGATGCGCTCCAGCCAATGAAAAGGCTGCCGGTGCGCAAGCGCACTGGCAGCCTTTTCTCTTCCATGGACCCGGAAGTAAGAGACATCGCTGGACAGCAGTGACGGTGAGGCGGACGGCGGGCGAATGGAGTGGCGATCGTCACCGGAGAGATGGTGAGTATGGTGTCTGTGTGTGTCTGTGTTTTTTTTTGGGGGGGGGGTCCCCGCCGGAGTTGTCCTTTAATGTTCTATAATAACAAGCCTCAATCATGACCATTGGCAGGGAATTGCTGCATAACCACAAGATCACTCTTGCAGCCCCTTGTTGAAATCAACTGTTGGTCGCACATCCCCGTTGACATTTTAGACATGTAAAAATTGGTAATCAGCTGATAAACGTGCAAGCACCACTCCCTTCCCCCAAACACACCCGTGTAATAGGGCCCATAGACTATAGAGGCACATTCATGTGTGGGCAGTGAAAGCATAGTGTAAAACATTTCACTAGGGTACCATAGCTCCTGGCTATAGGGCTGGTCACAATTTCCCCTTATTGACCCAAACTCTTTGTTCTTTAAAGAAAAGAGGCGAGGCACAGGAAATGTTTTATCCAGAAACCAACATTTTCATTTGAATGCCATTGTTGTGGGTATATAGCAATTGCTTTTTTCTATTGCAATTCTGAGAATTTTAACCTATAGTATCTCTTTATGCTTCCTGTCCTTACAAGAAATTTTTATTGTTCAAAGTTTTTTTTAAATCAATATGTCTAATTTAAAAATGTTTTATTCAGTGAATATTTTTAGAGCGGTTACTGTAAGGAGAACTCTCAGTGGTCTACCAAAGACGTGGCTACTCTGGCTTTAATCCTTTTGGAGCCGGCTAAACTGTGGTTTATTTAATCCCTGGACTTCATTCTTAAAGTCTACATTTTGCAAAGCTTTTGTCGTTTTGCAAAGCTTTTGATGTTTCATAGAGACATGTCAAAAATTTTGATCCGTCCTAATCATACTGATCAGGAGAATGAGTGGGAAGAGGACCACGTGGCAGCGCACCCTCTCCCCTCTCTATGTTAAAAAAGAGACGTGCTTATAATGGACGTGCTGCTGTGTGGTCCTCTCCCGGCTAATTATCCCGATTGGTACAGACACAGACTGATCTATGACATGTCAAAAGTTTTTCTGTAGCGACTGTAACGACGCCCCTCACAATGATTCTCCTCTTTGGCGTAGAGCAAAGAGCTCAACCACGTCAGTGTGCTTGCGCCACTTTAGGTTGCAATGACATATGCTCTGAACTGGGAGAGGATAAGCTTGCCCAGGAGGCATCGCTAGAGAGGAGAGCAGGGAAAAAAAACAGAGAGGCACTACAGTCGTAAGACACAGACGCTCTAGACCCTGCCTCTTTGAAACTACACCGTCAAAATGGACAGAACATGGATTGAAGACAGCTCAGGAGTCAGGAAAACAACAGGTACCATACAAATAACCCAAAGAGCAAAGCAGAGGCAATATCCAGAAACAAGGTTTTTTTTATCCCCTTTATACAAAATGGCTAATTTACATCCTAGGAACTGGATCCTAGGAACCCACACAGATTCCTCATTTAGGTTTAGGATTTGCTGAGACAGACTTCAAAATTGTTACCATATTATATTTATACCAAGCTCCTCCATGGACCTCCTGAGACATGAAAATTTTTGCAGATTGTGTGGAAATGAGCAGGATCCACCAACAAGAATCCTGTGTCTGCTGGCCATACATGCCTGTGATTGTTAAGGTGGCCATACACCTTCAAAAACTGTCATCTCTCCTGTCCTCCCCATACACAGCAACGAAAGACCGTTCCTGTGCTCTTTATGGGGAAGGGTAAGCTTTGGCCAGGCAGTTATGGCTGCAGCTTATCTCTCTAGGAACAAACCAACATGATCTGTAGGTGGACAGTCAGGAGATTCCTTTACACTCAATACTGATGGCCGAACCTGCCTCAGGAGGTGGGTATGGCCAACAAAAGCATAAAGTGTAGAGGGACCTTTACTCTTAGTACTTAAAGGAAAAGTTCGGGCACAGACTTTTTTTCAAAACAGCCGTAAAGGAGGTGGGTGAACATAACAATATGCACTTACCTCCCCCACTTCAGTGCTGGGGTCCACTGTCCTCCAGTCCCCCGGTCCCCAGCCACTTCTAGGTCTGAATATGGACCTAGGACGTGATGTGCCAGGCCCGCTCAGCCAGTCAGCGGCCGTAGCGGGGTCCTGCATCGACCGCTGACTGGCTGAGCAGGCCTGACATGTTACGTCCCAGGTCCCCACTCAGGCCTAGAAGCGGCCCCCGGGAGCCAGGGAGGTAAGTGCATGTTGTTATGTTCATCCATCTCCTCCACGTCTGTTTTTTTTTTTTTTGGGGGGGGGGGGGGGAGTCTGTGTCTGGACTTCAACCCCTGACTCCTGGTTCCTGGTTTCCGGCTTCTGGTTCTAATGTTATCTCCTAGTTTAGCAACTGACTCTGATATAATTACTGACTTTGTACCTTATGGTACCTCCTTGCTCTAACCTTGGCTTTAGCTATTGACTCTTGGCTGTTCGTTTTGGTTCTTATTGTGTCAATGGAATGCTGCACTTACAAAACAATTGTCATCTAGGACAGATACTCCAAGTAGGTAGGGACACGTTGGTGGGAGAAATTAGGGCTGCATTTATGCGTCCCCACCATTACAACAATCTACCAGGAAAGAACACTGTGAAAACATTCCCTGAATATTCTCAGATAAATTGTTCATCCTTCACCTGACCGTGCATGTGAAATAATCGTTCTTCAGACATTCCTTCATCTACTATTCCACGGGCCGTGCATGGCCCAATTAACGATGTAAACGAGCGCTGATCGCTCCGTAGAATAGAGAGAATGATCAGCCGATGATCGTGTCATCAGCTGATTGTTCATTTAGGTTCAAACCTAAGGGGCCTATTCCACCGAGCGATAATAATTATCGCTCCGTGGAATAGGCCCTAACAGTTGTTTAACCATCAGCCTACTTCTATCTAGTGTGTATGGCCAACTTAGGGTGAAAACACACTAGTTGCATTGAACTTTGTAACAACATCATGTCAGTATCTAATAGTAAAGTAAGAATGGATGTTTTGTGACTTATGTCCAAGATACCTTAGTTATTAAGGGGTTATTTGGCTGGCTATCAATTTCATTTAACATAGAATTACACAGAATTGTTCAGTTCAGTTTATCAAGGACTCGCAAATAAGTACTGTTCCATTTGTTTTCCAAGTAAAGTTACTGTCATAGGGAGAAGGTTGTTAAGCCCTAAGTTGCCTAAGAACATACAATATTTTATTTATTGGTTAAACAGTTGTTCTTTTTACCTAATCAAATCTCTAAATTGTATCATAATTGTGTATTGGCCCAGTGGTAACTTTATTCAACAACCAAACTTATATTGTAATGTTGACGTTGTTTGTGTATACAGTGTATGGCTATGTTCACACTACGTAAAACTACGGCCGTAGTTCTCGCCGTAGAACTTCGGCCGTAGTTTTCAGGGGTGGAACATAGCCTTATGTGTAATGGGATCCCGGCCGGAGCGTACACACATTGTATGCGCTCCGGCCGGGATCCCATGCGGCGCCGGAAAAAACTGACATGTCAGTTTTCTGCGGCCAGAATTCAGTGAATTCCGGCCGCAAAAAGCTCTGTCAGTTCACACAGTGAAGCGAGCGGCTCCGGCTATGGGAAACTCTGATGCGGGCGGGCGCTGATGCGCCCGCATCAGAGCTTTACGGCCAGAAAGATCACCCGGCCGGTACTTAAGTACCGGCCGAGATGACCCGGCCAGAGATCGGCTGTTCTGTGACTCGACCGGGTCACGGAACGGCCAGTCTCTAACGTAGTGTGAACATAGCCTATGTTTGTATATATATATATACTGTATATATATATGTGTGTGTGTGTGTGTGTGTGTGTGTGTTACACTGTATCAGAAATTTGATGGTCCAAACCAGTCTTAAAGTCTGCTCCCCCTTTATACATGACTAATAAGTTATAGATTAACTTCCAGGTATGACAATGTCAATAAACAAAGGTGATTCATTTTTACAGCTCATTTGGTTACAGAACATTTGAATGATAAGGGCAGCAAAAAGGGGAAGGGAGATATGGGGTGCAGTCCTAGGGGTTAAATGCAGATGTCATTAGTCATTGCGGTAAACATCAGATTGCCTGTTTTCCTTGAAAAGCCACAGGCAAACACAATAATAGAGCATGTGAATGCAAACTCACCCCACAGGTTTTACTGTGGGACGAGTGGTCACAAACAGGTCACATACGCTAAACACTGCCATTATTGTTGTTATTTTTACTCTAAATTGTATAGTCTCAGCAGGAGGACATATTCTGGTTCCTATGCAACAAACATAAATCATATGCTCAGTAACACTGTGTTTAAAATACAAAGCAACATGGCTTGGACGACTTCCATTACACCAATTTTTTGTAGTGTAACAGAATGGTATATGCTTAGGATCATTTATATCAAACCACTGTTTCCCATGGACGGTGCCTTGGATTATGAGCATAATCTGTTCCGGGACCGTACTTGTAATCCAAATCCACTCTTAAACCAAAGCAAATTTTCCCATAAGAAATCATTGAAATGCAGACAAATTGTTCCACAGCCCCAAAATAATGATTTTTTTATTCTGAATAACTAGTAAAACAAATGAAACAAACATTTAGAAAGCTGGATATGTCATATTATAAGTTACTGTACAGTATAGCAATCAGCATGTGGAGTATAATGTATAGTAACTGCATAAAAATGAAAAACAGCAGCAGTTTGTAGATACAGGATGGAGCTGTAGATCTACATAATGCAGTAGTGTAGTACAACAGGCTAGAATAGAGAAGCAGGGCTGCCGTCAGAGGTCTGTGTGGTCACATGACCACAATGGGGACGGGGGGGGGTGTTCAGCATGGACCAATCAAAAAGTGAAAATCACAGAGCTGTGCAGGAGGACAGTGACAGAAACTTTTCTGTGTATAGCTGAGTGTAAGTGCAGGCACATTATAGCAGCAGTGTGCATAGCTGACTGTAAGTGCAGGCAAATTATAGCAGGAATGGAGAGGATGGGAAACACAATGGCTGAAAGCCTGCAGGGAGGAATGAGCAGGGCAGATGTGGGCACAGTATAGCAGCACTCTTTGTTCAGGAAAAAGAGGGGTTACAGCTATGAAGATTACCTCCACAGTCCTGCCCCCTGATGCAAGCCCCCGCCCAAGTGGATCTGCTATGATTTGGAAAGGAAGACTTCCAGGGTCAGAGTACAGGGCTGTAGACCACACTATGCAGACCTTGGCCCTCCCCAACTTTTCTTCCCACCCAGTACAGGGGTCTCTTAAACCAAAGCAATGCTCTTAAATCAAGTTACAATTTTGAAAAACTGTCAGCTCTTCTTGCAAAACGCTCTCAAACCAAGGTATTCTTAAACCAAGGTACCACTGTATGTCCAGTTTAGTGAAACACCTGCCTACCTTTATGCCTATTAGTATGTTTGTCGCAATATTTTTGGTTTGTTGCCAACTGAAGATGAATTCACAATGTTTGTTCACATGGACCGCATTTACCAACTGCAGAATAGCATAATGAAAAATGCCGTCATATTTTGGCTTTGTGCCTTAGTGGAATGAGGATGAAATTCACAAGAACAATTGAGAACAGAAATTCACATTGGCATTAAGGCTGGGACAGTCAGCTGTGATTTGTGGTCGCATGCCATTAATACTTTCAATATCTTTCTGCCCCTGCACTACAACTCACGTGTTATCAACACCAACTAAGGCAAAACCTTCACATAAACAGACACATCATGATCATTGAGTCATGTGAAGACCAAGCTCATAGCCATTAATTTTGTGGTCACACACAAAATGACAACGTAACATACCTTCTAGTTACTATGTTTGAATGATGAAATACTTGTATTACACGTGTAGGGGTATGTTTACACGTGGCAGATGCGCTGCAGGTTTGTTGTGGATTTTTTAAAATTATCCTCTATGAGGCTGGATCCATGGACTAATAAAAACATAGGCTGGACTAAAAATGTCAAAATTGGCATATGGTGTTGTTTCGGCTATGGGCAGATGTTAGCTGAGACTTAAAAGACAAGTCCAGTGAAATTTTGTTTATAAAGTACTGTATTGCCCCCCAAAAGTTATACAAATCACCAATATACACTTATTATGGGAAATGCACATAAAGCTCTTTTTTCCCGGCACTTACTACTGCATCAAGGCTTGTCTTCCTGGATAAAATGGTGATGTCACAACCCGACTCCCAAGGCTGTGCGGGCTGTGGCTGCTGGAGAGGATGATGGCAGGGGGACACTGAGGAACACAGGGCACTGGAGGGAAACTGAGCATCCCCCTGCCATCATCCTCTCCAGCGGTCACAGCCCGCACAGCTCTGGCAAAAAAAACTGCAGAAAAATGTAATGTATACTATATGCATATTGGTGTTTTTTCTGACATTCGTTAAACAATTCTTAAATGGAAAAACTGGAATCACACATAATAAAGAATCGCATGAAAAAATGTGTGTGGGGGGGATGCATATACTTATTTACACAAAAATTATAAAATGCAAAAAAAATTGGCAAAAACAGGAAAAACTTCTGTGGCATTCTTTCAGCCAAAAATACTATGCAAAATTTGTGTGAACATACCTGACACAGTTTTTTTTTAATTTTTATAATCTCATACATAGATAACAGAAGATAGTACAGCCTGGCTCCCCACTCACTGGTGTCGAACACAATGCATGTGCCAGTAGATAAGTGGTGCTCTGTCTTTAGAAGTCACAAAAGATACAATATACAAAGCAGGAATTTCAGATGGCACTCACCAAGTTTGAACAGACAATCCGGCTTTATTCGGGCATTAGAGGCAGTGGGGGAGAGGAGATAGGTGATTGCAGTTTTGCGACTACCTTGGTTTGTCAAAGTGGCTCTAGCTGCTAAACTGTGGTCACCCGTCTCTTCTCCCCCACTACCTCTAATGCCTGAATAAAGCCGGATTGTCTGTTCACACTTGGTGAGTGCCATCTGAAATTCCTGCTTTGTATATTGTATCTTTTGTGACTTCTAAAGACAGAGCACCACTTATCTATTCCTGCTTTGTATACTGTTTTTTAATATCTTCCTTCTATTTTTTGGTATGATAATTTTAATATAACAAATAAATAATTAAAACAACACACTGTATTTGGACTATGATACTGTATAAGGTTGTTAAACAATAAAAAAAAATTCAATTAAAAAAAAACAAAAAACCAATTAACACAACACTCAACTGTTAAATTGGCAACAACATTGGAGAGGCAGTGGACTTCAGGTAAACAAAGACCTCTGGCTCCTTTTGTCCCCTATCCTCTTGCTACTCACAGGACACTCGGCTGCCTGGAAGAGCTTCAGGGATCTCTGGCGCAGGCATTGTGTGGGGCAGCAGGGCTTCAGTCAGGCAGGGGTTAAGATTTTCCGGCGTATAAGGTGAACCCCTGACAATTTTCTTATACGCTAGAAAATACGGTAGTATCTGTTCATTGACATGCCTTTTGTAAAAAGAGATGGAAATGTGCTTCTACCTGTACTTTTAAAAGCAACCAGGTGGTCAGTGGTTCTGTTTCTTATCTCCATTTTCAAGTCAGGGGTCACAGGTCATAGATATATATAGATATTTAAGAAATAAACAAGCACTCAGGAGGAAGACATATCAACTGCTACCTACTAGCCTGCATTGGACACAGACATTTACATAAATCATACTATACATATTCTTTGTACGTCTATGTGACAAACTATGCATTATAAGTAATTAATGTGCAGTATGGATACCAGCTTTGTGTAAAGAGTTTATTATTCCATATTGTAAGATGGAACAGATGGAGGCCATGACTTCTTCTATGTGCTGCTTCAGGTAATGCCATAAAAAGTCTTTAAGATTAAGGGTGGGTGCGACTCCTAAAAGTAAAGACTACTGCAAAAAATTGATTAAAATAAAAATATCAATTATGAGTATCAAAAAATATCATTCAAACATTTACTGATTTCCTTTTGCTTATATGGCTCCATTATAATCTGCAAAACTGTTCAGGGATCAGGGTTGGAACAAGATGTAGTCTTGCCATCCCTAAATCTGTAGGGTCCACTGGGGACCTGACGGCTACAAGGAAATATTGCCATCCAAAGAGCCACCAGTTGGTGAAAACATTTACATTATTTATATAAAAAAATGTTACTCTATTATACACTATTTAATTATATCAAATTAGTTTTATCTCTACTTGTATTTTGGAGTTAAAATAGAACATTGCATAAAGCATGATCATAGCTCAACCTATTGACTCATCTCTCTTTTCCCATTTCTCCTGGAATGTCATACCTGACCCACAGACCCTGGACAACAGCTGACAAAACTTAACCAAAGTAAATGAGTACAATTGTTTTTTCAAACCACTTAATGGTATTTTTAGTATAAAATGTAATAGGCTTGTAATAGATTTGTCATTTATAAACTTCCAGGACGTGTTCTAGTCTAGCTGGAATTTCGATGGTGGTTAGAGTTTAATGACCATAGCGCAGCACCACCGCTTCTGGATGGAATTTCTAGGCTTCCAGTAAAATATGTGGGTATAATTTCTAGCCAACAGTCTTTCCCATATATAACCTAATCTTAATTTCTATGGTTTTTATAATGGTATCAATTTCTAGCAATGTTATCAGCCGGTGCCACTAGTGGACAGTGGTATCTGGTGATGCCATCGGTTAGGGAGCCAGATTTGGGAAACTATATGTAGTTCACTTGGGAAACAAAGGAGCAAAGAACTGACAAACTCCTTTATCAGAAGTGTGCTATGTCACTCCGAATATTAGCCATATTATCTTATAATTTAATGTGTTTATCATAGATATGATTGTATACTCACATAAAGTGTCATGTAAAAGTATAGTATAAGGGAGATAAGGTTTAGGGAATGAGCACTTTTGTGGTTTTGTGCACTCTTGAACAATTGCTTTAGGCATGTTTGTATTTAACCTTTGACCATCAAAATGTCAGATAAAGGAAATACCAAACCATCTTTTCACGTCACCTTATACTCATGTTTCTTTGATCATGTGCAGTCTAACACATACATCATCACATGACGTGATTCAGCTTCCACTATTTTTTTCCAGGTTTTTTCCATCGGTCACTTTACGGGAAACAACCAAGGAGCCTTTTTAAAGAACTTAAAAGTAAGAAGGTCTAAGCCACACAGATTAGGAAGCATCTTCCGCCAGCATTCTCTTCAGGAGGCTGATTTTCTTCTGCTCGGGAAGCTGATTTCAGAATTGAAAATTAGTATATTGGATGATTTTTTGTGTGTGTCAGAAAGGTTATAAATGAGAACTCCAGGCAAGAGTAAAGACAGGTTGGGCAGGGGGTGGTGGTGAAGTGATACCTCATAGCTGTAATGGCAATCAGAGCATATTTTAGAAAATCGAGCAATCTCCAACCATTGAAGGTCTATGGAAAGGACAGAGAGGATTGACAGCAGGGAAGTGAAGAGCACTACCGCACACATCTCCCTGCTTGTTTTCCTGATGTGTAGGGGTTTCCAATCAATGAAAATGAAAATGTTTGACATGTCTCTGTGACCTGTCAAACGTTTTTCCAATAAATACTTCTAATATAAGTACTTCCAATAAGTACACTTTAAGTATGTGGCTTAGTTTAGTACTTAAAGGGGTAGTGCGGCGCTAAAAAATTATTCACAGAATAACACACATTACAAAGTTATACAACTTTGTAATGTATATTATGAATGTGAATCGCCCCCTTCCCCGTGTCCCACCCACCCCACCCGTGTACCCGGAAGTGTTGGTGCGTTATACATTACCTGATCCGTGTTGAGGGCCGTCCGCCATTTTGTGCCAAACGTCATCTTCGGACGGACGGCCGAGTCGCTGCCGCCCGTCCCCCCTCCGCCGCGTCACAACTGTGCTCAGCCGCGATTGGCTGAGCACAGTTATGCTCAGCCAATCGCGGCTGAGCATCGGATGATGCTGCAGGGGGCGGCCGGCATTCGGAGCTGTTCGCTGGCCGGCCGAAGAAGACGTCACTGAATGAAGATCGGAGACGGGTGTCGGCACGTGACAGGTGAGTATAGCGCACCACACTTCCGGGTACACGGGTGGGGGTGGTGGGACACGGGGAAGGGGGCCATTCACAGACATAACATACATTACAAAGTTGTATAACTTTGTAATGTGTGTTATTCTGTGAATAATTCTTTACCGCCGCACTACCCCTTTAATTATGCCATAATTTTTCTATCTCATTACATTCTGAAAACCATAACTTTTATTTTTACATTAAAGTACTTTACCTAATGGATTGTTTTTTTCCAGGGTAAAATGTGAGAAAAGATTTTACTAAAGGAGTAGTAAAAGCTTGGAAAAAAAAACTTCCAGATGTGATTGTAAACTACAGTAACTGGGTTTAAGCCTGACTGGGAAAAACACATCCATCCTAGGATAAAAAGAAAATTATATAAATAATATAAGGGCAAACTAGAAGCATTGCATATTTTTTTCTGTCTTTTTTTTTGAGTTGTTAAACCCTTTTTTATTTTATTATATTTTAGTCGAACTAGCCGACTACAATGACTAGAGCCTTCACCACTGTGGCGAGCTCTATGCACTTACCGTGACATGCTAATATGGTGCTGGGCAGGATAGGGTGAAATAACTGTGTATTCTTCCTGTTGTTACTAATATTAAAAATTTTTGGATAATTTAAAATAACTGGAGCAGACTACAAATGCACTGTATGTTCCCTGAGAGCACAGTATGCAAGATATTGTATCATACTTTGTAAATGTTCCATATGGCTTACATCTACTGTATTGTCCAAATGTGAGCACATAACCCTTTGTCCTCACATATGACTCACATTATTAAGTCATTATCAGCTCCAGAATTTATAAAGCGTATCTAACAAATGTTTCTTATTAAGGGAAATCAGGCAGGTGGGACTTCAGGTGGCCTGACACTAAAGCTAGCTGTCAGCCAAACGTTTCTTCATCCGACAGCTATTCCTCCCCATCCCCCATGGATGATACTCTCGGCCAAGCAAGCATGTGTTCTCAATAGGGAGAGGGTAACAAGCTGTGGTCAGACACTTCTGGTGGTGAAGAACAGTCATGTTGTAATCCAACATTACTATAGGCATCAATCTTATCAGAATATTTTCGGATGTGCTTCATTGTCATGAACTGTTATCTAAAACTCTAGCTCTTTTTTATATGAAACCTTCCTTTTGTTTTCTACAATGCTGGATTTATGTTTTAAAAGGGTTATCTGGAATTAGAAAAACATGGCTGCTTTCTTCCAGAAACCGCAAAACTTTTGTCTCTAGTTTAGGTGTAGGTTTTGCAGTTAAGCTCCATTGAACAAAGTTGAAAATCCCCACTCAAACTGGAGACAGGAGTGATGCTGTTTCTGGAAGAAAACAGCCATTTTTTTCTAAACCTGGATAACCCCTTTAAAGCTAAACTAGTATTTAGTTTAACATGCACCATCCATTTAAATGCTTCTAAAGTACACTGCAAATCTTTCAGAAGACTGATGTGTGCGTCTCATGTATAGACTGTAGATGAAACTGGCATGAGCTTGATCTATAGTCTGCTGATGGGCTGTGCTGAAGTCTTGATAAATATGTCCCTATAAACCATTTTAGAAGCAGAACCCTCATGAACCAAGTTATAAGCAGGGGGTACGAGGGGGGTACTGATAATTCTTTGGCTTTATCCAGAAAGAAACGAGATCGGAAGATGAAACTTTACACTTATTCCACATACTGTCCACTGATGTCAACACATGTCTTACATCAGTATTCCAAGTTCTGTAAGCCTTACAAAATGAAGCATTTCGGTTGTGCCCCAAACTGGTGATCCGTACCAGCCATGGCATCAAAAATGGTGTGAAATTTGGTTCCCTTGAGGTATTTCTTCAGGTTTGAAAACAGATGATAGTTAGAGGGAGCTAGATCTGGTGAATAGGGTGGGCAGTCAAACAACTGGAAGCCTACCTCCACCAGTTTTGCCGTGGTTGCTTGTGCAGTGTGAGTGGAGGCATTGTCTAGCAGGAACAAGAACCTTTGGAGAGCTTGCCGCGCCTTTTGGCCTTCAGAGCTGCCTTCAATGGTCCAAAAGTTCAACGTAGTACCTTGCATTGATGGTGGAACCATTCTGAAGGTAGTCCACTATCAGCATACCCTCCTTATCCCAGAACACAGACACCATCACCTTAGTGGCTCCACTCTTTGGACTGCTCCTTGGTTCCAGTGTCATAGAAATAAATCCAGGTCTTGTCCATAGTGACCAGTCCTTCCAGGAAGTTCTTATCAGTCCAGAAATGCTGACAAATGGACCAGGCAGTTTTCATTCACATGTTTTTCTGATCTGTCGTCAAACTTTTGGAGACCCACTTTGCAGATAGCTTCTTCATGTTCAAATGTTCATGGATAATGGCACAAACACGTTCATGAGAAATTCCCATGATGTCTGCTGTTCCTTTAGCTGAAATTCGCTGATTCTCCAGTATGAGGCTGAGCACAGCATCGACGATCTCCAAAACAACAACCACTCTCGGCCATCCAGAACGTTCCCCATCATTGGTGCTGAAGTGACCCGTTTTAAATTTGGCAACCCACCTCTTACCTGTAGAATATGAAGGGCATTGATCCCCCAATGTCTGCAACATATCACCATGAATATCCTGCGCGGACTTTCCTCTGCTCTCATTTGCTGTGAATATTGTCTTAGACTCTGCCATTTTGTTTTCCTGCCCGTCTAGATCACTGTTGCCATAAGCTACATACACAAAATTTGGAAAACATATATTGGACATATAAGGTTTTCATATGATGTGACATTCGTTACCATAGAAACAAAATAGAACACAAAGACTTATCAGCAGGCCCTTGTATAAAGTCCGCAGGGGTGCAAAAACGTACAAGCAATTGCAGGATAGAAAATGTAACTGTGAATGTGTGGGTGTTAGGGCAGGATGTAAGAAAGAGAAACAACAATTGCTTTGGTGAAATGTCCAAAATAAAACACAGCATCTACAATGTCAGAGATGACTTTTTATAGCGGTCACTATTTAGAATAGTAGAAGTTTCATAGACAAGAGTGCTTGGGATAATGGAGGAAAATGAATGCAGTTCTTAATATCATAATGATCTGTATTGGTACAAATGATGGAGGGGGCGATTGTTTCATCCAGTATTATTAGATTTACCACTGGATAGGTAGACCTATAAACCAACACTTTGTAACTTATTTGTCTTGCCCCATGTCCATTCTTAAGGCCCTATCACACCAAATGTTTATCGGCCGTACTTGGTCGATTACAGGCCAGTTTGGCCAATAATCGTTTGGTGTAATAGTGTCTGTTAAAAGATCACCATCAGCCAACATGCACGAAGCCAGCTGATCGTGGTCTTTTAACAGGTTGAAAATTCGCGATAACAACAGTGACAGTCTGCTGCTCATCACTCTGTGTAATAGGAGCAGTGGCTCCCCACTCCCTCCCTCCTGTGGCTTCGAAAGCTCACATATTGTTATCATCTTTTTTAGCTAGCCAATAAAAAGTATCACATACTGAGAATTCTCGTTTGTTTGTTTCCGCCATAAATCTAAGTTTATGCTTTTTTTATTATGTAGTCTTAGATGTTTAGCACTTACTTTTATGTTAACAATATACAAACAAATCAGTTTTGATATAATTATTATAACCTGATGTCACTGAAGAACAACACTATGTTCATGTGTCTTTTTTTGCCGTTTTACAGCTGTCTTTTTGGACGGATGTCATTTTTAGACAAAAATAAGAGCGCACTATGCAAATTATGTACAGAATTTGCATAATTTGGCTGTATTTTTGTCTCAAAATGACGTTCGTCTAAAAACACGACTGTAAAACAGCCAAAAAAAGACACTGTGAACTAAAAGTGGATTGTTCTGCTAAGGAATTGATCTTAAAGGGGTACTCCAGCAGGGGAGAAGGTGGCTGAGGGAAAAGACATCCACTCACCTCCCCGGTTCCAGTGGCGGGTCCCGCATCGCGGCGCTCCGGTGCCCGGCCGCTTCCTGGTGTCTGACGCGGGCCCGAGACGTGACGTCTCTGAGGGGACCTGAGACGTATCGTCTCAGGCCCGCGTCAGACACCAGGAAGCGGCTTGGAACCGGGGACCGGAGCGTCGCGATGCGGGACCTGCCACTGGAACCGTGGAGGTGAGTGGACGTCTTTTCCCTCAGCAACCTCCTCCCCGCTCCCAGCAAAAAAGTGCCCCCCCGCTGGAGTACCCCTTTAAGGTGAACTAAAGAGTGACGGGTTTGCATATAGGGGTTATCCCGGTGAGGAGCCATAAGGGGGTCACTGCAACCACTACATATTTTTCTTTTAAAGGGATGATTTAGGTAGGTGATTGGGGGGGGACAATATAGGTATAGGTTAGACATAGGTTAGCAAAGAATGTTAACTAAAATGTTGCTGGGGAGGGGGGAAAAGGGGATAATGAGAGGGATTTGTGGACAAAGGGATTAGTTATGTGCTAAAAATACCTGGGTGAGGTGTAGGTGAGCAAGATGAGAAAAGCTTTAAAAAGGGACAGCTAGCAGAGGAAAGACACAAAGAATTTTCTGAAATAAATTGTAATGGTAAAATTGGGGTGGGAGGGGGGGGGGGAGAAAAGCCCAAATGGCCTTTTTCAGAACTGCTCCTACTTGTACTGCCAAGAACTATAAAAAACACATTCTTATAAGAGATCATTTATATTGTACTTCCTAAATCTAATAATAAAGGAGTCTGTAAACAAGAGCCTTTATAAGCAATACAACAATTACAATTATTATTTGTTAAAATGGTGAAGCTTTATGTAATTTATAAAGGAAGGCGGTGAGGAGGAAACAGCATATACTACATATAGACTCAGACAGAAAAGTACAGGGAGCTGATTGCAAAAAAACAATATCCAGAGGGGATAGTAAGTAAGCTAGGGAACAATGAGGTAGCTAACATGTGAGCAGAGGAAATATCACAGTGTTCAGGCATGTTGTGTCATCATGTGTTGAGATCATGCTATCAATCATTTCTGTGCTCTACAGTAAAGGCAAGCAAACATTGCGTAAGGGTGGGTCACCTTATGACATCATATGAATCAGCCCCCTACCAGAAATGCTCATACCTAGGAATGCGGTGGTGGTGACTGAGTTTAAAAAATTAAAATCCTTACTCTATATGTGAACCAGGAAATCTGACAATGAGTCAAAGGGACATTGCGTTATCTGTATTAGAAATAGTGCAGGAAACTGTAATGATGAAACACGGAGTGATGTTAAATAAGGTTTGTGGAATGTCAGAATATGGGGAGCATATGCCGTCTATGGTACTGAGCTGTGAGCGGCAAGGATACACTAAAGAGTGTGTGAATTACATGGAAATATGACTGGATAAGAGAGCAATGTAGTGTACAGTTTCATTTCTAATAGGCTGTGATTAAAGAAATCTATTGTTAGTTCACCAGCATGACCATACACCCCATTGAAGCTTTATATAATAGTATCTCATGGTGTGGCCTTGTGGGGGATTAATGAGACAAGTGATTTGGAATGCATATGTGCTCCAAGTACAAGGCGTGTGCCATGATGTCAGCGCAACTGTTTAGCTCATTCAGGGAGACAAAAGCAGCAAAAACTTTCCTGTACATGGTCCTCCGCTCTATGTCATCACTGACTTGGAAATATAACAACATAAAATTTGTTCAGCCTGTTCAGAGTGAAGGAATATAGTCCAATGTATATGAAATGGCAACACTTTAAGAACAATGGCAATACACATGTTTTTCTGAGTTTCCTTTGTACATATTGTTGTTCACAGGAGACTTTCCCTTTGGTTGTAATGCAGATGTGGCCAACCACAACTTCCCTGGCGTGATCAACCGTTTGCTGGACGGTCTCATATGTTCCCCACCAATGACAGATCATTTACATAATTTATAATGAAAGCACTTTGACACTATTGCTGTAACGAGATATAGCTGGCTTGCACTGCATCTTGGACCCTGTTCACACTGCAGGACCATATAAGCCGGAAACCACCTGGGTACACTCTAGTAATAGCATTGCTGCTGTGGGGTGCCCAGACTGAAGAGCTGAGACATTCAAATGCAGTCACGTAGAAAGAAAAAAAATCCCACACTCACCCATCTATATGTAGACTTGCAGCTTTATTCCTTCATCCTAGCAGGCAGGGGATGGTGAAGGGTGCAGACATGTCTCCCACGACGGCCTGTGACACTACTGATGTTTATAATTATACTCAAATAAGGCACATGGACATTATAGAGGGGGTCCCCTACTTAACCTCCCTCTGTGTGCCAGAACAAAGAGATGACTTATTTCCATTATTTTACATGTGGCCTCAAAAGTATTCACACGTCCCATGTGTAAATGGGAAATTTTCATCTACATAGTTCCTCAATGTAACAAAACCTAGAAGTTCTATTGATACAGATGTAGCTGCAGTTCTGAAGGTGTACGCCGCATACCCTGAGTAAATAGTAAGGTTCAACTGGCTACAGATTATGTTAGGCATGCAGGCTACATTCAAAAGGTGCACGTGCACCGGGCCCACTGGTTAAAGGGGCCCCCCGAGCAGGCCTGCCTTTGCTATGTGCGACCAGTGCGGTCGCACAGAGGTCCGGACGCCAGCCTGTGAGGGGGGAGCACCATGGATGGGTAATTTACTTACCCATCCATGGCGCCCCCTGCAGGCCCGCCCGCCCGCTGCTTGTAACGAGCGCTAAGTTACCTTCAGCAGCAGCACTGACAGAGAGAGAGAGAGCTATATACTTGGGGGAGTGCACAGGGGGGCTACATACTATTGGGGAAGCACAGGGGGTCTATATACTTCTGGGGAGCACACGGGGGCTATATACTATTGGGGAGCACAGGGGGTCTATATACTGTTGGGGGAGCCCACAGGAGGGCTATATCCTACTGCGGGAGCACACAGGGGTCTATATACTACTGGAGGAGCGCACAGTAGGGCTGTATATAACTAGGGGAGCACACAGGGGTCTATATACTACTGGAGGTGCGCACAGGAGGGCTGTATATAACTGGGGAGCACACAGGGGTCTATATACCACAGGGACACCTTAAAACTATAGGAGCACAGAGGGGTGTAACTACTATATAGGGGTACTGGTCACTTGGAGACATAAACTTGAGTTTTCTGTTGGAACATAAAATCCATGATACCTTGATTCTGATCCCTTGTCTGTGACTGCCTATCAAGCTAGTGGCCTCACTGGATAGATATCAGTAAAAGCCACTTAGAACATGGTGGTGTCTAGGGTTACTTGGTCTCTACCACCGCAATGACTGTACTGTAAGCATAGTGTATGTCACTAATTATACAAAGGGGAGGGAATAAGGCACTATGAGCTGTAATATGGCCAGTTGGCGAAAAGGTTTTTACAAATTGGAACTGCTTATAGCACAATGGGAATTTGTAAAATGATTGAAAATTACACGGCAATGTTACTCCTTTATCGTAGTGCTGACTCCTGGCTACAATCTTTCTACACAATGTTATAGCTTGACTTTTTGCAGAGCACCTGCTGTTAACTGGTGACTATTACAGGGGCATTGACTTAAAGACCCAACTTGGGAAATATATGTCTCTGTTACATTCAAAATACACAAGCATAGGGAGATGTCATAAACCCAACATCTTCAAGAGCAGAGTGTATGCACCTTTAGGCTCGGTTCACACGTTGTAAGAGTGCGGCTGTATTTGCGGCTGTAATTGTGCAGCGGTATTTTTGGTGGTTCGTGTGTATGCTTGGAAGTATAGGATATGCGGCTGCACAGTGCACACTATCTCTGAATCTACGGCCCTATCGTAAACGGACCCGTAAAAAATGAACAAGACCATTGTTTGCGGCTGAACATGCGGCCGAGGATTGACAGGCGGTCCGTACGGAGTACTTCAAAAATAGCCGGCAATGATGCCGAATGCCGATGCCTCTAATAGTTAATATATTAAATTAATCAAACACATTTTCTTTGTAATCAAGACACTTTCGTTGATCAATAATTTATTTCTAACGAAACCATCATTTTGCAATTAAATATACTGTTAAAAAAAATAGATATATAAATAAATGTATATTTATCTATATATTTATTTTTTGACAGTATATTGAATTGCACAATGATGAATTCGTTAGAATTAAATTATTGACCAACGAAACTGAATTTATTTAAACGAAAATGTGTTTTCTTAATTAAATATTAATTAGTACAGGAAGCTCTATAAGCCGTTAATTCATATTGCCGGCAATAGAGCATTCTGTACTAATCATCACTTTACTTTAATGAAAACATCAAATGTTTCTTCTAATTATGTTATGACAATAGCATTATTAGAAGAAACATTTAGAATTATATGTGCGCTCAGCTGATTGGCTGTTCGGCTGAGCGCACATATAATGAGCCGGTCCGCAGTACAGTGACTTCATTGTGCTGCGGACCAGCGAAGAGGACACATCGGGGTGAGTATAGAGCTCTCCCCACCCCCTCCCCAGCACTGCACCCCTCCCAGCAAGGAAGGGGGGTCACTTAACCCCTTCCTTGCTGGGATGGGTGCAGTCTGACATCAGTCTGGCCCCCAAGGGGTTAAGGGGGATGCAATACATCCTCCCTTAACCCCTTGGGGGCCAGACTGTAAGCAGCGATCTGTAAAGATGCTGCATACTGTAAGGAGCACAACACCGCTCACAATGATGGGTGTTGTGCTCCTGTTTGTGTGTTTTTTGTGTGTTTCTCCCTTTTTGTTTTTCAGATATCGGTATCCTGGGGATTACGTCGGATTCCATGGACTACGTCGATGACCAGCGGTTGTTCTTTGAATTTTTTTTAATAAAATGGTCAATGAGGGGTGTGGGGGTGTTTTTATTTGAATAAAAAAATTTGTAAACTTGTGTCTTGTCTTTATTTCTTTACTTTATAGACTTAGTAGTGGAAGCCGTCTAATAGACGGAATCCATTACTAAGTTGGGGCCTAGTGTTAGCCGGTATAAAATGGCTAACACTAACCCCCTATTATTACCCCAGTACCCAATGCCACCAGGGGTACTGGGAAGAGCCGGGTGCCAGTGGTCCCGGAGCGTCAATATTGGCGCTCCTGGACCGGGCGGCAGCAGGCTGGTAAGATTTAGGCTGGCGAGGGCCTAAACCAATGGCTCTTCCCACCCTGGTGTTACCAGGCTGCTGTCGTTTGGTTTTTAACCCGGCTGGTTATAAAAATAGGGGGGACCCTATGCGTTTTTTTTAAATTATTTATTTATTTAAAAAAAAAACGCATAGGGTCCCCCCTATTTTTATAACCAGCCGGGTTAAAAACCAAACGACAGCAGCCTGGTAACACCAGGGTGGGAAGAGCCATTGTTTTAGGCCCTCCCCAGCCTAAATCTTACCAGCCTGCTGCCGCCCGGTCCAGGAGCGCCAATTTTGACGCTCCGGGACCACTGGCACCCGGCTCTTCCCAGTACCCCTGGTGGCATTGGGTACTGGGGCAATAATAGGGGGTTAGTGTTAGCCATTTTATACCGGCTAACACTAGGCCCCAACTTAGTAATGGATTCCGTCTATTAGACGGCTTCCACTACTAAGTCTATAAAGTAAAGAAATAAAGACAAGACACAAGTTTACAAATTTTTTTATTCAAATAAAAACACCCCCACACCCCTCATTGACCATTTTATTAAAAAAAATTCAAAGAACAAGCGCTGGTCATCGACGTAGTCCATGGAATCCGACGTAATCCCCAGGATACCGATATCTGAAAAACAAAAAGGGAGAAACACACAAAAAACACACAAACAGGAGCACAACACCCATCATTGTGAGCGGTGTTGTGCACCTTACAGTATGCAGCATCTTTACAGATCGCTGCTTACAGTCTGGCCCCCAAGGGGTTAAGGCAGGATGTATCGTATCCCCCTTAACCCCCTGGGGGCCAGACTGATGTCAGACTGCACCCATCCCAGCAAGGAAGGGGTTAAGTGACCCCCCTTCCTTGCTGGGAGGGGTGCAGTGCCGGGGAGGGGGTGGGGAGAGCTCTATACTCACCCCGATGTGTCCTCTTCGCTGGTCCGCAGCACAATGAAGTCACTGTACTGCGGACCGGCTCATTATATGTGCGCTCAGCCGAACAGCCAATCAGCTGAGCGCACATATAATTCTAAAAGTTTCTTCTACTAATGCTATTGTCATAACATAATTAGAAGAAACATTTGATGTTTTAATTAAAGTTAAGTGATGATTAGTACAGAATGCTCTATTGCCGGCATATGAATTAACGGCTTATAGAGCTTCCTGTACTAATTAATATTTAATTAAGAAAACACATTTTCGTTTAAATAAATACAGTTTCTTTGTTCAATAATTTAATTCTAACGAATCCATCATTGTGCAATTAAATATACTGTCAAAAAATAAATATATATATAAATATACATTTATTTATATATATATTTATTTTAACAGTATATTTAATTGCAAAATGATGGAATCGTTTACATTTAATTATTGAACAATAAAAGGGACTTTATTACAAAGAAAATGTGTTTTATTAATTCAATATATTAACCATGAGAGACATCGGCTATAGTGCAGAGGATCGCAAACCCCGGTAATAGCGATTCATGTAAACTGTGTTCCCTGCTTTCCCAGATGCATCCAGAGGTGTTTGCATCACTTTCTTAACATTTTATTTGTTATTTTTAGTTGAACCAGATTTCCAAGTAAATGACCGTATGTTTTGAGCCGCATGTCTATTTTTTCCCACGGCAGTAGTTTCACCCGCACATTTACAGCCGCATAAAAAATACAGCCGCACAGTTACAGCGTGTGAACCCAGCCTTAGGCCTCTTTCACACGGTGTAAGACAGTGGATCTTCTGTAACAAGGCCGTGTCACAGAATGGCCGCTGTCTGTGAAGTACATGAACATTACTTCTCTCGAATTGGAATGTGAGCACATTTGGGTGTGCCCACACTCCAATTAACCATAGGAGACAATGTAAAGTACGGCCAGAGCCATACATTACATTGTCTGCACAGTCAATTTTGTGCAGCCGCTATTACGTGAATTGATATTTTTCAGTTTTTATTGCGACCACATGGAATCCTGGCTGGAGTGTATACAGTGAGTATACACTCCGGCCGGGATTCCATAGAACACATTGTCATTTGACACATTCAATAAATAGTGTCCGGTGTTGCAAACTGCAACAACGGCTGTTATTTATTGAAAAAATATGTTGTTTGAACATGGCCTTAAAGAGGTAGAAGGGATGAGTTTACCAGCAATTCTTGTAGTTAGGAGGAGCCAGCTGAATGTGTGGTTTATGCAGCCTACAGAAAGAAGCTCTGATCCCAAAGGAGCACAGGTATGGGTACCTAATAATTCTGTAAACGGTGATCAGTACAACCATCCTCCAAGGTCAATGTCTGGAGGCATGGGCGATACTGATGCTGGGAAGAATCTGCAGAATGGTCCCAATAGCCTGGGAAGTAAGAGCACCTGATGTGAGGCGGCGCTGACAGTTAGGGTGGTATTACACGGGCCGATGGGGGCCCGATAATACCTGTTAAGAAGCGCTGATCTGCTAGATCGTCGCTAGTTTACTGGGCCCGTTAATCGTTTAACAAGGGCTGCAAGCACATCGTTACCAATGTCCTTGCAGCCCTTGCTTAAACTATATACTTTACCTTTCCACGCTCCAGGGCTGCTGCTGCGGTCCGCTTCTGCCTGAGTCATGCACGCTCTAGGTTCCAAGTGGCCTGTCAACTGACAGGCCGCTCAGCCAATCACAGGCTGGGACCGCCGCGGCCTGTGATTGGCTGAGCGGCCTGTCAGCTGACAGGCCGCTTTGAAGCTAGAGCGCCCGGGACCCGGGGAGAAGCGGACTACAGGAGCAGCCCTGGAGCGTGGATAGGTAATGTATATCGTCAGTTGCCAGCCGCGCACAGCTATTACACGTAGCGATGCTCGGTCGGCGCCCGACAATTATAAGTCCAAACCTATATCAACGATCAGCCGATGATCGCTGTATTTATTACACAGAGCGATAATCGGACGATTCCGACCGATTATCGGTCCGTGTAATAGTACCCTTTAGGGTCCTATTACACAGAGCGATTTTTAACGATTAACGACTAACGATAAACAATTGCAAACGAGATTGTTTATCAATAACCTAACCTAACCTATGATCGTTTATTCCTTCTGATCCCAGCAAAACAATGAAAAATGTGCAATTACACTGAACGATTAGTGAAAAAATGCGGAACTTGAGCGAACGAATGTGGAATTACAACGAACGATTAGCAAATGATTAATGATAATTTTTGGTTTAGATCTAAATCAACGATCAACGACATACGAACGATTTTTCGATCGCTGTCTGCAATTACACAGAATGATTATCTTTTAAATTCGAACGATATAACGATTTTTCGCACAATAATCGGCCCGTGTAATAGGGCCCTTAGTCACTTACCTAGGCATGGATCTGCTGAGGCATAAAGTAGGTTTATTGGTGTATTGCTTTCACTTTAGAGATTAAACTATCATAGGTATTTGCTGACTTTCCATATCTTTACTAAAAGAAATTATATGTTACAAATGCCTGGTTATTGTTGAACACCTGCACGAGGTTAAGGAGTAAAGAATCAAGGGTTGCATGAACTTTACACCCCGGTTTAGGGCCTTTTGCTCATGGGCTGCAGCTAAAGAGTGCTGATCTCTATGATCAATGATTGCTGTGCCTTTGGGTCCATTTATACAGAAAGATGTGTAAGGCCTGTGTAAAAGGGCCCTTAGTCAGTGTCACACAGATTGCAATTTAAGGTCCTTTTACTCAGGTCGACAGATTACGGTAAGGAAGCACTGCACTCTATTGTCGGAGTTTGCTTGGGTTGCCTTGGCAAGGCTTGATTAATCATGTGGCCCATTCAATGCATTCTATCAAATTTTTACACAGGGCAATGTGTGGCTGACAACAATGTATGATCCAGCCAGCTGATGAATGTGTGTTTGCTCGTTAATCATCTGATCGCTGGTTCTTTCAAACAGGCCCATTTTCGGCAATAGGCATTTCTAGGAATGATTGGCCTGTGTAGCAGCACCTTTAGATGGTCCACTATCTTGGTGAGTTCTGTAACATCAAGATCTCCCACAAATGGTAGTAGCAAGACCAGATGGTTTAAAACAGGAATGGGGAACCTTCAGCTCTTTAGCTATTGCAAAATTAAGCGCGACAGTTATTGATGGTGTATAGGCAACACATTAAGGGCCATTTTTAAAGTAAGTCATGTAACCAACCAGTATGTTTTTCAATCACAGGTGAAATCCATAGGAAATCCCCAAGACATGGCGTGCATACAAGTTTAATTTTGGTGTTGGGTACATTTTTGGGGTGTTTGTCAATCCTACTAGAGTTGCTCATTCTTCAGAGGGGCAATCAGAAGAACGACCTCCGACCTCATACAATCATATAATCGTGTGTGGCGTCTTGGGTTTGTAAAGTGATATAGTTCTACAACACAGATTTCATACAAAGACTGTTACTATATTTGTAGAATTTTTAGGGTCGTGTTGATGGATGTGTCTCAGCAGCACAGCTTGGAAGTTAAATAGCTTCATTTTCTGTGTTTGCTATTTCAGAAATCAGCACGTTCCTTTCTGCTGTGGTTTGCAATATAAACGACTGAGGTTATGGGAGTTAATAGATCTGGAGATGAGACTGTAATATGACTCTCAAGGGATAGAAAACAAATAAACATTTGCATATCGCAAATTCCAAGGCACATCTGGGATAGAAGGGGGTGATGTCATAGGAATGGAATTGAAGCCTCTGGAAGGTGCAGTGTTATTTTTTAATGTTGAAATTCCACAAAGACCACCAGGCCTAACTACCTCATCCAGTTCATGTATCCTTCACTTTTCATATACACAGGGGCCAAGTCATGTGAGGAATGTATACTGTAGCCTATGTTTGGCAGTAATTACATTCCGCAGGCGTTGCCGTTCTGCAGTCCTGAATTTCATTCCCTTTTTAGGGGGAAATATCATTTTGGACTATGAAGTGCACTGGGCTGGTCTAAGGCTGAATTCGTAAAAGAATAAGCATGTACATTAAAACTTTTATCTTGTGATGCATCACACAGCCATATAAGTAATGAACATTATGGGAGGAGACTACAGCGACAGCGCTATTAATGTATATTATTAAAGAACAAGACATACGCCTAGCAGTGATTCTCTATGATAGTCCAGTAGCCCTACTAAATATACGTTTTTAAAGGGGTTACCTCTTCTGCTTTCCTGCGCTCCACTTTCTCCTTCTCACCATATCTTCTAAGACAAGAAGGGGGTGGGAGCATGTTGCAGGCAGTAATCAATAGATGTTACATCAACATCAGGAAGCTATTGGACATTGTGTGCAGGTGGAGCACCTGAAAGCACAAGGAGTAGGACCTTTTCTGCTCTCCGGATAACCACTTTAAGAAGTATTAGACAGGTAGAATGTAGTATAGCCTAAGGATCACATGGCGATTTTCTAGTCTGTACCAATGAAAACAGATAGATCTGCATAGGTGCTCTAGACATAATTAGTAGATTTTTTATGAATACATGAGTACATTTTTAGATGAATAGAGGAAAACTAAACTTGATTGCAAAGAAGGACATCTCCATTAAAGAGAACCAATAAGCACATTTATGCTAAATGGGCTCCCAGAACGGCTGCACAGACCTCACAGCTGGGTCTCCTATGGTGTCTGGGGTCCCGGGCTCCATAGGCTTCATGTCAGGTACAATGCGTAAGGGGCTAACGGGCCTCCTTGCCTATCAATCACCCCACAGAGTGCGCTGACAGGACAGAGAGTTGTAAAGCATTTTACCCGGCATAAAGCCTACAGAGCCTGGAACCCCCACCACCATAGGACACCTGGCTGTGAGGTCTGTGCAGGCGTTCTGGAAGCCCAGTCAGCACAAATGTTCCCTTTAAAGGGGTTGTCTAGGTGTGGTGCAGTAGTTTGGTTAACATGTGACCCAGGCTGCAGGTTACATAACAAATATTTTAATATTGCGTGGTTGAAGCCTCATAGCGTCAGATAAGTCAAATTATATTCAAATACTTTGTGTCTGTCTATCTATTTTTAGAGAATTTACATAAGGTCAGTATACGTGAATAGCATTTCATGTACGTGTCACAAACTGTGGGAAGATATATGCAAACATTATGCTAGAGCACAGGTCGTATATTTGGATATCAAACTTTGAAACAGAACCTGATGCTTAAAGGCATACACCAGCCTAAAGTATTTACAATTAGTTCTGTAGCTTCCATAGAAGTGAGTGAAGAGTGTTGAAAACATTTACATCCACCTCTCTAATTATTCTACAACTGGATATGGCAGCTAGTAGCTGCTTCAACAGCCAAGATGGGAGTCAGGGACAATTTCAACTTATGTGGTGCAAGTCCCAAAGGCAGCACCATCATTTATTTGTCAACACTGTTTCTAATAGATTACAAATCATTTTTGTCAACTTAAAGAGGTTGTCCAGGAAAAAATGACTTTTCCCCTATCCACAGGGGAAAAGTAGAAGGTCACCGGGGCTCCGACCCCTGTACTCCAAGTGATCTCCATATAGGGACCAACTGGCTCTGTTATGAAAAGAGCCGCAGGTCTGGCGTGTTACCCGTGGCTCTATTCATTGCTATGGAGCTGATGGAAATAGCCAAGTACAGCTCTCTACTCTGCTCTTTCCGTCGCTCCAAAAGAGTGAATAAAGCGGCAGGTCACTTGCCAATGGGGCTATTCTTAACAGAGCCGGCGGGGCCTGATACTGATATCGCTGGGGGGTACAGAGGTCATATTTTCCTGGACAACCTCTTTAACTCCTTATCTTGGCACCTATTAATAATTTAATTTAAAGTGATACTATCATTTGTAGCAAAGACTCTAAATCTGCCTTTATCTGCAAACCCATTCATTTCTATGGCCCTATACACACACACCCGTATGGGAAACCCCTATCTTGAATGAAGGGGTCCGTACCCTTTCAGACAGGCTGTTGATGGCTGGGAATGTACAACCATGGTCCTGCCTGTAGCTTCAGGTCCATGGCTACCTGCAGGACAACGGATGTGTGAATGTGTGTCAAGTATAAATGCTATATTCTTTTATAATATTTTGTTAAAGTATTGTTGTCATTTTCAGTAACTTTGTCCTGTCATCAGAACAAAGTCATGCATCTCTCTCCGTCTGTCAACTAAATCTAACTCTTTCGCTTCATTACAGTCTATGAAACGAAAGTCAGATGTTTGACCAACTGAGTAGTGGAGCACACTGCCGCACATTCCCCCTGGCTGTATCTCAGGATAGCAGCAGGTCTCAGGAAAGAGACCCCTGCCATTTGTAACTCTTGACATGTCTGACGATATGCCAAAAAAAAAAGTCCAATAGTCTTTTACTGGAAGTATCCAGTGATGGCCACGGAGAGATATAGGTGGATGCACACCGGTAAGCCTATAATCCTTGGTGTAGGCAGTGTAAACTTGTAAAGAAGGTCCAACAGCATCTGTGATGAAAATAAGTCCATATCAGGGTACTAAAAGAGCAACTGTCAGGTAGGGAATAGAAAAGACACGGACAGTGCAGCCCTAGTCTGGCACCCGCCCCAGCTGTCCCTACCTACTTGCCTTCAACAGTACTAAGAATTACTGCGGACAACTGGTCGACAAACCTTACACTGAGATAAGTGCAACACAAAAACAAAACAAGACAAACAAACACAATATAGAATGGTCAGGGAACAAAGTCAGCAACAGCCGGGCATAGAAGGTACAAAATCAGAATCAAGAAGGCAAGGTTTAGGGTACAAAATCCAAAAGGCCAGAACAACAATAATAGTAAGTCAGGAGAATGCTAGGTCAAGGCACAAGGCACAAGGCGCTATCACAGGCACTGGAATGAGACCAGGGGCTGGGATTTATAGTAAACAGGAACCTAGGTGCTGACAGCTAACTGGCTACGTCAGCTGTCAGTCACCATCAAGGGTACACCTGAAACCGATCGACCGGGGTAGTGAGGCCCCGGCCGCGGCAATACACAAAAGAAAAGGTAAAAACAGCAAAGTGTGGTAATGTCAGAGCACGGCCCGAGTTCTAAACGTGCAGGGCGGCAGCTAAGGAAGCCGCGCGCCTTGGCAGAGGCAGAGACAGAGCACGTGGCTCGGCTCCTGACAGCAACATTTCGACCCTTGACAAAGACCTGGTATGTAAATAAATTGGGCTTATTTTTATCACGGATGCTGTTGGACCTTTTTCTATTACATGTCTGATGATGCATCAAAAATTACTGCAAATGGCAGTAATGCTTTAACAAAATAGTATAGAAGAATATAGCATTCATACTTAAAGGGGTATTCCAGGTTATTTTGATATTAATTCTACTGATTTCTCTTGTAATATAATTAATATATCTCATTGGTTTCTATAATAAATTTTGTCTCTTTCTCTCTATTTTTATGTAAGTCACGTGTTTCTGTGACGTCACCGAACCGGAAGTGTGGGGACTTCCCCGACTCGGCCGGCCTCTTGGTGTTTATGTAGTTAGAAAGCTAGCAGAGCTTTACAAACGGCCTCCCTGCGCACGGGAGGTCACATGACACCCTGTTCCCGGGCGGCCTGTCAGTGTGAAGGAGGTCGCATCCACCTCCTGTATAATCACTAAAACCCTCCACCCCCTGCCAGTATAATCATACCGATGTCTCCCCCGGCCCCCTCCATCCTGTGTATACAGTCCTTTTCAAAGATCTCTCACCCCATCCCCCGGTCTCGGCACCTCTTGCACTCAGCTGACAGGCTCTCTCTCTCTCTCTCGCTGTGTGTGAAGCAGGAGAGATTTCTTTCCTGCTCCGTACACAGTGCCTGTCAATTGCCCCGATAAAACTCAGCTGCCAGGCACTGTGTACGGAGCAGGAAAGAAATCTCTCCTGCTTCACACACAGCGAGAGAGAGAGAGAGAGCCTGTCAGCTGAGTGCAAGAGGTGCCGAGACCGGGGGATGGGGTGAGAGATCTTTGAAAAGGACTGTATACACAGGATGGAGGGGGCCGGGGGAGACATCGGTATGATTATACTGGCAGGGGGTGGAGGGTTTTAGTGATTATACAGGAGGTGGATGCGACCTCCTTCACACTGACAGGCCGCCCGGGAACAGGGTGTCATGTGACCTCCCGTGTGCAGGGAGGCCGTTTGTAAAGCTCTGCTAGCTTTCTAACTACATAAACACCAAGAGGCCGGCCGAGTCGGAGAAGTCCCCACACTTCCGGTTCGGTGACGTCACAGAAACACGTGACTTACATAAAAATAGAGAGAAAGAGACAAAATTTATTATAGAAACCAATGAGATATATTAATTATATTACAAGAGAAATCAGTAGAATTAATATCAAAATAACCTGGAATACCCCTTTAAAGTCAGCCTGATTTAGTGTCCATATTTGATTCATTTAAATTCCTATTAATCTGGGTTTAAGAGTCCAGTGGGCAGTCTTAATTATCTTCCCACAAAACTATGTGTCAAACTGCTCAGCTTCTCCGGCTCTGAAATATGAGGCTGATAGAATAGACAGTTTTGGTTTTGTTTTTTTTTGCTTTTGTTACAGATTTCCTATAAAAAATTGTTAATATACACATGGGGGGGGGGGGGGTTAGAAATTGGGCCTGTAAACTTAGTTCTCCAGTGACAGTTCTGCTCTATGTAAACCACAGAACATCCACTGTAAACTGTCACATTTTGTATACTACTGTATGCTTAAAAATAACTATCTTGTCCACATTGCTTGTATCTATGCATCTACCATTTTGTCTGGGTAAAAGCAAGCTACTATTTGAGTAGCTGTGTAATTCATCGCAAACATTTACAGTGTAAACTAGGAGCCTAGGTATCTATCACAGGCATTGTATAGTTTAGTACAGTGCTATTCTTAACCTGTTTGACATCATTTACACAAGTATATTCAAGGTGATTCAATAGTGTGTCTTCTACACCAGCTCTTGACATAAATATACCATAACCTCATGGTAACCTGAACTGGAAGAAAGTGCTTAGATTGAAGCCTATGGGGGACATGTATCATCCGGCGTACGGATGATTTTCGGTGGAAAGTGCCGATTTGCGAATATTTTATTTGCAAATGGCCGATTTGCAAATAAAATATTCGCAAATCGGCACTTTCCGCTGAGTACGCCGGGGGGCGGGAAGGGGGTGTGAAAGGGGCAGAACGGAGGGCCCGGACTCACCATCCGTTCCGCCAAAAGATACCCTGAAAACCTACTCCAGCTGGCATAGGTTTTCGCCGTGCGCACCGGAGCGCACGGGATTTATGTAGAGGCAATCCGACTCTACATAAATCCCCGTAGCGCCGGAGATGCAGCGTCATTTTTAAGTCCGGCGTAAAAAACGCCGGACTTAATAAATGTCCCCCTTTGTGTTGTTGCCCTTTCCTATCATGACTGGGTTCCAGCTGCATTGCAGAAAGCCATCCTGCAATCCTAATCTCTGTAACTGCAATTAGGACCTATTCACAATGCCTTATTCAGGATCCAACATGGTGCCCATAGAAAGTTATACTGTGCAGTCTGTGCACTGCCATATGGGTCTATGGCTCCAGGACAGCTATTAGCACTAGGTCTTTTTACCACTTATTATTTTACCAAAACTGATCCCAATGGTCATTGCATCCACTTCACAGGTGTCAGGAGTGTGACTTTGTGTTCCTTGGTCTGTGCCGGGCGATCAAGGAAGCGCTGAGTTTGTCTGTTTTTTGCACTATATGGGTTGTCTGAATTGTGTCTTACTTTCCAGCCACACCCGCCTTGCTTGTCAGACTTTGGCAGTGCAGGGGTTACTGCACTGCTAGGTCTGTCCAGCTGAACTTTATGCTGGGATCAGGGCTGATCCAATCAGCTGCTGGACCTAAGCTCTGATCCTGGTTAAAAAAAGGCCAGTTGCTCACTTCCCTGCTGGCTATTCTATTTCCAGCTCCCCTTATCGCTGTCCTGTGTACCCTGTCCTATCTACCCGCTGTTTTTACTCTGCTACCTGACCTCCTGCCTGTTACCGACTATCCGCTATCTTCCTGATTTTGTACTTCGCTGCCCGTGTATTGCTGACTTGGCTCGTTTGACTCCGCTCTATTGTGTTTGTTCGTCCGTCTGCGTTTTGTGTTTCACTTACATCAGTATAGGGACCGGAATCGTGGCTGTCCACAACCGCTTAGGGTCATTTGCGGCAAGTAGGTAGGGTCAGAGGGTGGGTCTAGCTTCAGGGCTCACTGTCTCGTACTGTTTCTGCCTACCGAGTCTGACAACAGGGCTTTATCAACATTGGTGGAGAAACCTGTGCCAAAACATTAGGTGACAGTCATGTTTTTTCTTAAGATGAAGGCCTCTCCATCTGCAAGCCAAACAAGTTTATAACCTTAAGTTGCTGCAATTATTTTTAAATGGGGAATGGTAAATGGGGATTTTTTTTTTCAATTTCTGCCTCCATTTAGTTTTTCTTCTCATTTGTATTGGATGGACTAATGCAAATACAGTGACTTTTGAACAACCCAACGGACGTGTAGGACATTGGCTAATCATGACTCTTAGTTATAATTGCGTTATGTTTTAAGTAATGAAATTTCATACTTACTAAACCTATCATGATTTTGCAATTTTCCATAGTTTTTTTGTAAAGGTTAACAAAAGTTTAATGAGTTGAAAATAAAATAAAAAAATAAATTTCCTTAAAATTGAACAAAACACTAAAAATATAAGGCTCTGTGTAGTATTTATCCTGAATTTTTTTTAAAACATTTCTATTCAGTTATTTGGGGAAATTTACCAATATTGTTGTAAAATGTTACATGCTTTATGCTAGGGTAAATGGCCCAAATTGCTAAATTTATTAAAATTGTGTGCAAGGAATTATAACTTCAAATTACTAGATTTATTTTCCATATTGTACTTCATGGCTGTTGTGCCTATAAATTTGACACATTTTATAATTTTTTTACCAATGTCCTTTCTCTACAACGTATAAGGAGGGGGAAAATGGGGGAGATGGCGTTTCGTGTAATCCTTTTACATAAAAACAATAGAATATAAGAACGCCCCTTGGGCTTTGTGCATATAAGGCTAGGTTCACACTGCGTTTTCAGCATCCGTTTAACGCATTCGTTTTTTGCAAAAAACGCATGAAAAACGGATTGCAAAAAACGGATTCATTTGTGTGCATCCATTTTTCCATTGACTTCCATTATAAAAAAAAACGGATCCTTTTTTTTTTGGCGGACCAAAACGGACCAAAAAACGTTGCTGACCCTATTTTTCAGGACGTTAAAAAAAACGCATCCGTTAAACGGATGCTGAAAACGCAGTGTGGACCTAGCCTCACCCTGTGTTCAGCTAATAATACTTTTATGTATTTTACTGGTTCTATCTTTAAATAAACCATCTATTGCTTTTACTACTGCCCTGTGGTGGAGATCTTTTTGGCAGCACAGGGATTGTATTTTGTGCCTCTCCTTCTTCTTTTTTTGAAATGGTAAACCATAAGAAAGAACTATGGTTCTAAGCACATAAACTGACGGTAAGGGCTTTGTGATATAGTGCATTAAAGGGGAACTCCCAGTGCAGGCAGGGGGTGGGGGGGGGGGGAACATAATAAGGAATATAATGTTGTATTGCACAGAATCAAAAGGCTCCAAACCCATGCTGGATAATTTTTCTCCCAGCTTCCTGGTACATCATGAGCCGGAGAAAAGTACCTGCTCAGCCAATCAGTTACTATAGAGATGTCCCACCCCAGTCACTGACTGGCTGAGCGGGGCATCCATCAGCCGGGTCGTTACGTTCCAGGAGGGAGAGCAGGAGGATGCCGATGGGGTCCGGGTGATGCGGTGCTGCGGGGGCACAGGGACCACTAACTACACATTCCTTATTATGTGTGTTCCCCCCCCCCCCTGCAGTTTTTTTGCAAGTGTTCTCCTTTAATATAAAATATAAATTGATAAATCTAATGCTGGATCTAAAGCATTCTCCAGCACTATGCTAATATGTCTTGTTTTGTTATTGGCCATAAAAGTATGGAAGATAAAGTCCTGTGTGTGTACTACTGGCCAACAACTTAGCTCTGGTCTCACCCCTAAAATGTCATTTCTCTGTAACTTGAGAAAGGGGTCTGGCGCCCCAAAACAAATTGTTGTATGAGAATTGCAGTAAAGAATTGTGATGTAAGTTCTTAAGATCAACTATTGTTCACTGTCTGTCAAGCATCTTTTTAACACATTGGTGAACCTTTTCAATGCTTTTCCAATCTTTAGGATCCACATCTGGTTTAAAATCTAAAAAAAAAAATCATCAAAATCTACTCTGCTAAATCCAACCAAGCTCTTACAATTTCAGGCCTGGGTTCACACTACGTAAAAAAAACATGGCCGTAATTCCTAACAACGGCCATAGTTGCAAAAACAACGGCCTCTATTTGCAAAATAACAGCTGTTGTTTGCGCAACTACAGCCGTTGTTATGAAATACGGCCGTGTTTTTTACGTAGTGTGAACATAGCCTTAAATTGTCCTTGCAAATATCAGAAAAGCCATGTAACAGAAAAGCGAACACAGCAAACAAATACCTTCACAGCTATGTGCTAAAAGCTGCTTGTGATACTGACCCTGTTTTATTTATAGTACTAGCAAGGTTATAAAGCTATAACTGATGTGATGTGGCCCTCATTCTAAGGCCTTGTGGTACATTGCTACAAACCACGGAGCTTGTAGATGAGAAGAGCGTTTCTCACAGGAAGTTATATGTGAAGTAAACAGGCTTCTATAATTAGCACCAACTAACACTGTCTAAACAGTTTGTACATTTTGTCTTTAACAAAAGGCCGGAATGTGCAGACCACACACTGAAGCTGGTCGTGATCCATTACAATGGGGAAAACACTTCAATTATATGTTATGCGTTATTCTGGAATGGTAAAAAGAATGCATCATGAAGTAGGGAGTTGTGCACTTACATGTGATCACTTTTACCTCTCAGGTCTGATACTAAAAATTCAGTATAGGGGATTCATTCCTCAATGTAAGAAAAAAATATATATATTTTTTTACTTTTTTTTTATTTTTGCAAAACATGAAAATTTGACAAGGTTGAAAAGAAAATGATTAGAGATGAGCGAACCTCGAGCATGCTCGAGTCCATCCGAACCCGAACGATCAGCATTTGATTAGCGGTGGCTGTTGAACTTGGATAAAGCCCTAAGGCTATGTGGAAATCATGGATATAGTCATTGGCTGTATCCATGTTTTCCAGACAACCTTAGAGCTTTATCCAAGTTCAGCAGCCCCCGCTAATCAAATGCCGAACGTTCAGGTTCGGATCGACTCGAACCCGGTTCGCTCATCTCTAAAAATGATTAAAAAATGGTAGGTAGGCAGCATTTGGGGTTAGAATAGGGGATCAGGTTGCATTTAGGAGACTTTAGTGATATAGGATGGAAGACAGAGATTGGGTGAGTGCAGGGGGACCTTTTTTCCAGCTTCTTTTATATCCCTAGTAAATGCTACTTGTGTTTAGTTTACAGAAGAGGGACACAGTTTGTGTCAGATTTTGATGTTAGGTTTATAGCTTTGGTTGAGTTGTCATTATGATGAACCCTTTGGGTTACTTCGAAAACGTGAAAACTAGATTTGGAGGACATTTTGATACTACCACTCAAAATGAATAGGAAAATGGTTATCTAGAGGGGTTGTCCTTTCAAAGGAGGTGGCTATTGCTAGTATAACATTCACAGGAAGTTTGCTCTGGATAAGGTGAAGGTCTTCTCAAAGTAATGATCTTCTGAAGAGATATGTATCTAACTGTAGGTTTATGCTATCCTATCTGAGGGCACAAACTATGTTATCCTATCTGACAGCACAAATTAGTGACTAGTTGTGACAGACTAATTGTATTGCTTACATTGTTCTGTGCATCCATCCTGAAGATACTGGCCGTTATTTTGCTCCCCCTGCCCACCAGCTGCTGATTGACAGGTATCTGACTATACACAGTATAAGCAGAAAGTTGTGGCTCAGCAACCGGTGGTGCTGGTACATGCCCTCATCATCTCCTTTTTGGACTACTGCCACATCCTCCTCTCTGGTCTTCAATCTAATACCATTGCTCTCCTCCAATCTAATCTTTAACTGTACTGCTTGATTACTCTCCCCTCACTCCTTCTCTGCCTTTCCCCTTTGTTAATCCCTTCAATGGCAACTCGTTGCCCAACAAATTCAGTTTCAGCATGACAAACAAGGATATCCACAACATGTCACATTCATACATCTCTGACTTTATCTCCCATTACTGCCCTCACGCAGTCTCTGGTCAGTGCTCTTCTAACAAATGAGACATGTCAAAAGTTTTGATCAGTCGGGGTCTCAGTGTTCAAACCCTGACTGATCGTGAGAACAAGCAAGGAGAAGGCTGTGCTTCACTATGAGTCTGACGAGCTTTACTATGAGTCTGACTCATTTAGTGGCAAAGAGGGGGGAGCCGTCTTCTTCCATCTCATTCTAACTATCAGTTAGGGTCTGAACACTCAGACCCGGATTGATTAAAATTTTTTACATGTTTTACTGACATGACAAGACATGACAAAATTTTATAACAACAGTTACACTTTAAACATTTTACAGAAATCATGTAAATTGCTGTAAAAAAAAAAAATTGTGCAATTTTTACGGAAATTTCATAAGATCGGAGTAAAAACTTGACAGTACCCCAACAAGCAGCTTTGCAGAGGGCTGTGGGCAGAGAGACAAGTAATAATAATAATCATCATCATAATAATTTTTATTTATATAGCGCCAACAGATTCCGCAGAACTTTACAATTCTGGGGGTACATACATAGACAAAAAATAGACATTACAGAGAGATACATATAATTATCCATACATAAGAAGTGAGGGCCCTGCTCGCATGCATGAGCTTACATACTATCAGGAGGGGGTGCGAGACAAAATGGCAGAGGGGCAAAGTGCATCATTGTTCTTATGGTCCGGCCATCTTTATAAATAAGGTAGTGCAGGTAAGGGTGGGTGAACCTGTCACCAGCCAATGCCTGCATGCACAGGTCTAAGTGCTAAGTTGGAGTATGAATACTACCTAAAGCCTGAAGGATGCAGCATGTGAATTACTGACACTCCCTCCAGCAGGAGTAATAAAAGAAAGCACCAAAAACACATCAAGGTACTGAAATATCTTTATTTATGGATATCTCCAAAAATTATAGCATTTGAATGATTCCTTAATGTCCCAGGCAGACTCTAAGTGAGGATCCCCGATACAACTGATCAGTGTTATGCAATGGTATAGCATTGAACTGTGCTAGCAATGTAATGACTGAATTTAATAGTCCCCTAGGGGGACTTAAAAAGTGTACATTAAATTTAAAAAAAATAAAAAAGTTTTAAAAAATGACATACGTTTAAATCACCCCCCCTTTCCCATTTTATATATAAAACACATAAAAATAAATAAAACATATTATACAATGTCGTGTGCGTAATTGTCCAATATAATAAAATATAATATTAGTGTTCCCATACGGTGAATGGCGTAAACAAAAAGTGCAAATAAGTTCCAGAATTGACCATTTTGTTACATAATATATTACAAAACAACAATAATAATAATCAAGGCATTCCATCTACACGATGGTCTACATAAAGTACCAATGAAAATAAGACATTGTGGTGCAAAAAATATGGGCACAAACAGTTCTATAGGTTGAAAAATAAAAGTGCTATGCTCTTAGAAGGCGAGAAGGAAAAAATGCAAAAATGAAAATTGGTGTAGTCCTTAAGGGCCAAATCAACGCTGTCCTAAATGGGTTAACGTATTTACTACCCCACTCTGACCCAACAAAATATTGTAATGTGTGTACTATCTTTGCTAATTTTTTTTTACCTTTTCAAAGTTACGGTCAAACTAGACATGCTCAGACAGTAGGTGCATCCATGTGGTTACTGAAGCCTTTTGTGGAATCTGATGTAAGAACATTTCTCCATTGAGAGTGTTTCTCCATTGAGGGTCAGGCTTGCACTAGAACAGCATGTCCCAGACTTGCAGTGGTCTCCTCAAAAGGTTACTCAACTATTTAATATTCAGTGGTAAGTTTGTTAGGGAGGGTGGAAATGTTCTGTTACTTTATTTCCAAAGAACAACATACAACCCCTGGGAACAACGCACTTAAAATACAGTCATCTTACCTTCTAGTAAATACACAAGACCGATATAACCCAGAACAATGTTGTTGAATGTTAGCTGAACACTGTGGCTTCATAAACCATAACTCCACAGATGAAAATAAATCATGTTAATTAATGGCTTATGTCTTTCTGGATGAAGTAGAGGAAAACATTATGTGAACACTTAAATGTTGAGGAAAGAATTACCAAATAAAAGTCTAAAGTCTATTAGTCTGTGGTTAAAGGGGAAAGTGTTTACAGACCTTACTGAGCTGTTGGACTGAAAGAAAGCATTTTCTTAATCAGAGTTGTCAACTCAACCAAGAAGATCTTACAACTCCTTCAAGATGGAAATCCAACAAAGTGAGGTTAAGATATTGTTCTCAGTCACCGGTGTGTAAAATATGGTGCAAATATAAACAGAATTGGAAGGTTGTAAAGGAAAAACAAATGTGTAAACTGGGAAAGATGTTAAAGTATCAGGCTTAAGAAACCTTTTAAATACTTTGTGGATCTCATTCCAGCAAAGGGGCATGGTTTGAGCATGAATGTTCCAAAATGAAGCATGATTTTGGTGTAAAGATAATAAAGTATAAAGTTACCTTTCCACGTTCCCTGGTGTCCTCGGGCCTTCCCTGGTGTCCTCAGGCCTTTCCTGGTCTCTCAGCTCAGTGCAGAGACCGGAACAGAATGCACAGCTGCAGAGACCAGGGAAGGCCTGAGGACACCAAGAAACGTGGTGAGGTAATACTTTATTATTTTACACTAAAGACAAGGGCTGCACAGACATTGTTAGTGATGTCTGTGCAGCCCTTGTCTTTAACTGCCAGTGTAATTGCTCAGATCAGCGTTCGTTTACAGTTTAGGATTGGGCCGTGTAATAGGACCCTAAATTTGGACTAGACGGATCAGACTAAACTATCAACTCATGCTCAAGATTTTTTGAATACTATAAGCCATCTTGATAAATCTTGCACATTTTAAGGCCATGTTCACACAATAGAAAAATAAGGGAAAAATATGGCCGCATTTGGATAATTATGGCCTGAAATAAATAACATAATCATTATTTCAGTCCGTATTTATCCAAATATGGCTGTATTTTGCCCTTATTTTTACGTTGTGTGAACATGGCCTAAGTTTCTATTAGTAAAGTTCCTAAAGTCATAAATCACCAATCAAAATTGGCCAAGGAGATAATATTGGAGTATTTGTCATTTGTAATTCCAACTCACTTATGGGGTTACATGTCAGGTAAAGGACAAGGGGGAAATGCCATTATTAACTCTTCGGTCAAAGCTCTGGTTCGTAGGGAAATTTTGCACCTTTTTAGCTTTCCCTTGATAGAGAAAAGAATTAAAGATGATGAAGTAATTGTTTAGGATGATATGACTAGCAAACAGTATGGGCCTCAATCCAAATTAATGGCAGAAATCTAAAATATCGGTCCATGATAAGGATCCATCCTAAATCACCAACTTGGTGGAGAAAAGTCAATGCCTCAAAGAATTCAGAGTAACAAAATTCTAATTGGGATTTTTGTTTTGTCAATTCCATTACTTTCCTTTCACTTATTGAAAACATATGTTCTCATAACAGCAGTCACATCATACTGTCAAGCAATGTCTAATTTTTTTTTTTAAATCCAATAAAAATGTGACGACACCAACAGTAAAACTTAAAACTTTAGCTATAGCTTACAAACCAGGCGAAAGTTCCCAGAGGCCATGAGCATTGCTGAGCTTTGTTTTTTTTTCTAAGTTTGAACTTTGTGTCTCCAACGTGTGGTAATAACATTTCACGTAACAGGGCTGGGCAGTGACAAAGCAAGTGCTGGCTTCCACCGTGTCATGTAACCCTTGCCATGCTGTTTGTGATGTGGTGCTCCACCCCTACCACTTGCTGACAGGGCATGCTTTGTTGTCACTGAACTTGTTGGTTATCGGTCTGGATAATGTAATTGTTATATAACTCAGGACTACATAGGGAAAAACCCAATACTTTTTGTTACCTCTACACCTGCATTGCACATATTATATCTGCCAGTGTATGACATGTATGTATAACACCGAACATTTCTCCAGGACATACTGTACATTAGCAAAAAGAGTCTGTGGAGCCTCATTCAAGAGTTTCGAAACACAGGACTAGCCAGATATCCTGTCTAGATACAGTACATTAGAGATATCTTGGACTTCCAAATAACCTTTAATTTACAACAAGTCCTTTTTATTGCCCTGGCTTATCTATGTGATGTATATACCCCCTCAAACCCCCCCCCCCCCCCCATTCACAGATGTCTCTCCCTTCTGGCTTGTAACATCCCTAAAATGTTGTGCTGTTTCTGTAAGTCATTCATTTGTGAACTTGTCTGACAAAGGGATCTTGTGAATCCCGAAAGCTCACAGCTCTAAAAGTTTTTTTTTGTTGGCCAATAAAGGTATCACTCCTAAAATACTTTGATTTCAAGTATTTACCACGATACAAAAAAGCACAAAAAATGAGTGGCTTTTTTTTATTCAATTTTTCCATAGAGTAAATAATAACATGATTTATAAAGGTCAGTGTTATTTTCAAGCATTATTTGTTTTACAAAGGACAAAAATTGCTCAACTTTTTCCAATCACATTTTTAATACAAACTATCTGGGGAGAATAAATGAAAAGTGTGAAAGATATTTTGTGAAAGGAAATTATTTTACTTTTCACATTTCACTGAGAGAGAGAGAGAGAGAGGGAGAGAGAAAAAGAAAGAAAGAGAGAGAGAAGGGGAAAGAAAGAGAAAGAAAGAGAAAGAAAGAAAGAAAGAAAGAAAGAAAGAAAGAAAGAAAGAAAGAAAGAAAGAAAGAAAGAAAGAAAGAAAGAAAGAAAGAAAGAAAGAGAGAGAGAGAGAAGGGGAAAGAAAGAAAGAAAAAAAGAAAGAAAGAGGGAAATAAAGTTAGAGAGAAAGAAAAAGAAAGAAAGAAAGAAAGAAAGAAAGAAAGAAAGAAAGAAAGAGGGAAATAAAGTTAGAGAGAAAGAAAAAGAAAGAAAGAAAGAAAGAAAGAGGGAAATAAAGTTAGAGAGAAAGAAAAAGAAAGAAAGAGGGAAATAAAGTTAGAGAGAAAGAAAAAGAAAGAAAGAAAGAAAGAAAGAAAGAAAGAGAGAGAGAGAAGGGGAAAGAAAGAAAGAAAGTTAGAGAGAAAGAAAAAGAAAAAAAGAAAGAAAGAAAGAAAGAGGGAAATAAAGTTAGAGAGAAAGAAAAAGAAAGAAAGAAAGAAAGAAAGAAGGAAATAAAGTTAGAGAGAAAGAAAAAGAAAGAAAGAAGGAAATAAAGTTAGAGAGAAAGAAAAAGAAAGAAAGAAAGAAAGAAGGAAATAAAGTTAGAGAGAAAGAAAAAGAAAGAAAGAAAGAAAGAAAGAAAGAGGGAAAGAAAGTTAGAGAGAAAGAAAAGAAAGAAAGAAAGAAAGAAAGAAAGAAAGAAAGAAAGAAAGAAAGAAAGAAAGAAAGAAAGAAAGAAAGAAAGAAAGAAAGAAAGGGAGATGGGGATAAAGAGGGAGGGGGAAGAGAGAAGGGCGACAGAGGGGAATAAAGAGAGAGAGGGAGAAAGAAAGAAAGAAAGAAAGAAAGAAAGAAAGGGAAAGAAAGAAAGAAAGATTGAAAGAAAGATAGATTATGCTCACACTATGTTTAACAGTGTCCTTTTTGTAGCCGGCCACCGGGCTGCATTCAGGACGTTCCTGCAGCCGATATCTCTGTATCGGCTGCAGGAACATCCTTTTCTTACAATTGATTGGTGGGCACCGTCGGGTGTGCCCGCAAATCAATTAACCATTCACTGCAATGTAATGTGCGGCTGCCGGCTGACTTTATATTGTGTGAACAGCTATTATTTCTGGACGCTGTTCATTGAACAGTGTCTGGAGAAAATAGGAGGGTACATTATTTTAACACACTGATAAATGAGCACAGTTGGCGGCATTGCATTGACTTCAATGCAATGCCGACCCTGCAGTTAAGAACGGAAGCGGATTCCATTGCAATCAGCATCTGTTCTTTACATAAAAAGAATGTTGCGTGAACATAGCCAAAGGGGGAATAGAGAAAGAAAGAAAAGGGGGAGAAGAAAGGAAAAGAAGAGGTGGAGGAGAAGGAGGGTAAAAAAAGGAAAGGGGGAACCCTCTTTAAGGAATACAGCTGAGATTGGAACTAGATACTGACTATGGGTAGGTTTTAGACAGAGGAACCTGCGCAGAGAAGTTTCCGCGGATTCCATCGCTCGTCCCTGCTCGCTTCCACGCGCTTTTCCGCCCGTCCCATAGACTCCATTCTATGGTCAGGCGAATTCTGCTGTCCACCAAAAGAGCTGACATGTCAATTCAATCAGTGGACGGCAGACTCCGCCAGTGCATAGAATGGAGTCTATGGCACAGGCAAAGATGCGCGCAGCCGTGAGCGGGGTGAGCAACGAAAACTGTGGGAACTTCTCTGTGTGGATTCCTCAATGTGAACCCACCCCATTGCAGCAAAAACTCAATTGTATGTAACAGATGCCACTGACTGTTAAAGGTGCAGGCTCAGTCCATGATCTTGCACCAGAATAGCAGTGTACAAGTATGGGAGACTGCAAGGGTTAACGTATCAGAGGGTAGATGAGAAAGTGAAGTACCTGCAGGAAACCTATACTAACATTGTGAGAACATATAAGCTCCATGCAGATGTAGTCAGATTCTAATCCAATGCTGCTGCAACTCAACAATACTAGCCACTAAGTCATACTAAATTTGAGTCACTCTCTTCTCAAGAGGCCAGAAGTGTAGCTAGGATTCATGGGGCCCCATAGCAAGAAACTGTACAGGACCCCATGAATCTTGTACGCCCCCCCCCCCATACTAACATGACCCGGTGCAGTCCTGCAGTGTTCTGTTCTCCCAGATCCCAGGTGAACAAGTGAGTCACTGGCGCACCAGGGAACTGGTAAAACAGACACCGAGGGACTACGCCGGGTCATGTGAGTATGTGCAATGCTGTCTCCAGCCATAAAAGAGACTGGCATGGCAGAGTGTCCTGCCAGCAGTGGGTGCTATAAGGTGTAGCTACCATGGAGGCAGACCACATTTATGCGGGGGGACGTAGCAGTTGTGTTGTCTGTCTCCATGGTAGCTACGCCACTACAACATGTAAAGGGTGTTTATGGATTTATATCCTTAGTATAGAAAAGCACTGGTTTAGTAAATAGGACAAAGCAAACACAATCATTCTCATACGATTGGTGATGTGCCTATATAAACAATCAGGGGGTGAGCCTCCTTTATTTTCTAACAAGAGACAAACCCCACAACCCCATATAGACTATAATAAAGACAGACTATCAATGTATGACCACTTAAGGGACTTTCCTCGATTATAATACCATGGCTGTTAATTTTAACAACAGGTTGTGTGCAGAACACTTCACTTCAAAGACATTAAGCTGCAATATCAGACACAACCCATGAACAGATGTGGCACTTTTTTGGAGGGGGGGGCTGCCATGTTTTAACAATGCACGACAACCTTTAAAGACAATATAATAAAGGAGTCCTAACTTTAAGATGTCCAGTGAGGCGCCGAGTCCTTGCATTTGTTCTTGGTGTCTATCTTTATCACTAGGTGTGAATATTTACCCCGTTTTGTTATGTAGGTCACACAAAAATGCTGTGCATTGCATGACAGCCAACCTGATCCTTACTCTGGAATTATTGAGGTCTTTCCTGCTTCACTAAATTACCAGACTAGAATAGACTGGTGAAAAGTGACGCTTCCCCCCTAAAGGCCAAAATTGGACTTGGTCCTGGAAAACACACGTCCATGTAAACACTTTTTGCTTGTGAACAGGTGATAGAAATGATGAAATGTATTGCTGGGGGAAGAGATGCAGTGAACCAGAAGAGAACAATACTTCCAGTGCTATTACTGTGTAGAAAGAGATACCTTTGGTTCCCACACAGTGAGAAGGGGTGGGAGACAGAAATTGCATGATATTTCCTATTGCGTACCAAAAAAGCACATTAGGTTCTAATGGCAAATATAAAGGAAATGGGAACGGTGATTATATTTAACCTTTTAGTAAATGCAATATGTACACTTTGTGCCTCAATGAGGACTAATGCGTTTACACAATAACATGTGAGAACAACTACTATGTAGATTAGGTTAAATATTGCCTGGCTGCAGATTGAAATGCTAGTGCTGCAAACAGGATACATTTCAGATTTTATCCTATTGGAGATAACACTTAAAGGGGTATACCCATCTGGGACACTTATGGTATATCCTCCTCTGGGAGCTGCATCTATATTCAGAATGGGACCTCCTTGGACCTCTCTGGCCTGTTTGTGGCTGCCAGAGATGGTTGGGAAACCAAAAATTGCCAAAGATGGTGAGTTATGCTATTTGTGCAACTTAAATTAAAAGTCAATGGCAGTAAAGCTTATTGTGTAATTCGATCAAATTTGGTTGTTTTCAGCTCCCCAACCACCTCCAGCAGCCTCAAACAGGCTGGATAGGGCTGAAGAGCCTTTGATCGGAGGATAAGTGCTGATCTCAGAGGACTGAGACATCCAGGGCCGCCGATAGGGCAGTACAAGTGGTACTGCTGTATGGGGCCCGGACCCTAAGAGACATGGGGGGGGCCCGCCGGGCCCGCCGCCCCCGTCCGCTACGCTAGGGGGGCCCACACGGCCCCCCTTGCCACCTGTTTTTGAGCATCCCGAGAAGCTGCGGCCGCGCAGCTTCTCGGGATGCACTGATCGCTTTGATGTTCCGCCCGCACATTGAGCGGGCGGAACATTAAAGCGATCAGAATACAAGAGGAGGACCTGTCAGCGTCCTCCTCCTGTATTCCCTCCCATAGGCTGCCGGCACTTCATACCAGCAGCCTATGGGACGCCGGGACGTGACCTCTCCGGCAGGCGTGATCATGTGACGTCATCACGCCTGCCGGAAGTCCCGTCCCTGCGGCTCGCAAGATGGAGCCCGAAGAGGAGGAAGAGCTGCTGCCTGCAGCCACACAGTGCAGATTAGGTGAGTATGATGTTTGTTTTTTTAGAGGCACCTCTGGGGGCATTATTAGCTCATGGGGGGCACCTCTGGGGGCATTATTAGTATATGGGGGCATCTCTGGGGGCATTATTAGTGTATGGGGGCACCTCTGGGGGCATTATTAGTGTATGGGGGCACCTCTGGGGGCATTATTAGTATATGGGGGCACCTCTGGGGGCATTATTAGTGTATGGGGGCACCTCTGGGGGCATTATTAGTATATGGGGGCACCTCTGGGGGCATTATTAGTTCATGGGGGCACCTCTGGGGGCATTATTAGTTCATGGGGGCACCTCCGGGGGCATTATTAGTATATGGGGGCACCTCTGGGGGCGTTATTAGTTCATGGGAGCACCTCTGGGGGCATTATTATTTCATGGGGGCACCTCTGGGGGCATTATTAGTATATAGGGGCACCTCTGGGGGCATTATTAGTTCATGGGGCACCTCTGGGGGCATTATTAGTGTATGGGGGCACCTCTGGGGGCATTATTAGTATATGGGGGCACCTCTGGGGGCATTATTAGTTCATGGGGGCACCTCTGGGGGCATTATTAGCTCATGGAGGGCACCTCTGGGGGCATTATTAGCTCATGGGGGGCACCTCTGGGGGCATTATTAGTATATGGGGGCACCTCTGGGGGCATTATTAGTGTATGGAGGCACCTCTGGGGGCATTATTAGTGTATGGGGGCACCTCTGGGGGCATTATTAGTATATGGGGGCACATCTGGGGCATTATTAGTGTATGGGGGCACCTCTGGGGGCATTATTAGTATATGGGGGCACCTCTGGGGGCATTATTAGTTCATGGGGGCACCTCTGGGGGCATTATTAGTTCATGGGGGCACCTCCGGGGGCATTATTAGTATATGGGGGCACCTCTGGGGGCATTATTAGCTCATGGGGGCACCTCTGAGGGCATTATTAGTTCATGGGGGCACCTCCGGGGGCATTATTAGTATATGGGGGCACCTCTGAGGGCATTATTATTTCATGGGGGCACCTCCGGGGGCATTATTAGTATATGGGGGCACCTCTGGGGGCATTATTAGTTCATGGGGGCACCTCTGAGGGCATTATTAGTTCATGGGGGCACCTCCGGGGGCATTATTAGTATATGGGGGCACCTCTGGGGGCATTATTAGTTCATGGGGGCACCTCTGGGGGCATTATTAGTTCATGGTGGCACCTCTGGGGCATTATTATTGTATGGGGGCACCTCTGGGGGCATTATTAGTATATGGGGGCACCTCTGGGGGCATTATTAGTTCATGGGGGCACCTCTGGGGGCATTATTAGTTCATGGGGGCACCTCTGGGGGCATTATTAGTATATGGAGGCACCTCTGGGGGCATTTTTAGTTTATGGGCGCACCTCTGGGGGCATTATTAGTATATGGGGGAACCTCTGGGTGCATTATTAGCTCATGGGGGCACCTCTGGGGGCATTATTAGTATATGGGGGTACCTCTGGGGGTATTATTAGTATATGGGGGTACCTCTGGGGGCATTATTAATTCATGGGGGCACCTCTGGGGGCATTATTAGTATATGGGGGCACCTCTGGGGGCATTATTAGTTCATGGGGGCACCTCTGGGGGCATTATTAACTCATGGGGGCATCTCTGGGGGCATTATTAGTGTATGGGGTACCTCTAGGGGCATTATTAGTTCATATGGGCACCTCTGGGGGCATTATTAGTTCATGGGGGCCACCTCTAGGGGCATTATTAGCTCATGGGGGCACAGCAGGGAATCCTACATACAGGGGGCACAGCAGGGGATCCTACATACAGGGGGCATCCCACATTCCTACTCGCTTTACTGCACATAACACCAAACAGCGCAGTTACTATGGGAACCTACAGGAGGGAGAAAGGAAAGGAAGCTGCTAGAAATGTGCGGAGCCGAAATTGTTTGTCTCGCAGGTTCTGAAAAGATGAAACATATCTGGAAGAAATCATCATGGAGGACTGGACTGGATGGAGAGGAAAAGGGAAAGTGACGCCTCAGATCAAAGAAGACGTCACCTGTGAGTCACTGTATGACACTTTTCTTATTTTGTAGAACATCATTTAGTAGGGGCGCCCCGAGGTGACAGCTACTACATTATCTGTACTCAGAGATATCACTGTGTTATCTGTGGTGTTACATAGGACTGCAGGTGACATCTGCTACATTACCTGTACTCAGAGATATCACTGTGTTATCTGTGCTGTTACATAGGACTGCAGGTGACAGCTACTACATTATCTGTACTCAGAGATATCACTGTGTTATCTGTGCTGTTACATAGGACTGCAGGTGACATCTACTACATGATCTATACTCAGAGATATCACTGTGTTATCTGTGCTGTTACATAGGACTGCAGGTGAAATCTACTACATTATCTGTACTCAGAGATACCACTGTGTTATGTGGTGTTACATAGGACTGCAGGTGATATCAGGTGATTTCTCCAGGTTGCAGAAGTTCAAACTTCATCGTGCCCTGGTGTGCTGGTGTCTGTATACATGTGTGTTGGTGTCTGTATGTGTGTATACATGTGTGCTGGTGTCTGTATACATGTGTGCTGGTGTCTGTATGTCTATATACATGTGTGCTGGTGTCTGTATGTGTGTATACATGTGTGCTATGTCTGTATACATGTGTGCTGGTGTCTGTATGTCTGTATACATGTGTGCTGGTGTCTGTATGTGTGTATACATGTGTGCTGGTGTCTGTATGTGTGTATACATGTGTGCTGGTGTCTGTATACATGTGTGCTGGTGTCTGTATACATGTGTGCTGGTGTCTGTATACATGTGTGCTGGTGTCTGTGTGTGAGATCAATTCTAGAGAACTGGCTCATATATCCCATTTTCCCCAGTGGCTTAAAATGTAACCTCTGTTATACAGTTATAAAATTGTAGAACCTAAATGTGAACAAGGTGCAATTCAAATAGACACTTACTTGTATAGCTGCCTCTTGTGCTCTGTATGCAATGCATTATATTCACCCTTGCAACGTACAATTTATAGCGTGTCTACAAGCCCAGCGGGGCTCATTATGATGGAGACTAAAACTTATACAAGAGTGGGGTAGGGGTTCCCCTGTATTCAGAATGCTGTTGAGTGCTAGGCAATGCCCCGTCTGGGATTATTGAATTTCGAGGGTCTATGCAGAGCAGGATAAAGACACCTCTGCTGCACAAACAGGATCTCCTAGAAAGCGCTCTCACCGCCATGTATTCGCTATCACTGTCTTGGGTGAGCTAAATTAGTCTGCCTGGGGGGGGGGGATTTGTATATGCTCACTAACATGGAACAGCCTCATTATATTAGCCTTATCAACATATTCTATGTTAGTGAGCATACCGGGGGGGGGGGGATATTGGTGAACATATACAAATCAAACAGCCCCCCAGACCCTCGAAATTCAATAACCCCAAACGGGGCATTGCCTAGTACTCAACAGCATTCTGAATACAGGGGAACCCCTACCCCACTCTTGTGTAAGTTTTAGTCTCCATCATAATGAGCCCCGCTGGGCTTGTAGACACGCTATAAATTGTACGTTGCAAGGGTGGATATAATGCACTGCATACAGAGCACAAGAGACAGCTATACAAGTAAGTGTCTGTATGGTGACATTTAAATTGCACCTTGTTCACATTTAGTTTCTACAATTTTATAACTGTATAACAGAGGTTACATTTTAAGCCACTGGGGAAAATGGGGTATATGAGCCAGTTCTCTAGAATTGATCTGAACCAAATTATACCTCCCAGCAAGGCGTGGGTCGAACACACAATTTTTTTTTTATTAATGTGGGGGGCCCAGACACTTTGGTTGTATGGGGCCCCGAAATTCCTAATGGCGGCCCTGGAGACATGTAAAGAACACTCTAGAATATTATAACCCTTTAACCTGTTCTTGGTCTCTATAGTCCTTTCCAGCAGTAAGATAACAGACTTTTTGTTAATATGTAAATAATAATAATAATAATTTTTATTTATATAGCGCCAACAGATTCCGCAGCACTTTACAATTCTGGGGGTACATACATAGACAAAAAATAGACATTACAGAGATATACATATAATTATCCCTGCTCACATGCATGAGCTAACATACTATCAGGTAAATAAAGCTGTAAAGACCAGAGGGGGGTTCATCAGTTAAGCAAAAGCACAGGTCCAGCCCATGCCCGATGTAATGTAAGCGAGCAACAATCTGCTAGATCAGCGCTCACTTATTCAGCGTATTACGTGGCTTGCAGCAAGGGCTGCACGGACATCATTAGCGATGTCTGTGCAACCCTTGCCCTATTATAAAATTTTAAACCTTATACAGAACTCTCCACACTCCCCGGTGTGTCCTTCTCGCTTCTGCCCTCTGCCTACATCTGCAGGAACTTCTGAGCCGGGTTCTGAAGTGGCAGGCCAATCACTGGCCAAGACAAGACAGTGCTGCGGCTAGTGATTGGCCGAGCTTTAGAGACCAGCTCAGGAGTTCCAGTGGCAGCTGCGGGCAGAGGGCAGAAGCGAGTAGGACACCAGGGAACGTGGAGAGGTATGTATAAGGTTTATTATTATTTTACACAGTCATCTGCCATCTGCTGGAATAAACAACAACGATCAGCCATTTCATCAGCTGATCGTTGTCTTTATTACACTTAGCGATAATCTTCCGAATTGTCCTGAATTGGCAGATTATCCCTCTATATAATAGGGCCCTTATTCACTCTGTGCTTCCTTGCATCCAACTACCCCATTTGACTGACAGCCACTAAAGAGGAGATATACTAGACTTACCTGGGTTTTTGCCTTGCTGGGGAACACCCCTTGAGCTGTGCTAAGCAACTGTTGACCAATCCTGCCAAAATTGTTACACCATCCAGCATTAATGTTTGGGCATGACTAGGTTTACTAGTCATGAAAAACTTACAGGTCTTGGGCTATGTAAAGATATCCTAAATATATACTACCATAGCACCTCCAAATTCAGAATATATTATGGATGCTCAGATGTACTGGGTTGGCCTGGCCCATAAAGGAATAGTCCTATAGATTCATATGCAACATACCCATCAGAATACAACCCTATCTGAAGTTGCTAACTATGCAGATTACTTGTTAGAGGTCTTTTTTTGTTCTGAAGGGAATGGAAAAAAACAGGAATCATAGAGAAAGTATATCAGTTTCCCTAGGTATAGAGCGTATAGAGTTTATATCCCTCACACATGCATGGAAAGATATTTTCCTCTAAAGCTGTAATCCTTTATTATGTAACTTTAAGATCAATTAATTGTTAATCTCTTATTTTTTTACCACCTACTGTTAGGATTACATGAATGTAATTTCTTTTTCACTAGGAGGTTGAAAATACGGGCAGAACTATTGTGTTTGTAGCTTTCCACTTGTATATACGCAGCATATTGTCAGGCCTGCTGCAGTCTCTCTTGTATAGATTCCACCAGGCATAGCTTGAGCACCACATAACTCTCTATTGAGTAGAATGACCTCACTCTTGGACTAGAGTGCCTTCTGATATTTTAGTCAACAGTTCTTCTCCCCTGCACAGGATGTTAAGCACATCTATCATGATTTCTCTTCTACACTTAAGGACCATGTTATTTTTAGGCATGACACCCAGCTGTCCCAGTGTCATTTAAGCAGGCCGGTCTGCACCAGTCCATTTGTTCAAGCCGGATATCTCTGCATCCATTAGAATAGCAGAGATGGAAAAGCTTGTTGTTGTTTTCTCTCAGCTGTCACTTAGCTTAAGTCATGATTTATGTTTACCTGTAAACGCACTAAAATACATGGCTGGGTTAAAGCCACGAGGATTCCTCAGTGATGACTGCTGAGCCCCCACCAATCAGGAGAACGAGTGCGGGTTAGTGCATTTTACTACCCAGCTGTCAGTGTTCTCCATGCTACCGATCCGATATAATTCTATTGGGCCGCATAATGGAGATGATTGACAGCGGTGAAGACAAGTAGGTTCGAAAGGGGTTTTCTATTAAACAAAGCTGGGAGAATCTTTTCACCGTTTTTACTATTAAACTTAATGGACTTTTCAATTAAAGACACACCCAAAGGCCAATTAGTCCACCTAAACAGGAATAACATACCGACAGCACTGACAGACAGCCAAACAGTGAAATGACGGACGTCACTTAGTGGGAACATAGCCTGCATATGCATTTCTACAATCTTTTTGCCTGCTTAGTCTCAGTGGAGACAATTTTTCTAGGAGAGACCAGGAGATTGCCGTTGACTTGAGCATGTGAGATTATTTCAGTGGATTTTATAAGATGGACATAGTCAAGTGCATCAGGTTATCAAAGTAAAGCAGGAGCATGGAAGATTGGTACAGGACATTTTCACAAATGCTTATATATTTTATGTATGTTTCACTTTTTGCATCTAGTTCTATTTATCTTAATGGGAAAATGGCTTTAATTATACAATCAAAGATCCATTTAATAGGCATGATGTCTTAAAGCGACTCTGTACCCACAATCTGACCCTCCCAAACCACTTGTACCTTCAGATAGCTGGTTTAATCCAAGATCTGTCCTGGGGTCCGTTCGGCAGGTGATGCAGTTATTGTCCTAAAAAAACAACTTTTAAACCTGCAGCCCTGTGTCAAACGGCCATGGCCTACAATATCTGTGCCCTAACTCTTCACCACCCCTCTGTCCCTTCTCCCCACCCTCTTCATCATTAGAAACGCACCTAGAACATTTTCTCCTGTTTGAACATTGCATTGGTGCCCTAACGATCTAGCCCATGTGCCGTGCTGACACAGGTGAGGAATAGGAGACAATCTACCTGGAGCATTCCTAATGATGAAGAGAACGGGGAGGAGGGACAGAGAGGGTGTGGCAGCCTAATGCATACACAATCTAGGCCACGCCCATTGGGCACAGGGCTGCAAGTTTAAAAGTTGTTTATTAGGACAATAACTGCATCACCTGCCGAACAGACCGCAGGACAGATCTTGGATTAAAAGCAGCTATCCAAAGGTACAAGCAGTTTGGGGTGGACAGATTGTGGGTACAGAGTTGCTTTAAGAGAAATGTTCACTGATCACTAAATCTGCTAAATTCACTTACAGGCCATCAAGTATGCAAAGCAAAAAAAAAAACACTAGGCTCGCTAAAGTCAAAAGCAGTCTTCTAGTTATGTTACCGTCAGTTAGTTGTCCTCTATTATAGTCTACCAACATCTCTAACTGCTCAATAGAGAGCAAAGATCCCCAACACATTAGTCAAACATCAGCCAAACCCACCGACTTAGGACTAACCGTCTGTTTAACGTGCATCCCCAGACTCTCTCCTGACAGATGATGGAGGAGAGAAGAGTCAGGCTTGCTGGTTTTCAACAGCCTGACCCTTGTGCGGCATACCCGTCCTCTCTTCATTAAGAACACAGGAGCGTTTGACTAAAGGCAAAGGAGAGATAGCTGAATGAATGTTTAGCCATCAGCTATTGAAAGTATATGGTCACCTTAATATGCTCTGGATACAGTGCTCTCTTCTGTCCAGGGGCGTAGCTAATGTCTCCTGGGCCCTGGTGCGAGAGGCCAACTTGGGCCCCCCCCCCCCTCCTTTCACGACCAAGTGATGCTATTGTTGTGTGTGTGTGTGTGTGTATATATATATATATATATATATATATATATATATACACACAGTGGTGCCTTGGATTATGAGCATAATTCGTTCCAGGACCGTGCTTGTAATCCAAATCCACTCTTAAACCAAAGCAAATTTTCCTATAAGAAATCATGTAAATGCAGACAATTGGTTCCACACCCCAAATATATTTATTATTCTGTACTGTACAGTAATGGAGAGGATGGGAAACACAAGGGCTGACAGAGACTGCAGGGAGCATGAAGGAATGAGTAGTACAGATGTGGGCACATACATGCAGCGCTCTCTGTCCGGGCAGAGAGGGGTTACAGCTATGGAGAGATTACCCCCCCCCCACAGTCCTGTCCCCTGATGTAAGCCCCAGCCTGAAGGGGATCTGCTATGATTTGGAAGGTGTTTAGAGTACAGTGCTGTAGACCCCGCTATGCAGGCCATGCCCCTTCTCCACTCGCGCTCCCACCCAATACAGGAAGTTCTTAAACCAAAGCAATGCACTTAAACCAAGTCACAATTTTGAAAAACTGTGAGCTCTTAAACCAAAACGCTCTTAAACGAAGTTACTCTTAAACCAAGGTACCACTGTATGTATATATATATATATATATACACACACACACACACACCAAGACAGATATTACCTATTACCGCCATACTGTTACCGACTAAATCCTGTATACTGAGACCAATATTACCAGTAATACCAGTATATAGGGAGGAAACATTACCGCCACACCACAACCACTACCATCACCACCATATTGTTACTGACCAAATCCAGTATACTAAATCACCTCATCCAGTCATATAGAGGTGGCCCCAGCTCTACACAGGCTCTATACACCATATACATTACAGTGCAGTTATATCAGGTGACTCACAGGAGACGTCTTTTCTGATCGGAGTTCTTTCCTTTTCATCTTCTTCTCCATCTGCCCTGGGCCGTTATGAGAACTTCTCCAAGCCGCGAATCCACAGAATCTGCCAGACAGACATATTAGTCTCCTCACTCTGGCACCATCCTCATCTCTATACACACTGCACATCTGTATTGTCCCCTTTACACCCTCATTTAGTGGGTAGCCCTGACTCTATGTGACCCCCTAATAATATATGCCCCCCTCTGTGTATTCCCTCTCCCCCTATGTTGCCCCCCCAAATAGATGGCCCCCTCTACCCCCTCCCTTATAGATGGCCCCCTCTCTCCTCACCCTCCCTTATGAATGGCCCCCTCTCCCCCCACCCTCCCTTATAGATGGTCCCCTTCCCCCCCCTCCCTTATAGATGGTCCCCTTCCCCCCCCCCCCTTATAGATGGTCCCCTTTCCCCCCCTTTATAGATGGTCCCCTTCCTCCCTCCCTTATAGATGGTCCCCTTTCCCCCCCCCCCACCCTTATAGATGCCCCCCTCCTTTCCCCCCACGCTCATAGATGGCCCCTCTTTCCCCCCCACCCTCATAGATGGCCCCCTCCTTCCCCCCACCCTCATAGATGGCCCCCCTCTTTCCCCCCACCCTCATAAATGCCCCCCTCCTCCCCCCCCACCCTCATAGATGCCCCCCTCCTTTCCCCCCACCCTCATAGATGCCCCCCTCCTTTCCCCCCACCCTCATAGATGCCCCCCTCCTTTCCCCCCACCCTCATAGATGGCCCCCTCCTTCCCCCCACCCTCATAGATGGCCCCCCTCTTTCCCCCCACCCTCATAAATGCCCCCCTCTTCCCCCCCCACCCTCATAAATGCCCCCCTCCTTCCCCCCCACCCTCATAGATGGCCCCCTCCTTCCCCCCCACCCTCATAGATGCCCCCCTCCTTTCCCCCCACCCTCATAGATGGCCCCCTCCTTCCCCCAACCCTCATAGATGGCCCCCCTCTTTCCCCCCACCCTCATAAATGCCCCCCTCTTCCCCCCCCACCCTCATAGATGCCCCCCTCCTTCCCCCCCACCCTCATAGATGGCCCCCTCCTTCCCCCCCACCCTCATAGATGCCCCCCTCCTTTCCCCCCACCCTCATAGATGCCCCCCTCCTTTCCCCCCACCCTTATAGATGCCCCCCTCCTTTCCCCCACGCTCATAGATGGCCCCTCTTTCCCCCCCACCCTCATAGATGGCCCCCCTCTTTCCCCCCACCCTCATAAATGCCCCCCTCCTCCCCCCCCACCCTCATAGATGCCCCCCTCCTTTCCCCCCACCCTCATAGATGCCCCCCTCCTTTCCCCCCACCATCATAGATGCCCCGTCTTTCCCCCACCCTCATAGATGCCCCCCTCTTTCCCCCCACCCTCATAGATGCCCCCCTTCTTTCCTCCCACCCTCATAGATGCCCCCCTCCTTCCCCCCACCCTCATAGATGGCCCCCTCTTTCCCCCCACCCTCATAGATGGCCCCCTCCTTTCCCCCACCCTCATAGATGCCCCCCTCCTTTCCCCCCACCCTCATAGATGCCCCCCTCCTTTCCCCCCACCCTCATAGATGCCCCCCTCCTTTCCCCCCACGCTCATAGATGGCCCCTCTTTCCCCCCCACCCTCATAGATGGCCCCCTCCTTCCCCCCACCCTCATAGATGGCCCCCCTCTTTCCCCCCACCCTCATAAATGCCCCCCTCCTCCCCCCCACCCTCATAGATGCCCCCCTCCTTTCCCCCCACCCTCATAGATGCCCCCCTCCTTTCCCCCCACCCTCATAGATGCCCCCCTCCTTTCCCCCCACCCTCATAGATGGCCCCCTCCTTCCCCCAACCCTCATAGATGGCCCCCCTCTTTCCCCCCACCCTCATAAATGCCCCCTCTTCCCCCCCCACCCTCATAGATGCCCCCCTCCTTCCCCCCCACCCTCATAGATGGCCCCCTCCTTCCCCCCCACCCTCATAGATGCCCCCCTCCTTTCCCCCCACCCTCATAGATGGCCCCCTCCTTCCCCCAACCCTCATAGATGGCCCCCCTCTTTCCCCCCACCCTCATAAATGCCCCCCTCTTCCCCCCCCCACCCTCATAGATGCCCCCCTCCTTCCCCCCCACCCTCATAGATGGCCCCCTCCTTCCCCCCCACCCTCATAGATGCCCCCCTCGTTTCCCCCCACCCTCATAGATGCCCCCCTCCTTTCCCCCCACCCTTATAGATGCCCCCCTCCTTTCCCCCCACGCTCATAGATGGCCCCTCTTTCCCCCCCCACCCTCATAGATGGCCCCCCTCTTTCCCCCCACCCTCATAAATGCCCCCCTCCTCCCCCCCCCACCCTCATAGATGCCCCCCTCCTTTCCCCCCACCCTCATAGATGCCCCCCTCCTTTCCCCCCACCATCATAGATGCCCCGTCTTTCCCCCCACCCTCATAGATGCCCCCCTCTTTCCCCCCACCCTCATAGATGCCCCCCTTCTTTCCTCCCACCCTCATAGATGCCCCCCTCCTTCCCCCCCACCCTCATAGATGGCCCCCTCTTTCCCCCCACCCTCATAGATGGCCCCCTCCTTTCCCCCACCCTCATAGATGCCCCCCTCCTTTCCCCCCACCCTCATAGATGCCCCCCTCCTTTCCCCCCACCCTCATAGATGCCCCCCTCCTTTCCCCCCACCCTCATAGATGCCCCCCTCCTTTCCCCCCACCCTCATAGATGCCCCCCTCCTTTCCCCCCACCCGTACAGGCTGATAAAAAAACAAAACTTAACTCACCTGACATCGCGCTCCCACGTTGATCCTCACTCCTTCGCCTTCGGTCTGTCCCCGGCTGCTGCGCGGCTGCCGGGGGTGTCGCGTCTTATCCCCGGCAGCGCGCGCATCCCAGAACTCCCTGCGCGCCGGAAACCGGAAGTCAGGGCCCAAGGCGCGCAGGGAGTTCTGGGATGCGCGCGCTGCCGGGGGTAAGACGCTACACCCCCGGCAGCCGCGCAGAAGCCGGGGGAAGACGGAGCCAGTCTCTTGTGACCGCAAGCAAAACAATGCTTGCGGTCACAAGAGTGATTGATCGGGGGGCCCCGCGGGCCCCCCTTGTGGCGGGCCCGGTCGCGGCGGCGACCCCCGCGACCACGGTGGCTACGCCACTGCTTCTGTCCCTGTTTACATAGCAGACACAATAGTATAGAGATCAATTGAATAGGTCCCCTTTAATAGCAGGGCACACTATATCACATATCTGCCAGCAAACATGGCTAAAATACAAAATGAACTAAGAAAGAGAAGTAGTAGTTCATCAGCATTCTGGGTGTAACCGGACATGTCAAAGCAGAAATACTGTGAATTATTTATAGAACACTTTTGGCAAATTTTAGCAATGATTTACAGGTTTTTAACATATAAATTTTACTGTCACTATAGGAGGTAGTTAAAAATATATATAACATAATAATATCATTATTATTAAGAATAGGAATAATGTGGAATAAAGAAGAAAATAGAGGAGGCCAGTCTTGGTATTATAGGTATATATTGGTTCTCATTTACTTCCATTTAATGTGGGTTATAGTCTAAGTGGAACAATCTACTGTTAGGCCTAGGGGAAAACTTCTATTTAATGCACAGAATGCTCTGCTTATTTCTAGATTACACCTTCAGCTTATACAGGAGCAGGAACAATTATTTTAAGATGAAATGAAAGAGCTAAAATTATGTATTTTAGCATGTGTTGAATTACTGTACCCAGCACATGACATCTCTCTCATTCCTGGTGCCCAGCATCACTCCTCATGCAATCCATTATCCCCAGCAAGGCTACCAATCTCATTCATGTTCCCCAGCCTGGCTGACCATCTTATTCCTAGTCCCCAGCATGGCTCTCTATCTCATACCTTGCCCCCAGCATGGTTCCCTATCCTATTTCTGGTGCCCAGCATCATTCCCTATGCAATCCATTATCCCGAGCAAGGCTACCAATCTCATTCATGGTCTCCAGTATGGCTGACCATCTTATTCCTAGTCCCCAGCATGGCTCCCTATCCCATTCCCGGCCTGCAGAATAGTTCTCCAACTCATTGCTAGTCCACAACATGATTCCCCATCTCAGCTCATCTCCCTACTGGTCTCCAGAATGGTTCCCAATTCCATCTCATTTATGGTCTTCAGCAATTCTCTATATCCTATTCTGATTCTACAGCATGACTGCTTAACTCATTTCAATTCTACATAGACTTCCATCACTCCAGCATGGCTCCCTATTTCATTTGGAGTCTCCTGGCATTCCTGGTCCCCACCATGGCCCCCTCTCTCTGCCTTAATCCCAAGCATGGCTTTTCCTTTTATTCTTAATACCAAGCTTGGCTCCTCCATTGGAGCGTGACACAATCTGCAGCCTCCCCTCTTGACAGCCTCCCTCTTCCTGCCTCCTATTGAGTGACACTTGTTGATACTGGAAATGCAGCTCTTCCAGCCCTATCACCTCCAATAATGTGGCATAATGTTAGCAGCATCTCTCTCTTAGCGGCCCTTAAGTCTCCCCGTGGTCTGCCCACACTTTGGTGATAAATAGGTATCTGCTTCTAGTTGATTCAGAGGGCATCCAATGTGTGTGTTTTTTAAAGGGGTTCTAACAAAAAAAATTGCTCAAAAAAGTGGTCTGCTTAGAGATGGGCTGCTTACAGTACATAGACTATAGAAGAAAAATCGTACATGAAAAAAAGTGTTCTAGATGAGAGTTTCTTAAAAGAGTGGTCTTCTCTGAAGGTCTTACTTTATATTTACTAAATATTTTATGTAAAAGACTTCAAAATCAGATATTATCATACGTAAAATGACATTTTGAATAAAAGATGCTTCTTGAGATCACATAACAGTTATAGCTTTAAAAAGTTCATCTCCATCTGTGCATATAACAGTGCAAACTGGGGCAGCAGAGCTGAACAGTGTGACATGAGCAGAAGTGACCATGACCTCAGCAGCACAGGTGTATGGCCGGATGCCCATATGATCAAAGCCACGAGCTGAGCAAGCAGCGACAACTTTACAACCTCTTCTGACTTTATGCTCTGGCCAGTATAGTATAAGATACTGAAAGCATCATCATATATCATCCAGCTAATAAACTACTAAAATACGTCAGCTCACAAACCTGATCTCTGAAGAGGGACAGTCAATGTGAGTGAATGAATGCTAAATATTAGTCAAAGAGGATGTACCACCAGGTACATCCTCTTTAATCTGACACAGGTATAGAACGCGCTGTAACGGGCAAGCCGGTGCAGTGGTCCGTTTTTCGATCTGTGGCCCGGTTTCCATGTACAGCGTTGTATTCACGGGTCCAGGGCAGGTGCTCAAGCACTGGAGGGAATTCCCTCCCCTGTATGACGCGGGTCCATTGATTCTAACGGAGGCGCGTCATACAGGGGAGGGAATCCCCTCCCACTGGGGGCGGGCCGGTCCGCCTCCAGTGCGTGAGCACCGGCCTGGGACCCGTGGATACAACAGCGCCGTACAGGGGAATCGAGCCGCGGCACTGGCTTGCCCGTGGCGGCGCCGTTCTATCCCTGTGTCAGATTAAAGAGGATGTACCTGGTGGTACATCTTCTTTAAGACACCTCTTCACATGGGAAATAAATTGTAACTGTATCCTTACCTGGCCAATGCCCTTTCAAGAGATTCGCCCCAAACTTGATGATAAATGGTACATATTTGAAAGACCTTAAAGGGATATTGCGAGTTAAATAACATATTCCCTACTCAGAAAATAGGGGATACATTTTAGATCATGTAAGTCAATTCATGGAAAATTCATGGCCTTCCTAAACCAATTAAGTTCAAGAGCAGAGGTATTACTGTATTTTGATTTCAGTTTACCTCTAGCACCACTTGGATTACGAATCCATAATTCATTCTGGCTTGTAATCCACATCACTCTTAAACCAAAGCAAATTTTACCCTAAGAAATAACTGAAATGCAGACAATTGGTTTCACACCCCAAAAATAATGATTTATTTTTTTTTTAATTCTGAATAACATGTAAAACAAATGAAACAAACATTTAGAAACAGCTGAATATGTCTTATTAACCCCTTAGGGACCAAGCCTATTTGGGCCTTAATGACCAGGCTAATTTTTCAAAATCTGACCTGTCTCACTTTATGCGCTCATAGCTCAATGATGCTTTAACATATGCTAGCAATTCTGAGATTGTTTTTTCGTCACATATTGTACTTTGTGTTAATGGCAAAATTTGGTCACTATCTTTTGTGTTTTTTGTGAAAAACATAAAAATATCATGAAAAATTATAAAAATTCGCACTTTACAAACTTTGAAATTCTCTGCTTCTTAAAAAAGAAAGTTGTATCACATACATTAGTTAGTAAGTCACATTATCAATATGTCTTCTTTATTCTGGCTTCATTTTGTAAACATGTTTTACTTTTCTTGGGTGTTACGGGGCTTAGAAGTGTATCAGCAAATTATCAAGTTTTCATAAAATTTCCAAAACTGATTTTTTTACAGACCAGTTCTTTTTTTAAGTGGGTTTAGGAGACTTGTATACTTGAAACCGCCATAAGTGACCCCATTTTGGAAACTACACACCCTATGGAATTAATCTTGGGGTATAATGAGCAGTTTCACCCTACAGGGGCTGGAGGAAAGTATTCACCATTAGCACAAAAAAATGGAAAATAGAAATTTTCAAATAATATGTTTGTTCAGATTAAAGTATCTCATTTTCACAAGCAACAGGAGAAAAAAAGCACAAGTACAACGGTACCCCATATGGGGGCGTAAACAACTGTATGGGCACACAGCGGGGCTCAGAATGGAAGGAGCGCCAATTAGCATTTTCAGTGCAGATCTTGCTGTACAAGTTTTCAGGCGCCAGGTGCATTTGCAGTGCCCCTGTAGTGCCAGCGAAGTGAACTCCCCCCCCCCCAAAAAAAAATCACCCCATTTTGGAAAGTTAACCCCTCAAAGAATACGTTTTGGGGTGCGGTGAGCATTTTGACCCCACAGGTATTAGAGGAAAGTATTCAAAATTAGACAGTAAAAATGAAAAACTAGAATTTTTCCAATAATATATTTGTTTAGTTTGACATTTCTCAAGCAACAGGAGAGAAAAGGCACCCCAAAATCTGTAACGCAGGTTCTCCTGAGTACAACGGTACACCATATGTGGGCATAAACCACTGTATGGGCACACAGCCGGGCTCAGAAAGAAGGGAGCGCCAATTAGCATTTGCAGTGCAGATTTTTCTGAAGAAGTTTCTGAGCGCCAGGTGCGTTTGCAGAGCCCCTGTAGTGTCTGCAGAAGAGAAACCCCCACAAGTCATCCCATTATGGGTGTGCACCCCTCAAAGAATTCATCTTGGGGTGCAGTGAGCATTTTGACCCCACAGGTATTAGAGGAAAGGATTCAAAATTAGAAAGTAAAAATGAAAATTTTTCCAATAATATGTTTGTTTAGTTTGAAATGTCTCAATTTCACGAGGAACAGGAGAGAAAATGCACCCTAAAATTTGTAAAGCAGGTTCTTCTGAGTACAACGGTACCCCATATGTGGGCATAAACCACTGTATGGGCACACAGCGAGGCTGAGAAGGAAAGAGGCGTCATTTTGCTGGAGCAAAACCGCAGCTAGTATCGGTTATTAGAATACAGTACAGGTAATCTGGGGTGGTGACGGGCAACATGGGAGTGTTTGCTTGCTATCTGGGGTGGTGACGAGCAATCTGGGGTGGTACGAGCAGTCTGTGGCAATCTGGGGTGTTTATGGGAAATCTGGGGGTGTTTACTGTCTATCTGGGGTGGTTACGGGCAATCTGGGGGTGTTTTCTGGCTATCTAGGGGTGTTTACTGGCTATCTGGGGGTGTTTACTGGCTATATGGGGTGGTGACGGGCAATCTGGGGTGGTTACGGGCAATCTGGAGGTGTTTACTGGCTCTCTAGGGGTGTTTACTGGCTATCTGGGTGTGTTTACTGGCTATATGGGTCACAGGCAAACTGGGGTGGTGATGGGCAATCTGGGGGGGGGTCACAGGCAAACTGGGGTGGTCACGGGTAATCTGAGCGATTACAGGTAAACTGGAGTGGTTGTGAATAATCTGGGGTGGTTACAGGTAATCTGGGGTGGTTACAGGTAATGCGAGGTGGTTACAGGTAATGCGCTGTGGTTACAGGTAATCCGGGGCCCTTGACTTTTTATCCCATCACCAATGATTTTTGGTGACGGGATAAAAAGTGCCGGCAGCATTTGGAACAAGTGATCAGTGGTATATAGTATATACCGCTGATCACTTGTACCAGGACCACATCGACTAGTCCCTGATCATTGCCCCATGCTCTCCGCCACCTCTGGTGGTGGAGAAAATGACAGCTTGATCTTTTTTTAAGGGTACAAACACACTTGCCATATTTGCAGCGAGTTTCACTGCGTATTCGCAGTGAGCCTCACTGAAGATCCCGGCCATGCGTACTCAATGGCAGACAAACTCGCAGCAGGGATGTACATCCCAGCTGCGAGTTTGTCCGCAGCCTGCCCCGTTACCCCCGGCCACCGGAGACTATACGTCACCTGATCCTGCTCCGGCTTCCTCTGGCTTGCTTCGGGGGTCCCGATGCGGTGGGGCAGCGCAATGATTGGCCGAGCGGGACGTGCTGGGAATCAGCCGAAGTCGGGATCAGGTGACATATAGTCTCCGGCGGCCGGGGGGTTAACTGGGTGGGCTGCGGACAAACTCTTAGCAGGGATGTACATCCCTGCTGCAAGTTTGTCTGCCATTGAGTACACAGGACTGGGATCCACAGCGAGTCTCTCTGCGAATACGGCAATGTGTTTGTACCCTAAGGAATTAATCACTGTGAACACTAAGGGGGGACAGGGGGGGGACATGTATTCATCTCCTCTCACTGTGGATTCACGGTGAGAGGAGATGAAAGCATGCAGTGCACGTTCCCGGTGGCCGCCGTTATACTGGTAATAACGGCGATCGTCGGTGCGGGGACTGGCCGGGACTGACCCCACATTCTGCCCCAACCCCTCAGCTACCTCCGATAGCTGAGAGGAGGGGGCTGTGGGCCTTACCGGCATGGCTGCACTATTCTGTGCCATCGCCATGAAGAGCTGATTGCAGCAGAATAGAGCCTATTAGTGACCTCCGTAAAAATCTGCCGCTCCGGGCAGTTTCAGGGGGGGGTTAGCTGTCACACTGACCGCTGATCCCCCGCTCTGCTGCCGCCGCCGGGTGACAATTTATTCTGATGCGTCCGCCGTAAAAGGCGTACGCATCGGAATAAAGCCCATTAGTGGCCACCGTTAAAATACGTGCAACGGTCACTAAGGGGTTAAAAGTTACTGTACAGTAATGGAGAGGATGGGAAACACAAGGGCTGACAAAGACTGCAGGGAGCATGAAGGAATGAGCAGGACATATGCGGGCACATACATGCAGCACTCTCTGTCCAGGGAGAGGTGGGTTACAGCTATGAAGAGATTACCTCCACAGTCCTGTCCCCTGATGTAAGCCCCAGCCTGAAACTGATCTGCTATGATTTGGAAGGTGAGGGAGACTTCCTGGGTCAGAGTACAGTGCTGTAGACCCCACTATGCAGACCATGCCCCTCCCCCACTCCCCCTCCCACCTAGTACAGGGAGCTCTTAAACCAAAACAATGCTCTTGAACGCTCTGAATCCAAGTTACTGTTAGACCAAGGTACCACTGTATATTGAAATGTGATATTCTTATATAAATATATATTATGTTGCAAAAACTTGTATTATGAAAGTTAAACATTTTTGAGGGAATCTTGAGGAAAGGAGGAAGAAATGCTGTCCTACATATTTATTTGCATATTGTTCCATAAGGGACTTTTTCCCTTTGTTTTACAGATGCTTACTTCTGGTCTTAGTCCCTTTTGAATTGGGATTTCACAAAAATAAGCAAAATATTTTTACTTTCCCACAAGTCTCTCTAATATTACGTAAGTTCCTCTTTTTCATGACAAAGCTACAACGTGTGATCAGTGATCACTGGAGTATTATGCCGTGATCTCACTATGTTTCCCAGACACAACCTTTGGAAAATGATTGTAAAATCATAAGGTCATATTTATGACAAAGTTTCTATTAAGTATGTGTAACAATAGATGTAACAGAGCATTAACTGATAATATGAATGTATAAAAAATAGAGGGCACTCACCATAAAATTCTTGAATGCTTTATTGAAGATACTTTAAAATCATGTTCCAGAGTTTGATGAAAAAAAGTTTAAAAATATAGAAAAAAATAGAAATAGTGGTCACTCACCATAAAATTCTTGAATGCATTATTAAAGATGCTTTAAAAACGCCATATAGCAATCCACAGGTAGCGAGGATGCCAGTACCTTAGGGCCGAGTGACAGCTGTTTTGCACGCATCTTGAGCCACGCTGCCCTAGGGTACTGGCGTCCTCGATACCTGTGGATTGCTATATGGCGTTTTTAAACGATCTTCAATAAAGCATTCAAGAATTTTATGGTGAATGCCCCTTTATTTCAATTTTTTCTATATTTTTATACTGTTTCCACTATCTCAAGAGTGAGTACCCCATGTTTTTTTATCAAACTCTGGAACATGATTTTGGACTATATAGACTATTCAGCATAGTGTCAGTAGTCACTTTCTCTATATCTCCAACATTACATTAACTGATACATTTATGTCTGAAAATGTTGTCCCCCATTAGCTGTCTTTGACACCGCTAATCTGAAACTCAGAGATGGAAACCGAGTGGTGTACAAATGGATTATGAAATTATAAGTCTGTGTACCACTAACCTCAGGGCACATCTGAGTGATTATCTTCATGTTAATGATTAGTGGGGGTTCCAGGTAGGGATGGTCCGAACCGAGTTCGGTTCGGGTTCGTACGAACCCGAACCCTCGGTAATGATTCCCACTGTCTGCCCGCTCTGTGGAGCGGGTGGATCCAGCGGGAGGACCGCCTGGAAAACTGGGATACAGCCATAGCCATAGGCTGTATCCCAATTTTCCAGGCTTTACCCCCGCTGGATCCATCCGCTCCACGGAGCGGGCAGACAGCGGGAATCTGCTGCTGAGCGTTCAGGTTCATACGAACCCGAACCTCGGCAGGTTCGGACCATCCCTAGTTCCAGGACCTGAACTCCCACCACCCAAAATGACTGACATGTCACTATGTGAAAAGTTTTTTAAACATTAATTACTCTTTAATTCTTTATTAGTTTTGTCACATAAATGTCACCTGGCTTGGCTACATAGAGACGGATGCCAGAGAAAAAGATGGCTGTGCATAATTGTGACTCTCTTCATTAAAAGTTACAGAGAAACTCATTCTTCTGAAAAATAGGGTGCCAGGAGGTGAAACCCATACCTATTCAATATTTATCCTTCGGTTACACCATAGATGTCTCAAGTGAGACTACAGTTTATGAAAATGGACATTCAACCAAAATGAATGTTTATCGGGTGAAATTAAACAACAAATGTTCCTTAGCTGACATTAACAGACTGCCATCGTCAGCCATATTATACATTTTTGTTCATTCCGGACTAAAATGTATGATCAATCGCCAGGCAATCATTTATTTAATGGTGGTTTAGCCATTAACTTACTATGTGTATGGCCACCTTTAGTATAATACATTATACATTTCTACAGTCGACAATCTGTAATGCAGAGAACTGTAGCTGTCATACTGAAATTTTAGTAAAGGTTCGTTTAGACCTGGTATTCTTACAGTATATATTCATGTTTTGTCATAGGAGGGTTAACGGGAAACATTAGGAGGAAGTGACTTCAACAAACCACAAATTTGCATCACAAGCACAAAATGAGTTTATTTACATCCCGTAAAAATGAAACATACAGGAAACATATGAAATCAGTGCCGAGTACAGTAATAATACATAAATTGTTTCTCACACCAAATGCAATATATTATGCTACTATATGATAATGCTTTATTGTCATATATGAGAAATTCCCCCAAGAAATTGAATTCACCTAATGAATGTTGAAAGATTTTGTGCCTAATAAAAAGATAACATAAAACACATATATAGTTCACATTTACTAAGGCTGGGTTCACACTACGTATATTTCAGTCAGTATTGTGGTCTTCATATTGCAACCAAAACCAGGAGTGGATTAAAAACACAGAAAGGATCTGTTCACACAATGTTGAAATTGAGTGGATGGCCGCCATATAACAGTAAATAACGGCCATTATTTCAATACAACAGCCATTGTTCTAAAATAACAGCAAATATTTGCCATTAAATGGCGGCCATCCACTCAATTACAACATTATGTGAACAGATCCTTTCTGTGTTTTTAATCCACTCCTGGTTTTGGTTGCAATATGAGGACCACAATACTGACTGAAATATACGTAGTGTGAACCCAGCCTTATTATGTAACGACTGCAGTTGAGGATCTGCTGTACCACCACTAGCGATGGCATAAAAAAAAAAATATTATATGCCGTAGCATGCGTAATCATCCGATTTATTAAAGGAAAAAAATTGTGCTTGAATGGTGAACAAAAAGTGGTTAAAAAAAGCCAGGATTGATGATTTTTATTACATTTTATTTAGAAAAAAAATTTAAAAAATTGATCAATACATCCGATCTTCACTAATATGGTACTAATAATAACTAGAGATCATGGCGCAAAAAATGAAATACAACCCCATAGGTGAAAAAATAAAAGCGCTATAAGAGTCACAATAGGGCCATTGTAATCATACCTATTTGCAAAAAAAAAGTTTTGCTGTTAATACAAATAGTAAAACATTAGAAAAGCTTTATAAAGTTCATATCACTGTGTTCAAACTGATCTATAGAATAAAGATAACCCGCCAGTTTTACCGTAAAGTGCATTACATAAACATGGACCCCCCCTCCGGCCTTCGCTGTCAGAGAGAAAAGGGGATAAGCGATGGCGGCCCAGAGCACCGGAGGCAGCCGCGGCCGTGAAATAAAAAATGGACGGCAATTTGATAAAAAAAATCTCTGAATCTGGTTGTGCTTTAACCACATGATCTACTGTATATACCCTGATGGCAGTTATTAAAAAAAAATTGATGTATTAGATCTGTTAAAATTCCACTTGCCCTCCCCAAACACCTTTCCTTATACACATAAAGGATTGCTCACCTCATTGCCAACTATTAGTCCGGCAATCCTTACAACTCTACATATTGGATACCTTTCCTTCTCAGTTGCCATTCCAAACCAAACAGTAAACCCATTAGCTAAAACACAACCCAACGATGAAACCACGTCTCTTCACTTGAGGTAAAGAAAAATATATATTTTCACTGGATCATAAATTGTGGCAGATTATGAGACATAGTGATACTAAGGCCTCAGCATCACTGAACTGTTAACCTAATGGTTAAAGGACAACTCCGGCGGGACCCCCCCCCCCCCAAAAAAAACACAGACACACACAGACACCATACTCACCATCCCTCCGGTGACGATCGCCACTCCATTCGCCCGCCGTCCGCCTCACCGTCACCTGCGTCCGCCGTCCAGCGATGTCTATTGCTTCCGGGTCCATGAGAGAGAAAAGGCTGCCAGTGCGCTTGCGCACCGGCAGCCTTTTCATTGGCTGGAGCGCATCACATGGCTTCCAGCAAGCTCAGCCAATCAGGGCTGAGCAAGCTGGAAGCCATGTGATGCGCTCCAGCCAATGAAAAGGCTGCTGGTACGCATGTGCACCAGCAGCCTTTTCTCTCCCATTCACTCTCAATGAAGACGCCGAAGAGGAAGAAGACCCGGACCGCCCCCCAGCTCTGACGTCACCCGTCACCAGATGCTGCCCGGGAGAAGAGGACCGTGACGACCGTAATAGGTAATGTATACATTCTTTAACTTCCGGGGTGGGGGGTCGGGAGTCGGAAAATGGGGGAAGGGGGCCAGACCGGGTATTTAACCACATTACAAAGTTATATAACTTTGTAATGTGTGTTAAATAAGCCCAAAAATTTTTTCGCCGGAGTTGTCCTTTAATGGGAACAGTGGGCCAATTGTGCAACCCATTGATCTTGCAGATTGTTTTGGAGGGATATTAAAATGGGCAGCTATCTCCCATAGCTGCCCATGATATTTTTTGGCTTGCCTTCTGTGTATCTGACCTCTGCTTGTGTTTCCTGACCTCAGCTGTGTCTCTGAATTTATACAGCGCTCCTGTTTCTGACCTCAACTTGTCATGCAGTTTCTCTTCAGTTCTGATTTGGTCCTGTTTATTGCTCCCTTGTTTGTGACTTTGGTTTCTAACTAGACTCCTCTCTGGTTCTGATTTGTGGCTCCTAACCCCTCTAACTCCAACCCTGGCACATTAGCAGTGTAGGAACCATCACCCAGTTGGGGTCTGCCGCATAGGAAGCAGGTCATGTAAGTAGGGACAGAGGGCCGAGTTTAGTTAGGGCTCCCTGTACCTCTTCTGATGTGACAGTAACAAGTATAGAAAAATAAAAACGAGCACAGACATCATCCAAAAAAACACAACAAATGGCATCATCAGTGATGGAAAAAAGCCACCAACTCTATATGCGGCTATCTATGTCAAGTAAAAGATGTAGGTGTCTTAAGTTTGGCTACCAGCCGTGATGGTTGTTGAATGGTGGTAAAAGCTGATCGGCCATTGTAGTTTACTTAAGCACGATTTTTATCAGATTTTTTAATATGTTTTACAGCAATATTTTAGATAAGGTATCTTAATGAATTTATGACCCTACAACTTATGACAACTTCAAAGACAACTCTGTTACTGAGAAATTGTACAATATTGTATGCTGACAAATCAGGTCAGTATGATGGTCAAGGATTCTGTATCAGTATGACTAATAGAGTTACAGCAATGACTTGTAACATTTCCGCTGTTATAAAAAGGGGACTTTAAGTTTAATTATTAAAATCAACCTCTGAAGTATTGTGATTCATAGAATTAACTCTTTTTGTTCCTTCTGCTGCTGTTTGTTCCTTCCTTTACTCTTTAAAGTCTGTGTGCGTATTTTGAAGTGTCTTTTACCTAGAGCCATGGACAATAATGTACTTTTAAAGGGAAATGGTGTAAAAGTAATACATGGACAATAAATATTTACAAAACAAGTGCTCCTCTGATAGCATGAGTACTTGCAAGAAAATTTTATCTAATTTAATAAATCTAACTTATTTTCTTACAACCCCCCCCCCCCCCCCCCCCAAACAGGTGTCTAAAGTGTATTCCACTAGGGGGTCTCACTTTCAATGAATTTGCTGCTTACTGCCTGTTGTTAGGCTTAGTCCACCTAAGGGCCACATTAGACCGCCTGATCACCTTCTTTACTAAGCATATTACACGGCTCGACCATTGTGCAGCAACCTTAGCCTGTGCCGCCTATTCCCTTAGTGTAAAGTAGTGTAAATAAAATAGTGTAAAATAATAAAGTATATACCTCTTCACGCTCGCTGGTGCTTCTGTCCGCTCCATGAGGACTGCAGAGACAGTCTCTGAAGTGACAGGCCACTCACTTGCCGTGGCACTGTCCGTTTGTCAGTAAGTGGCTGAGCGGCCTGCCACTTTAGAGATCGGCTCTGAAGTTCCAATGCCGGCTGCGGGCAGTGAGCACAAGCCAGGAAGACACAGAAGAGTGGGCAGAAGGACCGGGGGGGGGGGGGGGGACATTGAGAGGTATGTAACCTACTTTATTATTTTCTTTACACATTCATTAGGTGGCCGCTGATTTTAGGTCAGGTCCAAAAGAAAAATTCAATAGACTTAGTGCTCATACACTTTAGACTTTAGCAGTGGATTCGGACGGCAATCTAACATGTATTGGGCTGTCCCAAAAAAACACTAACAGATGACGTGGCTGGCTGACCCCTTTGTTCGGAGAGAGATAAGCCGCGCTCTCGCTGTGGGTTTTCCCTCCCCTCCCTAAAGAGAACACTGGAATGCTAGGCCATGCCAACTGTTCCTGTGTACGAAAGGATAGTTGACGAAGATATAACTGTTGGCCGGACAATCGTTCAGCCTTCAGTTATTGAAGGTGTATTGTGACCTTTAGCTGTGTCCAAATATCTGCAGATTCTATGCATACAGGAAGAAAATGCTCTATAAGTCCAGCAAGGTCAGGACTTTTATGAAAACCTTCCCATCATACACCCAGTGTATCTACTTGCTAAATTTGTGGTCAAATGGATAAGGTGTTTAGATGCCTATAAAGGTCAGATTGTGATAATGGCAGATAACAGAGAACAACTGCGAGTGTGTGCTGGATATGTCCGATAAGGTCAGTACTTTTACAGAAACCTTCCCAGATACCCAATGTGCTCAAGTGCCAAATCTAATGCCAGACAGATCAGGCTTTTGGATACCTTTAGAGCACTTGTAGAATATAAAAAGATGTAAATCTTTCCTTTTTGTATATTGTTTGAAAAAGGTAAATTTAGATTGAACCAAGCATTGCATGACTTATTATATGGATTTCATAGAATATAAAAAATACAAGTTAGGTTGTTGATTTATTCAATGAAAATTGCCATCTATCTGTATGTTACCACAATTTCATATCCACATAATATACCAAATGTTATTACTGTTGTTTCTATATTCTAGCTTGTTGTACAAACATGTTAACTTTACTGTTGGCACTAAAGTCAGTGCTTATATATTTATCTTTTGTAACTTGTTCTTAAAAAAATTAATAAAAACATTGAACCAAAAACTTGCCATGTACAAACAAAAATGGTGGAGGAGAAAAAGAGAATTTTGCAGGGGGCCAGGAAAAAGGGGGGGGGGCAGAGTAGAGGAAGGAAACAAGGTGGATTAAGGTTTTACACAAGGTAAATCTAAGAGAAAAAAACAAAGAGCAGAGTACAGGAGAGAGGCCAGAGAAGAAAAGAAAAAGAAGATGGCTTGAGGAGAAAGCCATGCTAGTGAAGGGACAGGATACACACTGTATGTAATTACTTTGCCACCTACTTAAGCACACCTTCCAAAGAAAATATTTTAAAAAAGGGAAGGGAAATTTGTGGAATTGTTTGAGCTGGCTGGGGAATCACTGGCAAGGATATATAGATCTATAGGGGAATGCTGTGCTCCAAAAACTAAGGAAAAATATATATAATTTTTTTGCTAATACATTACTTCAATAAACTTATCTTACTTTGTAATATAACATTATTTTTTTTTAAATGTGTAATTTATTTATGTCCATATGTACTTCCGTTGACTGGCAGCAGTGAAGGCCCTATTACACAAACTGATCGTCCGTAATCGCTTTGTGTAATATGTTGAAATGTCAACGATCACGATAGCAGCGATCTGCTGCCGTCTTTCTGCTCAACTGGAGCGACAGCAGCAGACCGCCACTATCTACTATGGGCTGCCCGGACGATCTAGTGATCCCCGCAGCTCCCCGCCGCCCCCTTGCTCTTACCTGCTCGTTGCTGGCATGTGTAGTAGTGCCATTAGTGAGCTGGGAATCAGGAGCAAGCAAGCACTGACCTGATAGGTCGGCTCTTGTTTGCTCCTCTGCATCCCCCCGTGTAATAGGGGCTTAAAGGACGACACAAGACCCTGTGCTGCCACTGTTTGTGTCAGGAACTGCAGGCCTATCTGTTCTAGTGCTGCTGCTATACAGTACAGTACCCGGGGGGTAGGCTGCAGTGTCCTCCGACAGTGATGACAGTAATCCCCGCTCACTGTGCAGAGGCTGCCGCACACAACAATCGTGTCGGGCAGCCTCCCCTACCTCCACCCTAGGTACTATGTATATGAATATACAACAGATTGTCCATTTAGGAGCTACAAATTAATTCTTTGTATTATTGAGCCTCTAACTTTTAATATCCTAAAATAAAGAAAATGAGGAAGCAATGATGTGTAATAATAGAACATACATTTGGGACACACATAATGAGTGGGATAGAACCACCCATGAATACTACCATGAACTGTATGACACGTTGTTTAGCTAAGTTCTGGCAGCTGTATTGTTTTTGTTCCCTCAGAAGAAGTCATAAAGGCTGACATGTTTTGCACTGAAATATAATACTTATCACCTCACCTCCTGCACTTTCCCATAGAGATAGGTTAGGTAACACAGGCACATGTCCTGCTAGATTTGTGCTGCCGGTGTGAAACCAGAGATCAGTGAAGTTGGCATCTAAATGCAACATTTTCCTTTGGCGCCTTAGACTCTGAAAGGAAACAGTGCTTTGTGTTACATCCTGCCCGAATGTTTGTCTACCCCTTGTTTGTCTATACTTTATGTTTTACTATGTTTAATACCTTTCTCAGGATGAGGATATTTTAGCAAACTATGAGGAATTTGTTTTGAAAAGGTCTCACTGATGATAGATGAATGCTGGGAATGTAGACCCTGAAAGCCTGAATACAGACGTCAGTCACTAGCTTGCAATTTTTTGGATGCCCTTAAAGGGAAACACTTGCAAAAACACTGAGGTTTGTATAATAAGTAGTCATTAGCACACTGTTCAGACTTGTAATATTTATCAGTGATCAGTATTTTAATTTTATTTATTTTTTTGCAAACTTTTATTTATTGAAATTTTCTCTACAAGAAAATATATGTCATGAAATAGGAAGCCTTACATTTCATAAGATCAACACAGTCAGTGTAACAATGGACAGTAACAATGTACATATCATAATCCCTTTCTCCCCCAACCCTGCTCGCGGTAGTGAGGACTGCCTCCCCCTGGGGCTATGAGCACAGAAAAAGAGTTTAGTCAGATAGGCGGAGTGCTCCCAATGAGCCCGCCACATCAGCTTCTAGGTACCACTTTGTATTTTTAAACTACTGTCTGGATTTCCATAGGGTCTAGAATAGTGATTTTGAACCATTTTCATTTCCTAAAAAAAATGTTGCCCTCTTTTCTCTGGATGGTTCCGCATCCAGTTGGTCCATTGTGAGATAGTGCTTGACCTGCTGGATAATGTGCTCCATTGTAGACATGTCTGAGGTCAGCCATTTAGATAGAAGATAGTGTTTGGCTACCAGTATAAACATGTGTATGAACAGGGTAATAGTCCCCATATTGGGTGGTATGTGCAAGATCATAAGGTGTGCATCTACCGGAATGTTCAACAGGTCTAGCCAGTATATAGACACATGACACACAAACAGGCCATGGTAAAGGATGGATTGGGGTGCCCCACATTTTGGACAGGCTGTAATCTAGTCAAGGTGTTCCAGAGTTCTAGGGAAACTAAATCCATATCTTGCATGATGCATAAATCTGAATTTAGACTCTATCCAATGTTCATTAATGATTGCTGTACACACTGAGGCCCATACTTTAGGAATTTGCGTACTGAGGTCTGGTAGAGGTAACTTGTTATCCCAAAATATAAATAAGGAAGGCATAATACGTATATTAATAGCATGCTATAATGTCAGACATAAATAGGACAATGTACAGTATGGATTACATTAGATCCCGAAATATAAGTAGAAAGTGGGTTAGATATAAGTTCCGCCTTTAGATTTAGTAATCTAAATACTAAAAAGCCCTTCACCTGTTTATAAACTAAGAAGTGACCCGGTCCCAGGTCTGTACCTCCTGAATGTTCAGGTGCTAAAGTAAGCTCTGATGTCTTATATACCCCTGAGGCTCTCCATTGGAAGAGTGGAGGAGTCTGCCCTCCCTGAGGAAATTCAGGGTGATGCCACAGATCTAAATTTGTACTCAAAAAGAAAAGGTAGACCCACAATTATGCAACATGTTGTGCTGCCATGCTTTTATGGTGTCTCTAATTATTAAACTGTTTTAAAGAGGATGTACCACCAGGTACGTCCTCTTTAACCTGACAGAGGGATAGAATGGCGCCGTGACGGGGAAGCCGGTGCCTGGTTCACCTGTACGGAGCCGTTCTTTCCAAGGTTACCGGCCGGTGCTCAAGCACTGGAGGTAGGCCGGGCCGCCCCCCAGTGGGAGGGAATTCCCTCCCCTCTATAACGCGGCTCCGTTAGAATCAAAGGTGCTTCAGCACCGGCCGGTAACCGTGGAAAGAACGGTGCCGTACAGGGGAATCGGCCCGCGGTTTGAAAAACGGACCGTGGCACCGGCTTCCCTGTCACGGCGCCATTCTATCCATGTCAGGTTTAAAGAGGACATACCTGGTGGTACATCCTCTTTAATAACTTTGGACAATGCCCCAAATTTTATATGAAGGGACCAGGGAATGACCATTTGGGATTCAAGAGAAACTGGAAAAGTTACTTGTCCCTCTCATCCAGTCAATCCCACATCTCAATAGACAGGTTAGGTTATTCAAAAGTAAATCAGGAACTCTTATCCTTAGGAAGAGGCAGTTTCCTTTTGGATATCCTAGGCCTCTTAGATGCCCAGATGAACCGGCTAAAGATCAAGGACAGCAAGTTCACGTCCGAATGTTTAAGGAGCACTGTGACTGTCTGGAATGGGTACAGCAGCTTTGCAAACCCCATCATTTTCAATAGTAAAACTCTAGTAACAGGGAAAGAGGTAAGTAAGACCATTGCTGCAAATCAGATTGTATTTTTCTAATGATTGGGGGGAAGAAAAAAATTTTGGGGGGGAGTATTAAGTGCTGGCCTATCTTCCAATTTGTATCCCCAAGTAGATGATTGAAGATGCCTGTTTAATTAACATGTCTCTGGAATTGTCACACGTCCACTCCCTGTTTTATTACGAGAGGACCAGCAATTCGCTTTTATCAGTATTGACCCTGAGACCACTGTTGGCATAATTCTTTTAGACATGAAAATATAGACCCTAAGGGGGAGATTTATAAAACTGTTTTCAGAGTCTGTGAGGAATGAAAGGTGGAATCAGATCGGTTGCTAGGGGCAACTAAGACAATTCTGCTTTACACCAGTTTGATAAATCTCCCCCTAAGTGTATTCTAAAAAGATAAGAAGGTCATCTGCAAATAAGATGACCTGCCCCTCTGCCTTCCCCACTGTTATACCCTCTATATCTGGAGCAGATTGGAGTCTTCTACATAGCCCAATAGCCAAGTTAAAGAGCAACAGGGACAAAGGGCAACACTGGCGTGTCCCCTTTAAAAGGGGGGATAAAGGTGACAAAAAGCCCGGAATATTAATCCCAACCAAGAAGAAAAAAAGACCTGTCATATTAAATCACTGGCACGCCTAATAAATAAACAAAAATATATTTTTATTTAACAGAAATCTATGGAAAACGACACACTAAGAACAACTAAAATTATCTAAAAAACACCAAATACATCAAGTGGGCCCTAACAATATAAAGGGACAAAAAACCCCAGGACACACCGACAAGCTGAGTGGCAAGGACCATGTATAAACAGAATATGACCAGAGTAATGCAAATGCCCCACTGCAATGTAAACATTTGTATTAGAATTATAAAGGCTACCAGTAGCTGTGCAAAACAAGCAAGGGCAGGTGTAAACAAAAAAGGTAAAGATATCACCAAATAATGGGGTCCATGTCGGGGTTCACTGCTGCCCACGCGTTTCATTCCTCAGTGGGAACTTCCTCAGGGGTTAAAGGAGACCTGTAACCCCGGCTGCCGGGGTGAAGCCCGCCTGACCCCCCGGTGGAGCCCCTTATACTAACCCCTTCCTCGAAGTCCCTGTCCTGGACCCTGTCCCGTTGCCAAGAAATCTCCGTCGGAAGCCGTGCGAGTGCTCACCAGAGATGAGTCCGACGCCCATAAAGAATGACTGCTGCAGGGTCCGGGACAGGGACTTTGAGGAAGGTAAGTATAAGGGGCTCCACCGGGGGGCGGGTGGGCTTCACCCTGGTAGCTGGGTGACAGGTTCCCTTTAAAGATCTGTGCCTGAGGCACTATGTTTTGCCCACCCTGAGCATCCATCCCCAGCTCACATTATCAAATGCTTTTTCGTCATCTATCGAAAGGAGAGCTATGGATGGATGCATGTGTGGTCTCATTTTGATCTTGTCCAACACGGCCATTACCATATAAACATTATAAACCATGTTTATCAGTATTTCCAGAGGCATTGGCTCACTGCCCTGTTAATCGCTCTCCTGATTGGAGGCATCTTGCCTCCAGCCACAAGAGGCCGCTTATTTTTGTTCTCTTCAGTTTTTACGATCAGGAAATATTGATTGTTTCCTGAAGCCTCCTAAAAGACTTCCTGATCAATATTTCCTGACCGTAAAAACATGTGCATCTGGCCTGTCTCTACTAACTACCAAGAAAATGAATTCATGAAATTGGCTCTAAAAGTAGTTTAAATGACTGATTATCTGGTTATTGTCTTCTTAGGGTCCATTTACACAGAAAGATTATCTGACAGATTGTCTGCCAAAGATTTGAAGCCAAAGCCAGGAATGGATTTGAAAAAAAGGAGAAATCTCAGGCTTTCCTTTATGACCTGATCTGTTTATAGTCTGTTTCTGGCTTTGGCTTCAAATCTTTGGCAGATAATCTTGTCAGATAATCTTTCTGTGTAAAAGCACCATTACATGGAAACAACTTATAACCATACCTAGGTGTCAAATGTTTGTAGTGCTTTCTGTTTAAACTACAGTAACATGACCAATCACATTTGTTTAAAAGTCACATCAAAGTAAAATCACACCTCTGCTGCTCCGGTCTCCGGTGTGTGCCCACTTTAGGGTCCTGGGGCGTGACATAGCAGGCCCACTTAACCATCCAATGGCAGAGACAGGACACTGCCAATAATAAGACCTGTAGCCCAAAAAGCTTCTAATACAGGCAAAGTATGTAAATAAGGACCCAAAAAAGTAATTTCTCTTTATGGTGCGTTCACACCTACAGGATCTGCAGCTGATTTTCTGCAGCAGATTTCATTTAAATAACTGAACACAGCATCAAATCTGCTGCAGATCTGCTGCAGATCCTGTAGGTGTGAACGCACCCTTAATGTCATTCCTGGTAGAATTAGGGCATAATGGTGCTGTATATAGGGCTACCACCACGGGGAGAGTCACATTCAGGGAGTCCGGTAGCTATAGGGCCACTGGTTAGGGAACACTACTATATAGCATAGCTTTATGTTCACACTGCCATCCAGGATCCTTCACAGGGATCTACACTGAACATGGGCTCCTACAGTATATTTACACATGGCAGACTTGTTGCAGGAATTTTTGCAATGACTAAGGGCCCTATTACACAGAAAGATTATCGTGTGAAAAATCAGTACATAGTTCAAATCTAAGCGACAATCTTTCTATGTGTATGCAACAACTATCAAACGACTAATGAAAATTTGCCTGTGTGTCGCTGATCGCATCTTTTGAGCTGACCATAAAATCGTTAATTTTGCAATTGTTTCCAAACCTGTCAGTGTACATACACATTGTTTGTTCGATGGGATCAGGAGTATACAAACGATCATAATTACAATCATAACTAACGACTATCATTCTGTGTATTATAGTGAATGATTTCAGGTCGTTCCCAAAAGTGCATGTTTGCAATATTTTATCGTTATTTGGAGAAGATAAAAAATGACTTTGTCTAATAGGACCCTAAGGCAGCCGGAGATCTCTATTCAGGAAAAGGACATTTAGAATGTGGCACACTACATCTGCTCTGTGTACTAAGACCTCTTGGCCAATGTAGCTGCCAGTGTGTGCACTTAGAAGGTAGCTTAGGAGGAGGCTTAGCATTAAACTTTACAGTGTGGCTAATGTAAGCAGCTCAATATAGAACACATGACTGCACGTACACTGACAGCGGGTTAGTGGACCTTAGAGAGAGGCGACAGGCACTTCTCACATTTTGTTTACACCTGGCACGCTTGGCCTGTATAAAGATCAATATTTAGAAGACAAACACCATGTAAGTGTAAAATACAATAAATGCATTTTGTCACATAGTGGACCCTTCTACCTGCACCCTATAGCATCTCCATCACAGGTCATTCTCCCAAACACCATACAGGAATTTATTATCGAGAATGATTCGTGATGGGTGAGATACCTATATAAGATGTCCTTTTGGAGTCCTAGAGAGGGTCTATGTATGGCTGTCAGATATTTCACCCCCTACAGCCCAGACTTCTCACATACAGCCAGTATGGGAATAGCTCCATAATATGGATCTAAATACATGTGATGAAATTTCCGTACAGTAACTGCCGATAGGTGTCTCCTAAGCATGGGCACCATTCTCATACAGATGCAATACGGACACAATATAGATCCCATAAGGACCTGTATTTTACTCTCGTTCCATAGACTTAAATGGCCATTTCCATGGATGAAAGTAGCACATGGTTCTCAAATAAGCTGCATAGCAATAGATTTCCATTCCCCCCATATTGTGGTCTGCAATAATACTATGATATAATACTATGGTATAATACTATGAGATAATACTATGGTACAGCTGGAAGGAGCCCCAGTGTGTGCAAGGTCAGGTGCCCACATTTACATGCCATGCTAATCTATGGATGAGGATGCAGGCATGTTTAGGATATACTATAATAGGAGCTCTGTTTAGTGACACATGTTCTATAAAGAAAGCTGCAGATAACCCCGACATAGCTGATACCAGAGAGCACTATACTGCAGTCCTCTGCACAATGGGCGGGTATGGCGCCAGCTTTCAGCCGCAGTGCAGTGACCCCATAGGTGCAGAACAATAGCGCTCCTGGCAGCTAGAGGAGCCTATACTGCGCCCCCTGTGCCAGGCAGCCAGCCATCCCTGGCATCACAAGGTGCGCGGAGCAGGATGTGCGGATGCCCGGCAGCCAGGATCCAGGAACACCCCACGTGGCTGCGGGAGCCGGATGTGCCCTCCCCGCCCGGGCCGCCTCCAATCACAGGCCGCTCGGCGAGCACAGCTGACGCCAGTTCCTTTGTGTCTAGCCGGCAGGCTTGAAGAGGCTTGTGACAGCGGCTGCCTGCACGCCGGAGCGGCCCCTTTAAATCAGCGGCCAGTGGCAGCGGGAGGCGGGACACCATGCCCTTTGACTTCAGAAGGTGAGTGGGGTGGGCACCCTGCAGGGTCAGGGACTGACGGGCAGCATCTTGCAGTGCTCAGGCTGTGCCCCCTCCGCAGGCTGGAGCCTTAACAGCCCCTGGGGCAAGGATTCTACTAGTGTGCCCTGCACTAAGATGCCCTGCACACCCCCAGTGCCCTGGCACCCTCCTGCCCTCCAGGCTGTACTGTGATGCACAGGCTGCTGGGTTTCATTCATTGTATCCAAAGCCTTTGTGCTGTACAGGAGTCTGCCCAGCGCATGAGTGCCCCCAGCGTGTAGAGCCCAGCGCATGAGTGCCCCCGGTGTGTAGAGCCCAGCGCATGAGTGCCCCCGGCGTGTAGAGCCCAGCGCATGAGTGCCCCCGGCGTGTAGAGCCCAGCGCATGAGTGCCCCCGGTGTGTAGAGGCCAGGGCATGAGTGCCCCCGGTGTGTAGAGGTCAGCGCATGAGTGCCCCCGGCGTGTAGAGCCCAGCGCATGAGTGCCCCCAGAGTGTAGGGGCCAGGGCATGAGTGCGCCCAGAGTGTAGAGCCCAGCGCATGAGTGCCCCCGGCATGTAGAGGTCAGCGCATGAGTGCCCCCGGCGTGTAGGGGCCAGGGCATGAGTGCCCCCCGGCGTGTAGGGGCCAGGGCATGAGTGCCCCCCGGCGTGTAGGGGCCAGGGCATGAGTGCCCCCCGGCGTGTAGGGGCCAGGGCATGAGTGCCCCCCGGCGTGTAGGGGCCAGGGCATGAGTGCCCCCCGGCGTGTAGGGGCCAGGGCATGAGTGCCCCCCGGCGTGTAGGGGCCAGGGCATGAGTGCCCCCCGGCGTGTAGGGGCCAGGGCATGAGTGCCCCCCGGCGTGTAGGGGCCAGGGCATGAGTGCCCCCCGGCGTGTAGGGGCCAGGGCATGAGTGCCCCCCGGCGTGTAGGGGCCAGGGCATGAGTGCCCCCCGGCGTGTAGGGGCCAGGGCATGAGTGCCCCCCGGCGTGTAGGGGCCAGGGCATGAGTGCCCCCCGGCGTGTAGGGGCCAGGGCATGAGTGCCCCCCGGCGTGTAGGGGCCAGGGCATGAGTGCCCCCCGGCGTGTAGGGGCCAGGGCATGAGTGCCCCCCGGCGTGTAGGGGCCAGGGCATGAGTGCCCCCCGGCGTGTAGGGGCCAGGGCATGAGTGCCCCCCGGCGTGTAGGGGCCAGGGCATGAGTGCAGACATTGTCACTTAAAGGGGATCACAGCTGGTATTCTCTGCAAGTGGCTCACAGCTGGTATTCTCTGCAAGTGGCTCACAGCTGGTATTCTCTGCAAGTGGCTCACAGCTGGTATTCTCTGCAAGTGGCTCACAGCTGGTATTCTCTGCAAGTGGCTCACAGCTGGTATTCTCTGCAAGTGGCTCACAGCTGGTATTCTCTGCAAGTGGCTAGAGAGTGTTCTGTGCTGGGTATTTCTGTATCCTCTGCCTATGCTCTATACACAGATGAATATACCTGCAGAGAACATATCCAATAAGGTCCTGGTAGGTTTTGTAAGAAGCATGTCAGCACTGGTGGTGGAGACCCCCATTTAAGTGTACCTGTAAAGTGAACCTGCACATTCTTCTCAGACGCAGAAGCAAGGTGGTTTGTTCAGTTACTGTATGATGTCCTTCGAGTTCCGTGGCTGAGACTATTTCTTATTAAAGGAGTATACTCATTTCTAAAACTTATTTCCCGCAGTTGCTTTATTTGGGGCACAATTTTCCTACTTTCTCATGATTGGCACTGGTTCCAGAGGCCTGACCCCCACTGATCCTCCAGTTAGAGGGAATACATTATTGAAATGAGAATACCCCTTTTTAGTGGGATTGGGCAAGGAAGCCAGGCATCTTATGGTCGTCTTGGCAACCCGTTTGCCCAGTGTAGATCTGAGTCTCTCCACAGAGGTGGAAGGTTAGTGTTAGGGTCTGCTCACACTACAGAATTTTTGCGGAACTTCCACCAGTCCCATTGATTCAATAGGACGTCTTATGCACACTCAGCCCAAATAATTGACAATGTCAATTCTTCGGGTGGATGGAGGATTGCACGTGAGACGTCCTATTAAATCTATGGGACTGGCAAAACTTCAAGCAGAGTCCCTTTTGCGGACTCCACTTGAAATTCTGTAAAAATTCCGTAGAGTGAACGGACCCCTACAGACAGCGATCAGCAGCTTGCTTGTTGGCAGATCGTTGCCTTTCAACATGAAAGATAATCTTCTGTGGGCTGCACATCTCTCCATGTATTAGGAGATGCGCAGCTGGCTAAAGCAAAGGACTGCATGGACATCACTAGCGATGTTCATGCAGCTCTAGTCGCACGATTATCAAGTCATGTAATAGGCTCAGAATGCAAGAACTAGCAAACGGGCGGGCACGGGTCAGGCTGTCTGATACGGCCTTTAGGGTATATTCACACATACTTAATTGGCTATGGATTGAAGCATTTCATTTATATTAGTTAAATTTGCTGCAGGTTAAGTGTGTGTGAATGGACCCTCCAGGTATGTTTATGTGTGCAGATTTTCTGCCACTTATCTGCTGCAAATCTGCACCTGTAAACATACCTAGAGAGTCCATTCACACATACAGCAGATTTGATGCTGTGTTCCATTAAAGGGGTATTCCAAGTTAAAAGAAAATAACTTGTCCCCTATCCACAGGAATACCCCTTTAATATCTGCAGCGTCATATCTGTTGTTGATCCTGTACATGTGAATGGCCCTGGTACCTTCATTTATACTTAATCTTCCGTGGGTTTAACTATCATAAATAATTAACATAACTCCGTAGCAGATTAAGTATCTGTGAACGTACCCTAAGGATAGTTTCACACGTACTGTATCACAGCGTATTTCTCTCAGCAAAAATTTCATTCCGCTTCAAGAATGTAGCCCCTGACCATTTAAAGGGGTACTCTCAGCAGGTTAGAAGAATCTTGGGCAGGGGCGCTGAGGATGAAAGAATGTCTGTTACCTTCATCCTCAGAGCTGTTCTCATGCTGTTAGTTGTGTCGGGTAAGTCATTAGGAGCGCTGGGGGCATGGCTATCACCCCTCGGAGCACTAATCTATTGATAATCATTAGAGGGGGGCAGGCCGGCCATGGGCAGCATGTTGTGTGGTGGGGGAGGGGTCCTGCCCCTCTAATGATTATCAATAGAGGCCGGATCAGTGCTTGGAGGGGTGGAAGCCACGCCCCCAGTGCTCCTAACTGCTTACCAGGCCCAATAAACAGCACAGGAATGGCGCTGAGGGTGAAGGTAATACACATACCTTCACCCTCAGCGCCCCGTCCCAACTAGGGAGCTATCAGCAGATTAAATCCGTCTAACCTGCTTATAGTTCCCCTTTAACCCACCAGCTGCCAGGCTAATACATTACCTGCCCGCGCTCCTGTCAGCTCCCTTACGTCTTGCTCAGCCAATCGGTGGCTGCGGCAGTACGTGTGAAGCTACCCTAAGGCAGCATTTCTTTATGCCATCTTGGTGGTATGCCAACCTATGTGCCAGATGTAGGCTACATTTCAGAAGTGAATGACACCTCATTCCCACTTCTTTCGAGGCACGTCCTTTGCTTACTTTGTAAGTATATAGGGCCAGTCCTCAGATCCATGAGAAAATAGCGTGCATTGTGTAGTCTACAGTATCTCTTCACTTTCTGATGATTTGGACAGTCTCGTTTATTCTTGCTCCAGTGCATCTTTGAAGGTTTTAGTTGCTCTTCAGAAAAGGTATTATGATTTACTATTATATAGTCGTAGCCACTGTGACTAGTTAATGGGTGCTCTGGAGCATGACCGTCTGTGTGGATAGGACTCCCTTAATATTAAGGCCCCATGCACACATTAGGAAAATGTATCCAGATTTCTAGTACGTTCACGTCTTATGCAAAGAAGCCTGATGTAAGTAGATTGATTGGTTTAAAGGAAATCTGTAAGTGTTCCCGACAGTATATGTAGACTGCTTGCTGGAAATGGGTGCAGAAGTGCTGCATGGGGCATTCTGAAGAGCGTTTCCACAGCAAGAAGATGCTCTTGAGACCACAATGTTTGTGGACCTACTACAGAGCGTGAATCCATGGAATGTTAGGAATGCTACATACAGTAGCTGTAATAAATAGTCAGGGGGCCATATACTCTATCTTGTTAGTAGATGTTACCTAAGTCCTTTGTGATCTGTAGGAGCATAAATCTGTGGGTAAGTATTGGGAGTTTTCACTTTGCCCTGGGCTATAGAAGGCTGTAATTCGGTGTATGCCCTGCCTGGAGGGATAGTATGCAGGGGGTGTGTGTCTGGTTTTTCTGGTTATGTTTCACTTGTGCACAGTAAAGCAATTTTCATATGGTCAAAAGACAGGCCATATTTATGGTATTCATAGAATTTTAATGCCCATAATACCATTCGTTGCCACAGGCTGCAGTGGGTAAGGTCACTTCATTCTGAAAGATACATTTTATACAGCACAATCCATGCTTGAACACGCACAGGCCCTATTTATTTCAATAGCAAAAACATAGTTGGCTAGTAAATACTTGTAGGTTATCTTTAGAGCATATACAGGTTTTGGTCCAGACTGAAAAGCATGGTTTACAGCACTTTTCAGTACGACACAAAAAAGCATACATTCAGAATATGACCTGATGTAGTCACTAGTTGATTATGCTCAGGAATACTGAATGGAGTGGAAACATCCAAGTATTAGGGGTTGCGATGGGCATAATGTGACATGATCGAGCTCTAATCCAACAGCTTCCATAACATATTTTCTTGTGCAAAGTGGCAAAGAGGGCTGTAAACCTCCTTGCTCCTTCTCTGCTTAAAGGGGTATTCCCCCCCAAGAGCTAAAAAAATGAAATGCTCCCAAACCTAGCTGGTCTTCCTCACCAAGTCCCCCTGAGTATTTTGAGCCGTCTCCCATCTTTCTAGCTGCTGCCGTTCCTGAGTTACAACTTTTTCTAAAACATGGTCTATATCCAAGATAGGAAACTACATTTCCCATCATGCAATGCTTCTGCCTGATGATGGTGAAGTAGCAGAGCTGAGACAATGAAGGAGATGAGGAAAGTGTAGCAGAGCTGAGATGGCTGTGTCGGTGTAGCAAAGCTGAGTTGGAAGTGACGGTGTAGCAGAGCTGAGTTGGCGGTGACGCCGGTGTAGCAGAGCTGAGTTGGCGGTGACGCCGGTGTAGCAGAGCTGAGTTGGCGGTGACGCCGGTGTAGCAGAGCTGAGTTGGCGGTGACGCCGGTGTAGCAGAGCTGAGTTGGCGGTGACGCCGGTGTAGCAGAGCTGAGTTGGCGGTGACGCCGGTGTAGCAGAGCTGAGTTGGCGGTGACGCCGGTGTAGCAGAGCTGAGTTGGCGGTAGGGCTGGGCGATTAATCAAATTAATTCGATTAATCGTCCAGAACGTTGAAATCGATTTGATTTTTTGTGAAAATCGTAAATTCGATTTTCACAAAAAATCATTTCGGGCTGCGGTGCCGGGGAGGAGCTGAGAGAAGGGGGGTTGCGGTGCGGTCCGGCGGGAGAGCTGTAGAGGGGCGGTGTGGGTGAGCGGGGAGAAGATGCTGGGTGGCCAGGCTGGAGAGGGGCGGTGCAGTGCCGGCGGCCTCCAGCCACTGACAGCGCCGCCGCTGATCTGCCCCCGCCCCTTCCACTGAGCGTCCCACTCCCCTCCCGGCCAGATATGGAGGTCCCGGGTCTGTGGAGGAGGAGGCCGCAGGGACTACAGTAGGTGGTGATCGCGGCGCTGCGGGTCACGGAGCTATACAGCGGGATGGGGGGGGGCTCGGTGCAGACCCCCGTTCCCGCTGTATAGCTCCGTGACCCGCAGCGCCGCGATCACCACCTACTGTAGTCCCTGCTCCTCCTCCTCCACAGACCCGGGACCTCCATATCTGGCCGGGAGGAGAGCATGTGTGCGGAGGTGAGAGGAGGAGGAGAAGGAGATGTATGTGCCCTCCTGCTCCAATCACCTCCAGCTGCACCAGTCACCCCCCAGTCCCCTCAGTGTCCCCCCAATCCCCTCATTGTTCCTTCAGTGTCCCCCCCCAGTCCCCTTCAGTGTCCCCCCCCAGTCCCCTTCAGTGTCCCCCCCCAGTCCCCTTCAGTGTCCCCCCCCCCCAGTCCCCTTCAGTGTCCCCCCCCAGTCCCCTTCAGTGTCCCCCCCCAGTCCCCTTCAGTGTCCCCCCCAGTCCCCTTCAGTGTCCCCCCCAGTCCCCTTCAGTGTCCCCCCCCAGTCCCCTTCAGTGTCCCCCCCCAGTCCCCTTCAGTGTCCCCCCCCAGTCCCCTTCAGTGTCCCCCCCCAGTCCCCTTCAGTGTCCCCCCCCAGTCCCCTTCAGTGTCCCCCCCCAGTCCCCTTCAGTGTCCCCCCCCAGTCCCCTTCAGTGTCCCCCCCCAGTCCCCTTCAGTGTCCCCCCCCAGTCCCCTTCAGTGTCCCCCCCCAGTCCCCTTCAGTGTCCCCCCCCAGTCCCCTTCAGTGTCCCCCCCCAGTCCCCTTCAGTGTCCCCCCCCAGTCCCCTTCAGTGTCCCCCCCCAGTCCCCTTCAGTGTCCCCCCCCATTCCCCTTCTGTGTCCCCCCCCAGTCCCCTTCAGTGTCCCCCCCCAGTCCCCTTCAGTGTCCCCCCCCAGTCCCCTCAGTGTCCCCCCAATCCCCTCATTGTTCCCTCAGTGTCCCCCCCAGTCCCCTTCAGTGTCCCCCCCCAGTCCCCTTCAGTGTCCCCCCCGTCCCCTCATTGTTCCTTCAGTGTGTCCCCCCCGTCCCCTTCAGTGTGTCCCCCCCCAGTCCCCTTCAGTGTCCCCCCCCCAGTCCCCTTCAGTGTGTCCCCCCCCAGTCCCCTCATTGTTCCCTCAGTGCCCCCCCCCCAATCCCCTCAGTGTTCCCTCAGTGTCCCCCCCCAGTCCCCTCAGTGTCCCCCCCCAGTCCCCTCAGTGTCCCCCCCCAGTCCCCTCAGTGTCCCCCCCCAGTCCCCTCAGTGTCCCCCCAGTCCCCTCAGTGTCCCCCCAGTCCCCTCAGTGTCCCCCCAGTCCCCTCAGTGTCCCCCCAGTCCCCTCAGTGTCCCCCCAGTCCCCTCAGTGTCCCCCCAGTCCCCTCAGTGTCCCCCCAGTCCCCTTTAGTGTCCCCCCAGTCCCCTTTAGTGTCCCCCCAGTCCCCTTTAGTGTCCCCCCAGTCCCCTTTAGTGTCCCCCATTGTCCCTCCAGTCCCCCAGTGTCACCCCAGTCCCCTTTAGTGTCACCCCAGTCCCCTTTAGTGTCACCCCAGTCCCCTTTAGTGTCACCCCAGTCCCCTTTAGTGTCACCCAGTGTCCCCCCAGTCCCCTTTAGTGTCCCCCCAGTCCCCTTTAGTGTCCCCCCAGTCCCCTTTAGTGTCCCCCATTGTCCCTCCAGTCCCCCAGGGTCACCCCAGTCCGCTTTAGTGTCCCCCAGTCCCCTTTAGTGTCCCCTTTAGTGTCACCCCAGTCCCCTTTAGTGTCACCCCAGTCCCCTTTAGTGTCACCCCAGTCCCCTTTAGTGTCACCCCAGTCCCCTTTAGTGTCCCCCAGTGTCACCCCAGTCCCCTTTAGTGTCCCCCATTGTCCCTCCAGTCCCCCAGGGTCACCCCAGTCCGCTTTAGTGTCCCCCAGTCCCCTTTAGTGTCCCCCAGTGTCACCCCAGTCCGCTTTAGTGTCCCCCAGTCCCCTTTAGTGTCCCCCAGTGTCCCCCAGTCCCCTTTAGTGTCACCCCAGTCCCCTTCAGTTTTACCCCAGTCACCCCTCATCTATACCTGTACTACTACACCCCTTATCCACTATACCTCCACTCCTACACCCAACGTAGATGGAGGCACAAACATGATTTCCTATACTATATGGGGGCTCTGTTACACTGGAAATCAATACAGTTGTTGTCTAAAATATTAAAATAGTATCTGATGCTGCAGGGAGAAAATGTTCTGTTTATTTAGCAAAAAAGGAAAAAAATCGAGATTTAAATCGAGAATCGTCAAAAAATTTAAAAAAATCGAGATTTTATTTTTTGCCCATATCGCCCAGCCCTAGTTGGCGGTGACGTTGGTGTAGCAGAGCTGAGTTGGGGGTGACGCCGGTGTAGCAGAGCTGAGTTGGCGGGGACGCCGGTGTAGCAGAGCTGAGTTGGCGGGGACGCCGGTGTAGCAGAGCTGAGTTGGCGGGGACGCCGGTGTAGCAGAGCTGAGTTGGCGGGGACGCCGGTGTAGCAGAGCTGAGTTGGCGGGGACGCCGGTGTAGCAGAGCTGAGTTGGCGGGGACGCCGGTGTAGCAGAGCTGAGTTGGCGGGGACGCCGGTGTAGCAGAGCTGAGTTGGCGGGGACGCCGGTGTAGCAGAGCTGAGTTGGCGGGGACGCGGGCGATTGCGAGGGGCGGAGCTTGTCACGGGGGGGCGGAGCTTGCCGCGGGCGATTGCGGGGGCGGAGCTTGCCGCGGGCGATTGCGGGGGGCAGAGCTTGCCGTGGGCGATTGCGGGGGGCGGAGCTTGCTGGGGGGGGGGTGCCGCGGTTGAGTGCGGAGGCTATGCTGCGGGTGAGTGAGGGATGCCACGGGTGATGGGCGCGGGGGGGGCGGTTGGTTGTGGGCCGGGGGCTGGTGGCTGCAGTTAGAGAGGGATGCAGTCACAGCTGCACTGATCACTGTCTCCCTCTGTAACAGCAGCCACCGCATCAGTGTTCTCAGTCACTTCACTGTGCTGGGACTGAGGACACGTGATGCCGACACGGAGGGTGGGGGCCAGGAGCAGGGAGCGTGTCGGAGTGGACTGAGGTCTGATGATTCTATGCAATCCATGGGGGTTAATGCAGCTGGATAACAGCAAAACTGTGCAGAATCCATAATAACTTTATATTGGAAAGATGGAAAGCTACGGGTGGGCAGCGTATTAATGCAAAAATAATTTGGGGGGGAATACCCCTTTAAAGTATACCTGTCCTGGTTCGGGTTCACAAACTTCCATGTGCAGATGCAGCTGCCGAAAAATAGCACTTGTGCGCAGAACTCTGACGCTTGGGGTGTTTCCTCAGCAACCTCAACTTCCATCGGCTGCACACGGAAGTTCAAGAACCTGAACAATGGCAGGTACTCTTTAGTTGATAGCTGGAAGCTGAGCTCTTAGCAGGATCTGTGAAGGCACAGGAGCAAGGATGCTTTGCAGCCCTCAGCATTTCAGGTGCTTGGGAAAGCCTTTTTGCAAAGGAGAATAATAGCATTTTTTAACGTTCTGGAAGTACAGATATATGAAAAGTACCGTGTCTCTTTTACCTAACCGCTATATAACATTGTCAGCAGTTAATATGAATGGCAGCTGACTCGCCACTGGCTGTGGCTAGAATCAGAAGATAAAACCTTGATATATACCATTTACCTAAACACGCTTAGACCACAAAAAAAGTTCAGGCATGCTGTACGGTATTATGACAGTTCAAGGGTGGGGACTTGGCCTCCAAATTTCCCAGATATCCATCTATTCGAGCATCTGTGCGATGTGTTGGGTAGAGGTAAATCCATGGAGGTACAACATGGAGAGAAAAGAGCTGTTGCACATCAAACCTAAGGCTGACACTTATGCCAGTCAGCTACATTTAAAAACCAACACCAGGATGTTGGTATATAATTTAATCAAACCATATTGCCCCATGTACCACGTGCCGGTCTCCTGGTTCACATAGGTCCCTACTAGAGATGAGCGAACCTCGAGCATGCTCGAGTCGATCCGAACCCGAACTTTCAACATTTGATTAGCGGTGGCTGCTGAAGTTGGATAAAGCCCTAAGGCTATGTGGAAAACATGGATATAGTCATTGGTTGTATCCATGTTTTCCAGACAACCTTAGAGCTTTATCCAAGTTCAGCAGCCCCAGGTAATCAAATACCGAACGTTCGGGGTCAGATGGACTCGAACCCGAACCCGGTTCACTCATCTCTAGTCCCTACACTACCCCCACACTGTGTCGGTCAGCGACCGCCAACCCCGCAAAGCGTGCACAAGCAGGGAAGGGAGGCCGTAGAATGGCCCTGCAACCCCAATGTCACAGGACCAAACCCAAAGGGCCCCCCAAAACCCAGCAGGCACCACCGGTGGAGAAAGCTGCCGCCAAACGACACAAGTGTGAATATGGTCTTGTACTCACCATAGCTCCTGCAGGTAGAATGGGAAAGATAGGAGGTACTTGACATGTGAGCACAGGTGTCGCCTGCTTTTTTGGGTCATGTGGGTCTTCAAAGAGGAGTGCCAACTTCTCAGAAAAGGGAGAAAAGTAAAATATGGAGAGAAAAGAGCTGTTGCACATCACACCAATGGCTGACACTAATGCCACTAATGCAAATCCATGGAGGTGTTGAGGTCTTGAGTTAAACTGTTTAGGTGTTAACAGAGGGAACTACATAATATGAGGCAGTTGGTTTAAATGTTATGGCTTTTTTTTGTGTGTGTGTGTGTACAGTAGCACAAAGATTTAAAAGCTGTCATTTTTGGCCTGCTCTTGCTGACAGCCACCAGCCCCCCTGCTGGTCCTCGAGCTGCAACATCTCTGCCCAGCTAATCGATTGCCCTCTCAGCCAGTAACTGATTGGCAGTGGGCAGTCGAGTGGCGCTACAGGGCATGAGGATAAATAAGTATACTGTGTTTAATATGTTCTTGCACCCCAGCCCTCCTATTTTATTAATAACATACTTAATAAGGTTGAAAGAAGACAAGAGTCCATCAGGTTCAACCTAGGGAAACCCTACTTTGTTGATCCAGGGGAAGGCAGAAAAACCTATGAGGCAGATGATAATTGCCCTATGGCAATCAGAATATTCACTGGATCAACTTATCACCAGAAATCTAATGGCCATAACTTGTAATATTATATTTTTCAAGAAAAGCGTCCAGGCCTCCCTTAAACTTATTTAATGAATCAGCCACGACAACCTCATGTGGCAGAGAGCTCCACAGTCTCACCGCTCGTACAGTAAGGAATCTGCGTCAATGCTGATTGTAAAATCTTCTTTCCTCTAGACGTAGAGGATGCCCCCTAGTCATGGTTACAGACTAATATATATATATATATATATATATATATATATATATATATATATAATTTTTTATTTTTTTGTATTTCTCCTTTGAATTGTCACTATTGTTATAAAAAAAACTTTTGACATTCAGAGAGACATGTCAAAAGTTTTGATCGGTGCAAGTGTTCAGAGCCTAACCAACTGTGAGAACGGGTCAAAAGAAGGCCGCTCTGTGTCAGTGAAAATAGTTGGGCTCATAGATCTTCATTATGAGTCTAACTCATCACGCGACACAGAGCCGTGAGAGGACCGCGCTGAGCACCATCTTCCAGCTGGTTCTCACAATTGGGCGGTCTGAACACTCAGACCTGGACCAATCAAAACATTTGACATCTGACATGTCAAAAGTTTAAAGGTTGTTTTTTTTTTTAAACGACGGGTACACTTTAAACAGTCTCAGAACTCAAAGCATCATAATGAATGATGGGGTCCAGTCCATAGCGGCTGGTCAAGTAGTCACGGTGGGCGGGGACTTCGTCAAGTAGTCACTGGGCCCTGGGCCCGCTCCGGCGCTGTAATCACGTCCCTCCGGGCGTGTTGTAAAGCGGTGCCTGGTGACGTCACTCGGGGGTGCGGCATTGCCACGCCGACGTCTTTACTAAGCTGCGCATGCGCAGTGCAGCCTGAGAAGGCGCTGCTGTACTGCGCTTGCGCGGCGTAGTACAGCAGTGGCTTCACCCACTGTACTGCGCATGTGCAGCTTAGTAAAGACGTCGGCATGGCCGACGTGCAATGCCGGGCCTCCCGAGTGACGTCACCAGGCGCTGCTTTACAACACGCCCGGAGGGACGTGATTACAGCGCCGGAGCGGGCCCAGGGCCCAGTGACTACTTGATGAAGCCCCCGCCCACCGTGACTGCTTGTATGGTAATTTGCATAGAGCGCGGGACACAATTAAACTAACTTTGCGGGCTGAATGTTCATGGGACGGAGGGTACAGGGGGATGGTTAGGAAGCGTGCTGGCTGATGTACCAGCACGTTTCCTTAGATTTATGGCCATTTTTTGTGTGATTTGATTCCCTTTAATTGTCATTCTGAATAGGATTACATGCTCGCAGCTGAAATTTCATCTTGCTGCTAGTATGTAAACGCCACCCCCCTTAACCTGTGACGAGAAAGTGTATTACATTAGCGGTCCACGCTCCAGCTTGCTTCGGGGGCTCCCGGCATCCTGACGTCCTGCTCACCTAGTCAGCTGCAAGACTGAGGAAGACATCAATGTGTCAGGATAGAAAATGCATAGTACAATCACATGTACAGAGTTTTGGCTGCATGTTTTTGATGCTGCGTATTATGTCTTATGGGTTTAAAACCCCAAAACACTCTGTATGCCGCATCTAAAACGTGTGTGTGAATGTATCTGAACTATAGAAAGTGCACAATGGGGGTGTTTTAAACTTTTGTTTTATGTATGTTTAAATAAACTTTCTATGTTTTAATGGAGCTGTGGAATCCACTCTTGTCTTTCTGATTGACTGCATTGGGGAACGGCCCAAGCATACTCTACGTGCTCCTTCTTAAGAATCCAGTGGTGTGCGTAGGACAAGCACTCAGAGGGAAAGCTGATTGACCTGCTTTCTACACAACAACACAATTTAGAAACAAACAGGAAGTAGCAGAAATATTCTACGTCAGTGCAGGAAATGGTTGTTTTTAAAATATATATATTTACAAAGTGATACATACAGAAGGATGTTAAGTCCTTATCTTGTGCTCTGGAAGGCTACTTCCCATACGCTGCTTTATCATAGGTATACATTGATTTAGTTGGTAACAGGCAGTGCTGTCGCTGCTCCCGGTCCGGCTTCTGTATATGTCATGCCCGATCATACTGATTAGGGTGAACAAACATCCTAGATCCGTGAATAAGCATTACATGCAGATGGCTGAAGACAAACACTCGGTTACTATCCTCAAGTGGCTGAAAGTACATTATTATCCTTTTTCTTTTTCTTTTTTTTTAAATTTATATAAAGCACCAAAAATTTTTTACTGTAGCTAATGCTATATTCCCTGACATGGCATACACTTGATGTGATTTGCAGCTGAGCCACACTCTCATAATAGATAGTACTTAATTTGCTTTAAAAATGTAAATGGCCAAGAAAAGCCAACTACATAGCCTATGTGCCAATGTATGGTTGGACTAAGAAGTTTCCTCTATCTAAACATGCTTCATAGACTTTCTAGGACTACAATAGGCATGGTTGTTTTAGTGGCCATCTTTAATGATAGTCTCAGCAGATTTAACTCCTTCCTGACTTGGTGACCTTAAATTTAAGATGTTTTTTTTCTCCTTGTCCGTGGTTCTGGCGATATACTGTACATTTTCTGATAGACTCCCTTTTACAGTGATAAGAAGCGTTCTAAAAATTGCCTGATCTATAAATATACCGTACATGTATATAATTTACTGTTTGATGCTCCTACTTACCATGCATTCATGTAAGACTCGGGTCAGTGGTTAAGTAATGTTTTCATTCCTTATGTCGCCTTAGATCCTTAATGCACACAGTGCTTTCATTGTAATTTGCCTGTGATGTCATTTTTTTTCCAGTCATCAAAGCAACAATGTACTCTTTTTACTTCCTGTGTAACAATATTTTCTTGATCTAATTTCCTCCTATTAACGTGCAGATTTCTTACCAGCGGCTCTGTCTGCCTTCATTGGTATCCCTTTTAATTTTCTGGCGTAATGATGATCGCAGTCATAGGACAGTCACATGTCCCTGGTCTTTTTTGGCCTTTGGAATAAATCATTACTTAATAATTCTAACAGACCTGGAGGAGCCTTTGTGTTTTCTTTGCACAAACTTTGCTATGTGAGTGTTTAAACAGTGTAACACAAGTATTTCTATTGTATATCTGCCATTGTAAAATATGTACACACTGTTAAGTGAGAATGGCTGGGATCCGTGATTTGTAATAGTAGTTAAGTTTACTGTGTTAACAGTGTTACAAGTTTACTAGCTTTACCTAATGATCTGTCAGTCAAGTTATTCCCTTCTACTGTTCTTGGGGAAGTTTGTTGGACAACTTGTTTTGAAGCTGTAGTGGTAGTTATGTTGGGCGCCACCTAGCTTTTCCAAACTAGAATGGTGCAGCTGCTTGGTTTTATAGCGCAGACCAATGCTGTGGGGAAAAAAAATGCATGCAATGTGTGCAATCCGTTTGGATGTTTTTTTTTACTTTTGACTTTTTTTTTTTTTTTTTTTTTTTTTTTAGTGTACACAAAAACATGGTTTATGTGGTGTATATTAAAAGTTATCACTTAAAAACAGATATGTTAAATAGGCTCCAAAAACGCAGTGTGAACCCAGCCTTACGCAGCCCAAGCCCTACTGTGAATGAGTGCTAATCTCGTATATTGTACGACCAGAGAAACAGCGAACGCATTATATATCAGATGCACACAAAAAAATGAATTGTCAAAAATTGAAAATCTTTAACAAACACCACAAGCAAAGTTTAAAACCACTTAAAATTGACCACAAGGGTCAAATACAGGGTGTGGTGACCCCCACAATCATTAGGGTAATGCCATAGCACCAGGAACAGACAATTTAGTAACCTCTATGGCTAGCATGTAAGTACACAAAAAGAGAAGACTTCAAAATAAAGATAAATAGAAAATAGCAGCAAATCATCAGAAAGTGCCTTAACATGATACCATATTACATGACATGCATCCCTCCTGGTACAATATCACCAATCTCGTATATTGGCCATCAGCCGTTGTTGGGTTTTTGTTTGTATTGACTGGTCCAAACAACTCAAACAGACGATTAATTAATATTTGCGTCTTCATTTTCTGATCACTAGCCATCTTACACAGGGCCATGGACCATTACTCTTGTCTTATACTCAAATTGCATACCATTGTAAATCTCACCCCAAAAGTTCACGCATCCCAGATACACGCTGCCACTACTTATCACATGTCGGCAGTATTGTTCTCCAGCAATCAAAAGGGTTAAACATGCTATGGATGGCTATGATTCTTTTGGAGCCATGCCAAAAATAAATAATTGGAAATCAGCTGCATATCCCATTACGCAGATTATTCATGTGGCCTTTCCTGCATCATAGTCAAGCTCTCATGTGCTTGTTAACTGTGTTTCTCAGCCCATGTAACAGGGCCCTTAGAGTGCTCTTTGATTCCTTTGGCAAGGAATGATGGAGCTGGATACTGTCAGGCTACATTAACCTCCATTGTTTCTGCTGTGGGTAGAAGAGGGAGAAGATGTGGTAGAATGTAATATCTACTTACTGCATGGCTGAACAAGAGCTAGTCGCCATTGCAATTCAATTATGATCGCTGGTGATCAGGTTGCCCAGCTTTGCCCTAAGTGGACTTCACATATTATTATTATTATTATTATTATTATTATTATTAATAATAATAATAATAATAATAATAATAATATTTATAAAGCGCCCTTGATTCCAGAGCGCAATACAAGTGATAAGGGGGTAACAAACAGAACATTACAAGATCAAAAACACATTACATGAATGAGATAAATGACAAACTGGTCATGGGAAAGAGGACCCTGCCAGCGAGGGCTTACAATTTATAAGGTAAGGGGTGAGAGACAGAAGGTAATGTGCAGCCAGTCAAAGTGTGATGCAGAATTGTAGGTTGTAGACTAGTTTGTAGAGATGGGTTTTCAGGTCACTTTTGAAGGTCTTGATGGTGGATGAGAGCCAGATGTGTTGGTGTAGAGTGTTTCAGAGTATGGGGGAGGCTCGGGCAAAATCTTGGAGGTGGTTGTGTGAGGTACGAACAAGGGGGGAGCACAAAAGGAGGTCATTCGACCAAGTCAATGAAATATTCTTACCCATTGCATGTTTTTTTTTTTTTTTTTAGAAGGCCCCTTTATACAGAATCACCTTTAAAGGGCAACTGGTCATAGCTTTCATGCTGCCTGAACCATAAGTCATTGGGACGGTCCCTTGAGGCTTCTGCTAGTCCTGATTGATAGAGCTCTCACTATACCCAAGCATGGAAGGATCTGTCAATGAAGACTGGTGGGGTGTAGACAAAATACTGGGGTCTGCTCCTGTTCAGGCAGTATGGAAGTGATGACAGGCTGACTGAAAAATGAAGACATTGAAGCTCCCCTATGGGTAGTGGACATGTTGGGTATCTAGTAGCTGCTCTAACTTGAAACAACATCAATGTAGCAGCAATTCAAATTTTCTCAGTGTATTAAAGCTGAAGATATGGGGAAGTAAGTGAGGACTTATCATGTCCAATGAATTCATTACTTATGCCTGTATTCATCATGACATGTCCTCTGGTGTCACAGTGGAAGAATTTCCTAGTAAGCGGCTCACATCTTCCTCCTAGTCTTGGCTCAGGAAACAGGAGTGAAATGCATTCCTCCAACCCATCCTGTTCTCACCTTCTCTGCTGCTTTGTTTGTCTGGAGGAATGGACAGGAGCCGCCACTGGGCGTCAGCTTTTTGACGGCAGGAAGTCCATTTCTTTCCTCTGAGCAGGGCCATGATGTCATGGCTTGGCAGTAATGTAAATAGTATGTGACGGAGACTAGGAAACTGCTGACATTTTCATGATTTAGATGTGAGACGTGTCCAGCAGGTTCACTAGTGTTCAAGGACCTTTTATTAACATATTTGGTCAAGGGTATATTTTTCCAATACGGCTTTGTATCAGAATACATAAATGGGGTATGGGGGGGGGGAATTTAGTCAAGATAGTTGTTGGCTATCTAATGTGTATGGCAAGCCATACAGTTGCTACAGAATGGACGCCGTGCCATTTTCTTCTAATATTAGAATATTTTTACATCAGTAGAATAGAGCTTTTTGTTTGTGAAGTTCAGTAAAGTCATTCTATGACTATGAATCCTGAATTTATGCCATTATAAGATCAGTGGGTCAGTAACATGGCTATGGGATATTCATCAGTAATTCTTCACTTACTAAGTACCCTGGTTATTTTATCTTAATGCCACTCATTTTATCTGCTTTTATGTTTAATCAGTTTGAGGATTACTTTAGGAAGGGACCGATTCAAGGATGTGGATTATACCTGTCAGCATTCTTTTGTAACCTTAATATAGCACAGGAAGCTGGTCTTTCCTGGCGGCTATACTGGAACTGTAAAGCTTCCATTTTTTTTGTTATACGTAAATATAATATTATTGTAAAAACCCAGGATTGATATTGAGCCGCAGAGACCACAGTAGGTGTTAGTCAATTTAATTGGGATTATGTCAGTCTGACATCATCCAAATTTTATTCAGCTATACGAATATCCGAAGTGTGCCATGTGGAGCAGTGGTGAGTCTGAATCTATTGAGCCCAATATAGAGTTGTGCTTATGCGATCGCACAACCCCATCAGGTGGGAACTAGGTGCATATGGTGGAGGTAAGCTCTATATGCTACACTAATAGGTGCCTCTTATCCTTCCTTTTTTTCTTAAAGTCAATACAAGTTACTTTGTGCCCGCTATGTGTTGGTCTACTGTATAAACAGAGTTCTTTTTATCCAATGGATTACTGCCCATCACAGTTTACAGTCAAAGCTGGCCATTTACTGGGCTATAATGGTATAATGCTTGTAAGGATGAGCAGAGTTAGTCATTGAAGTGGATGCATCTCTCTCATGTGCGTCATGGTGCTTGCAGGTGGCTGACCGTGGAAGTGCCAGAAGTTAGACACCCATCCTGAAGACAAACAATCTGTTTTGTTAGGCTGGATAACCCCTTTAATATTAACAGTATGTGCTAACATTGTGGTTGCCACAAGCAGACAAAGCTATGCCCACAAGCCATAGCCAATGGCAATGCGATTTACCTCCAAATTTGCACAGCAAGCATTCACTGCATATGGGTGCATTACCATCCACTTGCAGCAATGATAATGACAGAATGTAGCCTAGTGTGGTTTAATACCAAATGTCATATTTGACCGTGGCTTGTCGCCTATAGAGGGATGGAGACCTCTGTCCAGAACAGCTCAGCATTATTCATGTGTGAACAATTAAAGGAGGATTTTTATTGAACAAGCTATTTTGGCTATTAAATTTTATGGAAAGTTACTGTGTAGGCCTTTTGTTACCAATACAGTTACCTGATTCATTGTAGGTGAGCCTTCCTAGGTTTAGTATTTAATGCAATGTAATATGTAGCCTGCAGGTAATAGCTTTGCTGTTAAAGCCCTGAAACCACCTTTCTAAGAGTGTTTATTCAGTAATGGATTATCTCACTCATTGCATACCCTAGATTAAGGCTCTTTTAACAAGCTCCAATTGTATGCTGCTCTTCATTTGTGAAACACATGAGCTTAACCTTGGGATAAACTGCCTTAGCAATGGCATGTCAAACCCTTTTATTAAAGTCCCTTCAGGTCTGTGCCAAAGCAGCTCCTTTGGCTTTGAGCCCATGCTGTCAGTTATCTGGGCAATTTAATACATTTGACGTGGAGGGAGTCAAGTCGTATGTTGGTTTTAGATAGAGAAGTGGAAAAAGAAAGCTGTATCTTGTATTCTTGCCCCTTTTGTTCTAGGAGTCTTGTGTTTCAGAGGAGATGTCGCATATGTGTCATGCAAGTTAACAATAGTGGTGGAGACGAATGCAGGATGAGACTTGTCCATGCCCCTAACCCGAATTGCGCTTGTGATATTTTTATGTGACGCCACTGTATATGAGCTTGGTCTATCCATGGGTGTTCGCTCGCATACGGAAATTTGCATAAAACAGGGTTTGGGTGTAAAGTTAAAGTATTATTTCTGCTGCATGTAAATATATACTTAAATTAGTTGTATGTGCACAAATCTGTTCCTAAAATAGGAATTATAAAGCATTCCTTATACACCAAACAGCTCATCAGCAGGCTGGGTGTCGGCATCCTGCTAATCTAATATTTTTTGCTCAGCCTAAGCATAGGCCATTAGTATGTATTACTGGAAAACCCCTTTAAATTAGGAGCATCAGAGACCAGATTTTCAGAGCAAAACAGACTGATGAGATATCCACACGATTGGCATGGTGCGACACTTGGAACCCCTGCCAATCAGCTGTTTAGCGCCTGTACTACAGTGTGTAGCAGTGGTGATGAGTAACTGCAGCTCAACTCCTGTTTAAGTGAATGGCATCAGAGCTGCAGAGTGACCAGCCATGACTTGACCCATCCTGTGGATACCTCATTAGTCTATTTTGCCCGGAAAACCCCTTTAATGATTGTAGATAACTTTTGGCAGATCTCTTCTTTATCGTTTAATACACTTATGTGATCACATGCATGTGTATTTAGGCAACCTCTGACTATTTCTCTTAGGCAATTATTTTAATTTATTTATTTTTCACTCTAGGTTTGACATCTACCGGAAGGTGCCCAAAGATCTAACACAACCCACCTACACCGGTGCCATCAGTAAGTAAAATATACAGGAATCTATCCTATATGTCTGTACTTTTATTTGCAGAGTTATTTAATTCAATAATTTTACTTTATTAATAATAAACCTGGGAAATTATCTGGTTTGTCTGAACCCGAACGCTCTGCATTTGATTACCAATGGCTAAAGAAGTTGGATACAGCCTATGACTGTATCCATATTTTCCAGGCAACGTAGGGCTGCATCCAACTCCTTCAGCCATCTGTAATCAAATGCAAAGCGTTCAAGTTCAGACAAACCAGATAATTTTCGAAGTTCGCTCATCTATCTCTATGGTATTAAAGTAAACATCTGCCCAAAGAATGCATGTTCTGTCATGTTTTGGAGGTACAGCAGGCAAATAGAATACATTGTAAAACACTTGTCCAAGAAAAGATAGATATAAATGTCCTTGGTTTATCAATAACATGCCGGCATCACAGTCCCTGGTGACTACGGGTAATACTGGTCTCCTTTCCCTAAAGTAGAGCTGTATAATACGGCAAACTGTGCAGCAGTACTTAACCATCCCATCAGTGTTATCAGCAATGGGTTAACAATACACATCTTAAAACCCTTATTGCATGGCTTTAACCTCCAAAAAATAGGCTGCACATGTAATCCAGCAAAACATTTGTATATAGAAAGTTTCATACTTTCATGTATAAGCGTTTACTTTTATCTGGCTGCCGCCACTTATGAGGGCCCCCGGATTCACCCCAACAGATGTTAGGGTAGTAAAGATAAGGCAAGTTGGATTTCAAATGACTGTCTCTTTAGTTCCTTTGAGAGATAAGCCACAGCCAGAACTGTCTGAGGGTATGTGCACACTGAGGAAAAGGTGAGGAATTAGGAGAGGAATTGAAGAGGAATCTTTGGGGATTCTGCTAAAAGAATCCTATAGAATTAATGGGGGCTTAAATTCTGCTTGAATTCTACTTCAATTTCTTGAGAATTGCTCAGTGTGCACATACCCTGAGAGAGGCTTTAGCCCCATTGCACGGAGCAATCTCCGAGAGCAAGCGAGCCCCAACCTGTCAGGTCAGCACTCGTCTGCTTTGTTTTTCTGCTCGCTGCCAGCCCTATTACATGCACTGACATCAAGCAGGTAAGTGCAGGGAGCCACAGGGAGCTGGGGGTCAGTTGATAGAATTTATACCTCCTGGTTGTGAGCCACATACTGGCTTGGGTTTACTGTGTGCAAGAATCATCCCATCATGCTGATTATCCTATTAAAGGGGTTTCCCAGGACTTCAAGATAGGTCAATCAATAGCTGATGTGGTCTGGCACTTGGTGCCATTACTGATCAGCAATTTGCTAGAACCAAGGCAACTGCACAACACAGTGGGAAACAGATGACTCCATAGGTTGTGTAGTGGCCGTGTTGCTGCGTCGGTGTTGGGTTACCGCAGCTCAAACCCCATAAAACCCCTTAATTTTATTGAAATTTTAAGAGCACTTTAAGAGGATTGGTTTTAGGTCTGATAAATAGATCTGAAAATTAGCTTTATAATTTTAGTGAGAAATTGAATTCACATTCTAGTCACATGCTGGCTAAGATGTTTCTTCCTGGTATTTATTTCCTCTGACATCAATGCATATTTGCTAAATACTGGTACTGTAACAATGCTCCTTTGTGCCCTGCACACACTAATCTTTCAGGTCCTGCTGATCCGTGGCCACCGGGCATAGTGATTACCAAGTCTGCTATGTTAACTGTTTAAGGATTAATAAAAGAGAAAAGTTTACTTGTTTTCCATGGAACCATAGAATTAAGTTCTTCCTGCCATAAATAACATGGGCCTGAGTGCCCATTATACTTCAGCTCCCTTCATAGGCCATCATGCTTTCATGGGCTGACCGCAGGGGAGACATTTGCCTGGGGACTCGGGTTTTCCCCTCACTTTTTCTGTTGCCATATTGAGATCTGTATAACAAGCTGATGTTCCCCAATTCTTATGGCCTTAGTCGGTTAGAAGCTAAGCAAATGTCATTCATGAACTCTAGGGGAAATAATTTTGCTACCAACATAATCTGACTAGTGTGACCACGTGCTGAAAAAGTGCCTAAGATGTGTTTGGCAGATCCTGTGGATTGTGGCTGGAAGAAGTCTTCATTATGGGATAGAAAAGGAAGTCTATTAGGGGGACTATCTATAAGGAGGCTACACAGAGGGGGCCATCTATAAGGGGACTTGCTGTTTTACTGTCTCCACATATTTGGCTGCACACAGGGGCCCGCTGAGGCTCTGTCTCCCAAGATCCCACAAAAACCTTGGAGTCTGCCCTGTGTCCTTTTTATGGACAATACATTTTGACATATTCTACTACATCTATCTTCAATGTTCATGTCTAAAAAGACCTATGAAACTCTAAATATGATAAACTGGTAACTTATTGTCAGGTGAATTACATATGGCAACTGTCTGTACAAAGACCTAAGAGATCATAAAGTGTTCATTGTGAGAGATGGGGCTGGTTTAACCAGTTAATGCAGGAATGTCAAACTCAGGCCCTCCAGTTGTTTTAAAACTACAAATCCCATCATGGCTGGACAGTTTAAAGTTTTAAAACAGCTGTAGGGCCTGAGTTTGACACGTCTGAGTTAATGAAAAAGAAATGTAAAAACTTATCAGAATTTCCAGGATATATATTTTTTTATAATAACTTATCAGTATAAGCTCTCAATGTCTTGTTGGTGTGGGTCTGACACCTGTCACTGCCTGCCTGTCAGCTGTTTGTCACAGCTGTGGTGCCTGCAATACACAGTGAACAGAAGCAGACTGCTCCGTATATTGTGTAGTGGCTGTGCAGGGTTACTGCAGCTCAGCCCCCACAGGAGGTAGTAAGCTACAGGAATTCGGCACAGCCATTACACTATTTACAGGGTTATCTTTTTCAAGCTCTTTTTACTGTATATGTAGGAGCCTCAACTTATACCTCATTGACGGTAAACCCTTGTTTTCTTACTATGTTACTGTTATAGTAGGTAATTCTCTATTAAGTTGGGATACCCTTTGCTTTATCATAAAATACGGTAGCTATGCTATCCACAGAGCATGTACTGTGATGTTCCCTCTTCTCTGCTGTGTTTTCACAGTCTGCATGTAAAAATAAAGTTCAGATTTATTTAAATCCACATAAATGCTGTACCATTCCTGAGACCAAGGACTTCATGAGCTGTAAGCACTGCTACCTAGTACGTGAGCCTCAGAACAGCTTATCAGCTTTGCTGGGATTTTGTGCGGGCCGGAAGTCTAGCTGCATCACTATGTAAATGAACTTATTCTCTTAACCCCCTGTCACCAAGGTATACACTGCTAGTAGGCTGTAGGCATTACCCCTGTGAAAACATGAGCTATGTATTGTCAGCAACACTGCATATGCATTCATAGGACAGATTTAAAATGTCACTTTCTTTAAACTTGTACTAATTTGAGGTAAACTCAATTTGCCCCAGTGTGCAGTCAATGGCCAGACTAAGGCTGGGGCAACACAGAGATTTTTCCCATGTCCAGTCACAAAAGCAGAAATTGCTGTGCTGCACTATGTGGATCATGCGGCATGTCATCTAAGTAAGAAAAGGGGCAGCAACTGCAACCCAGCAATTGCAAGAAATCCATCCATAGATCCATAGATTTCTTCTGACTGTTGCATTGCAGCCACTTATAGGTCGCAGTATTACCCCATTCATTGATAGACGGAGTGCAATCACTGCAGTGCAACATGGCAGTCTTTGGTTTGCAACCAAAATCTCTGTGTAGCTCCAGCCTGAGAGCAATGGGTCCCAGCCAAACTTTGAAAAACTGCAGAAAGTTGGCAATGTAAAGAGTAAACTTGTAACTTGCAAGTGGCTTATTTGAAAATCTGTCCATGTTGTTTATGGGGGGTGGGGGGGGGGAGGTGGTGACACATTTACTTCGGCATACCATGTATAAGACTGCATTGCTTTTAGTAGCTTAACCTTTTACATTTTTATATTAGTAGATAAGCAGCAATGCAGTCCTAGCTTTTTATATTTTATGTAATAAATCATATGCAGGACAAGAAGCAACATTTTTTTTTTTTTTAGCATCACTGAAATGTATTTTCACTTCTTACCTTGGTAATGGTATACTTCAGTCTTATGGACAATGTCTACATCCCATGTAATATAATAGATATACTGTGCAAAAGTTTTAGACAAGCGTGGAAACAATGCAGAGTGTTTATAGTTTCTTCCAGGTACACTTGCACTTGAACTCGTCAGGTTGTTGTAGAGTACTGGTCATTATGAATCTTCACTCGATCGGCATGCAGTCGCTCCTGTCAGTACGATGAACAAATATTTTTCTGATTCAGTAAGACTCGTGAATGGAACTGGTCCGGTTTGGTTGTACCAATAGTTAAGATGCCTTTCTGATAGGAAGCATCTTGCTTATCAGCATTTTTTTTTTTCACACCTGCCTAAATCTTTTGCACAGTACTGTAGGTTTATTAATAAGTATTTGCATTGCCACGGTGAGTGGAGATTCCTGTCTCTCTAGACCTTTGCCTCCATTGCTGGAACAATAAAACATAATCTGTATCTTTCTAAAAACTCCCTGGCATCTCACAGATAATGTTTTATTTCCCAGGCTGGTGGGTTGTGAGTCAGTCACATCTGCTCTTTGAGTAATATTTGGTTTGTATGTGAAATCCATGTTGACCGTCCCTCCTGCGCCTGTTCACATGATGGTGACTGTACAGTCAGTGATACGTTTTAGATCTTCCAGTAACACACTCTTGCTGTTTTCTTTCTCGCAGTTTCCATTTGCTGCTGTTTCTTCATCACCTTTCTGTTCCTGTCAGAGTTGACTGGATTTATTGCCAATGAAATGTGAGTATTTACCACAAATAAACCAGAAAGCTAGTGTGGGATATACGTGAATGGATTATGCTAACCGAGCATTCATTCTAGTCTATATATACAGCAAGTCAGCTTATTGGGCAGATACATAAAGAATCTTCTAGATGTCATAGAGGGGGCATACGTAAAGAAAATACCAACACTCATATAGAGGGGGGTAAACTAAATCCCCTAAATGTTGTTGTTTTTCAATACATAGGTAGGTCAGATGAATAGGCCACCAATGAAAACCTCCGCTTAGACCTATTTAAACTGTGTTGTACTGTAGAGTACAACACACTCCTGTTTGGGGGTCTCTAGTCTGATCTTTCTGTCCCTTGAGATGTAAATGCATTTGGCGCCCACTTAAATCATAACTGAATTGGTCCGTCTTTCTATTAAAGGGATATGCCGTAGAAAAAAAATCAAATCAACTGGTGTCCACGTTTATATAGATTTGTAAATTACTTTAAAAATATATATATATATCAATCCTTCCAGTACTTTCCAGTCTGACACAGTGCTGTCTGCTGCCCCCTCTGTCCATGACATGAACTGTCCAGAAAAGCAGCAAATCCCCTCAGAAACCTCTACTGCTCTTGACAGTTATGGTCACAGACAGAGGTGGCAGCAAAAAGCACAATGTCAGACTGAAAAGAATACACCATTTCCTGTACACCTTCAATAGCTGTCTCGCAATTCCTTGATACACCTGTAAGGTTTGGCTTGACCAAGAATTTGTGGTTTCTCAATGGACTCCTGTGGTGGTGGCAGCTTATCTTACTCAGAACAGTAGGGTCGGGCAGTTGAAGTCCAACATGCCCAATGTCATCTGTCACGAAGGAGTGTCAAGAGGCACCCATACATATTAGTCAGTTGGTAGGTTTGTCCAACTCTCCAGTAGTGTGTATGGACACCCTTTCGGGCCTTTCTCAAGCAATGGCACAAGTGTAAATTAGGCATAAAGGTGTCCAGACTAATAACTTAGCCATTCAGGAAGACTACATACGCAGGTATCAGACGTCACATAGTAATTGCTATGCTTACTGTACAAACAAACATCCCAGCTATGTTTGCTGAATCACAAGCAGGCCTTTTCCTACTTGTCCAACCACCAGTAGTTAAAACATCACTACTACTACCACCAACGTATAATGAAAGTAACAGCTATCAAGACCCAATCTTCAGGGGGGGGGGGGTCCAACGGCTGTCACCCCTGTAATTTTCAGAATGGCGCCCCAGCTTATTGTTACAAATAGAGCGGTGACTTTTGCATGCAGTCGAGCCCCCCGTGATTTGACGCTTATTTCCTATTCTGTCTATAGGCAGTAAGTTATTTAGCTTGGAATACCCCTTAAGGGTGCGTTCACACATACAGGATCTGCAGCAGATTTAATGGCGCAGATTCAAGGCAAATCAAATCTGCTGTAGATCCTGTACGTGTAAAAGCACCCTTAAGTTACTTTTTAACCATGTTGCATGATTCCAAGTACTGTCCTTTCCTTCTACCTTAAGGTTAAATCTACATTTCTAGCTGAATGTGCTCATTTATGAACAGATTACATATTCCTGCTGGCATTTTCTAATATAAGGTAATTCTTTTACTGGCTACTCCTCTGCTTCCCACAGACATTCTCCGAGCCCTTGTAATATTTCCTGGACAATGCTTTGCTTCCCATCCTGTATCATCATACTGGAGTGCTCACTAGGTGAAGGTCCTACCCCCAAATTAAGTCAGTCCATATCTTTCTCCCTTAGGGCCCTATTTCACCGGACGATTATCATTCAGATTATCGTTAAATCGTTCGAATCTAAACGATAATCATTCGGTTGAAATGCAGTTAACGATTAACGACCGAACGAGAAATCGTTGATCGCTTTATAAGACTTGGACCTATTTTTATTGTTGCTCGTTCGCAAAACGTTCGCATTGAATAAGGCATCGAACGCAATAGCGAATAGCGAAGAAAAAACTATCACAATTACGATCATAAGTAACGATTATCGTTCCATGGAAATGAGTGAACGTTTTTAGGTTTTTCGCATTAGCGGTCGTTTGAGATGGTTAATCGTTAATGATTATGCAAACGATAATCGTCCGTGGAATAGGGCCCTTAGCTTTACAGTGGCAGTGACTGCAGCCTTGGAGCACTGGTTAGCTCTACCCCTAGGGTAGTGGAATATAATCATGAAGGTTTGGCTTTGCTGAAGAGGCATGTTTTTTTCTATAAAGGAAGACATGACTGTCAAATAGAAGTTGTGCTGCTTATATTAGGAGAACCTAACCTGGATGTACAGTAGGTTTAAGAATTATGGCACTGAAGACACTTGGTTGCTGGTTCCAGGATGTCTGGTATGGGTCCGTAAGGGACCATAGTGCTGTTTACTCTTAGGGCCCCTTTAGCGTGGCCAACCTTGTTTTCTATATCTATGAAATCAGCACTCGTTTGAGCCTTTACATGGCTCAACCCTAATGCAGGCAGGCTCGCATATGTTTTTGTAGCCCTCTACTTCCGTTGTTTATCTGACGCACAATCTCTATTACACAGGAGAATGTCCAGCCAATGAATGAGGATTTTTTTATATGCTTAAATGACGTGACCAGCTGACGAATGAGCGTATGCTAGTAAATCACCTGACCACTGAGCCTATTACACAAGATAGTATCTGTCTGGTCCATAATCACCCTATGTAATGGGGCTCTTACATAAGGAGACCGCCCTCTCTTCCTATTGATAACAGTTTTGATGTTTGATCTGTGAGGACACAACTGGTGCAGTGGCTAGGTAGGCATAAAGATTAGTTGGGTGATCTTTCTGGGGGGGCAGCTGCATGTAAATGGGCACAGCTAGTTCTAAAAGTCGTCAGTCAGGCTTGGCTGCAGAGTTAGGGCCCTATTCCACGGGACGATTATCGTAAAATCGTTAGAATCTAAACGTTTATCGTTCGTTTGAATAGCAGTTAACGATTAACGACCGAACGAGAAATCGTTGATCGTTTAATAACTTGGACCTATTTTTATTGTTTCTCATGCGCAAATCGTTTGCATTGAATAAGATGTCGTTCGGTCGTTCGCAGTAGTGACGAACGCAATAACGACGACAAGACGACCGCAAGAACAATCATAAGTAACGATCACCGTTCCGTGTAAGTGGGTGAACAATTTCAGGTCTTTCGCAATAGCGATCGTTTATTGTTAACGATTATGCGAACGATAATCGTCCCATGGAATAGGGCCCTTACTCTTGGCAAAATAAAACCAACATATTCCTTGTGGTGAAGTCATTGCTTAGGTTCTCGGTTATCCTGCAATTCTGGTGGTTATGGAAATAATTGTAAATTTCAGACCAAAACTTTGATGCAAGGCCATGTTCACACATTGCATCACTGTTGTGGTACTGTGCAATCACAGTAAAAACACTGTAGTCCAGTACTGCATTGCAACTTCAACATGTGAACATAGTCCTAATGTTCAGTGGATCTGTTACACACCCCTGTTTTGACTGATGTTGATCTGATCTTGCTTGTGTTATATTACTTTATCAGTACAATTCAGTGTCCTGAGAATTTGTGGCCTTAATCTGTATGTATGAACCCCATCTATTGCTGGCCACACATAAGATGGCTGTCAGGCTCTCTCATCTTAAAAACAAAAAAATAGAAGGAAATAATACACAGCCAGACCCCTCCGACTCCACGAGGGAAAGAAAAGATCAGCCATGATGAGGTAACGTCCTGCTAATCTGTCATGGGATTATGTCTGACAAAGAGCCTACTACTAGTATCCATACATCCTCCATACATGCCCAGCGATACTGTATGGAGCTTTTGTTTCTCTGTTTTCTTCTGTGAGCCTGGTCTTTCTACATTCACTGAGATTATAATCCTTCCCTACTCACTGGATTCCTATTCACTGTTTCTCCCTTTCTGTAGTCACTGATTCACCCCAGCTACACGCTGAAATCATCCTCAGATAGTTTGAGTATCTGATTAGTTATAATCCCCAGGGCATCTAAGCCGCCATTGTTTCCTGGCAACCATACTAATGCCTAGATACTAATAAACACACAGAATCTTACATTTCTGATGTGTGAGCTGTCCGTACTGCTAAGAGGAAGTAGTAACACTGAAGATATGCTAATCTGCATGCCCTACTAACACCACCGCATCAGTTCATACTCCACGGCCCTGTCACTTCCTGGGTGTTGCATGGGGATTCCAGGCTGGTTATTGTAGCATTCATTTTCTCAGTCCTCTGCAAGTCTACTTTCATTTTGCTTTTCTGTTCACCTAAAGAGTCTAGGTATCTATGGCAGGGACTATACACCCAGAACTTGTAGTGACCTAGTTTCTATGCATGTAGATAGATGTGTATAGTATATATTTTGAGGTAAAGAGGACCTGTCGCCCCCCGTGCCGGGGTGACAGGCTCCCGACCCCCTGTTAGACCCCCCTATACTTACGTGATCCCGCCGGGTCCCGCTTCCTAAGTATAGGGGGGTCTAACAGGGGGTCGGGAGCCTGTCACCCCGGCACGGGGGGTGACAGGTGTCCTTTAAAAGTCTCATGTCAGTTTCTTTTATTTCTAAAAATAAAAGGGTGTCCTATCTTAATATCCCAGCATGTAATGGGTGAGGGGAGCTATCTTTTAGGCCATGTCCGAAACATGGCTACCATCTTGAAAGCCACTATATTGGAAGAAGGGCAAGTTTTTCCTAAGGTGGTCATATAGCATATCATAAAACAGGGGTTTCAAACTTGGGTCCTCCAGCTGTTGCAAAACTAAAATTCCAACATGCCTGGACATAATAAGAATTGTAGTTCATTGTGTTCAGCTTCAACTCTGTGTTCAGCACCTTGGACAACACATTGAACTGGGCATCACAGGGAATGTTCCCAGTTGTTATTGAAACTCTTTTGATAACTTTTGAACCACAAGCGATATTGCAAATATCTGGTGGTCTTTGAAATGCTACATATAATAATCTTTATTAGAGACACTTATTGCAATTGGAGGTTTCTTGTATAGGAATTAGATTTTGTGACCCCAAAGTGCAAATCAAGATCAAGTGATGATAAACAACTCATTGAAGGAATGGGAGGAGGATGTCCAGAATTGTTCTGGTAAACTGGTTGAAGAATTTGCAGTTGATCACATGCTGGTGCTTTTTCTAATGTGTCCGAACGCACAACTCACCCTTCTTTAGCACAGATGAACAGCATACCTTTCTAGTGCCATTGCTGCCTAGGGAAAACGGGAAGACAAGACTCCAGTGGTAAGAAGGGTAAGCGGTGTAAAAACATTGCCTGGTGAGAGAGAGATCTAGATTTCTGTTGTGCCATGTCATTGCAAAAGATCAGGCAGGTGCAGATGGCATGATAGTAATGGGAATGTTCTGCTAGCACAACTTGAGCTCTTGGATACCTGTACATGAACTTTTAGGGCTTATCTAAGCATTGTGGCTGATCAGGTTAATCACTTCATGGCAGCCTTTCCCCAGTTGCTATAGGACATCTCTAGCAGGGCAATGCACCGTGCCACAAGTCTCCTTTGTGTCATGGCTTCTTTTCAAGAAAATGATAGCACGTTTTCCTTTCACAGTTGCAGATCATAACTAGAGATGACCGAATTTACAGTAACAATGAAGTGAATTGCTTCATTAGTTCTTCAGTCTGCTTATCAGCCTGTTGCATTTTAACTCGTTACCGCTCTGCTCCTGGTGCCTGGAAAAGCTGAATCCAGTCCTGAGAAACTGGGAGAAGTTTCCCAAGACTAGATCCAGCTTTTCCAGGCACCTAAAGAGGAGCGGCACAGAGCGACAGTGAGTTAAAAGGCAGCCAGCTGATAATCAGATTGCAGAGAAAGCAAAGCAATTTGCTTCATTATTACTGTAAAGTCACTCATCTCTAACCATAACCACATCCTGCAGGACATTCAGTAGCTGATAAGTACTGGAAGACTTGAGATTTCTAAATAGAAGTCATTTACAAATCTGTAAAACATTTTGGTACCAGTTGATTTACATAAAATGAATTTCTCATTTGTGTAAATACAAAAAAACATTCTGTCTGCATGAGCAAGTGTTTCTACAGAACGTTTTTACACCCAGAGGAATCTATGCCACAACAAACAACGCATTGCTAATAAAGTGGCCAGTCAATGTATATATTAGTGTGCAGATACAAGGTTACAACTCCTTTTGAACTCACTCCAGGTTTTAGATTATTCTGCCGCTGGCCTCCGTCAGTAATGTTCTGTCAGTACTCAGATTGTGGTTTGCATGAGATCTAGGCCATAAAAACTGTGACTTCTATCTCTTCGGAATGTTGTACTTGCTCCTTAGTTTCTTAATAAGCAAAAAAACCAAGGGTTTCCTGCATCTTATCAGGCTCCTTATTACATTCTTCTGTTATTACATTGGTATGCAGCTTTTGATGAGGATACATGCTTCGGATTCCTGACCCATTTTATACCTGGGCATTACATTCCAAAGTATAAAACGGTGAAGCTATTACTGATCTGTTTACGTAAGTCTTCCCGTTTCATTAGCGGACTTACATTTTATCTGCCAATTCATCTGTGTGCATTGGGCTTTGCTAATCCTGAATTTCCTCATGCTATGGCCACGTCTGTCATAGCAATTTCATTTTTATTCACGTCATACCATGATGATGGAAACCTCTGTCTGTGTATCATATAGAATGTGAAGCTGTTTGGTCCCAGCAATGCTGCAGACTATGCTGATGTTATTGCAGGGATTACTCCTTTTTGTTTTTTCACTGTTTATAAATTAGCATTCCTTTTCTGTGGGTAAGATTAGAAATAAAGAAAATAGGAGTGTGAATGTGAAGTACGTGGGGTCAAAGTAGTGTAAGTTATGGACAGGACAGTATGAGCTGTCAGACAAAGGTTTTTGAAGAAATCCCAAAAATAGCATGGCCAGTAAAGAGACAGGCAGCAGTTTTTGCATCTGTCCACTGTCTCTAGATTTACATTAGAGCCGTGGAAGTTTTGACACATTTGCAGGTGTCCTTTAGCCAGACTGCCATCCAGTGTGAGAGCAGAGATGACTATTGCATAGTAAGCACAAAGATATAAGGTCATATGTCTGAAAGTAGAGTGTCGTCTTTGAAGGCAAGAAGAGAACAGGGTGTGCTGTATAAGCAGTTAATAAACTTTGAAAGTAACTTGCTTTAATTATTCTGAACAACTTGAATTGCAACACTAAGAAAAACCTATTCCATCTACCTTATTAGGGCTTATAGATACCATCAGGGCTGTGGAGTTGGTATTTTATCAGGCCAATTAGTAACAACAAATTTACTGTAGTAAAATATTAACATTGGCTTTTTATCACCATCATCTAAGTAATCAGACCACTTAGAGCTTAAACTATATTAATTACAATAAAATTTCTGAACAAATAACTTTTCTGAACTCTTGGGAGTTTATTAAAGGGTGCAAAATAAAGACTGGTGTAAACTGCTCGCAGCAACCAATCACAGCTCGGCTTTTAGTTCTTGTAAAATGAAAGCTGAGCTGTGATTGGTTGCTGCGGACAGTTTACACCAGTCTATATTTTACACCCTTTCCTAAATCTGGGCCTTCATAATAAGGTGCTTTTTAGACTGCCCGACATGGGGCCATCTATAGAAGCGAACTGGTGTCAGTCAGCCAGATTGGTGAAGGTAGTACCTTCAGAAGGCACCATTATTCACTGCTGGGCTGCACAAACGATTCCCGTATCGTTCACGCGGTTATTCAAATATATTGATATCCATACATAGGGAGATGTGAAGCTGATAGCAATACATTTTAATGCAGCACAAAAGAATCAGGCTTTTTCCCGCTCCTCGGCTGAATGCTGACACTTTTACACGGCAATTATTGCCAAAGGAGTGTTTTTAGCAACACTCCATGCTGATGATTGGCCTGTGTAAAAGGCCTTTAACTGCTGCTCATATAAAATTATTCAGGAAGAGAACAGCAGAGATCACACACACACACACACAATGGACTCTTTCAGCTCAGAAAAAATAGTGAGCTCCGACTTTTCCCCGACCACCCTTAACCATGGCCATAAGGCCAGTGCTTTTTTACAAATATAGGCAGAAAATGCTTCACTCTTTCTAACTAAGGCTATGTTCACACAACGTACAACTACGGCCGTAGTTCTTGCCGCAAAACTACGGCCGTAGTTTTGTGGGGTGGAACAATGCCTATTGATGAATGGGATCCCGGCCGGAGCGTACACACATCGTATACGCTCTGGCCGGTAGCCCATGCGGGGCCGCAAAAAACTGACATGTCAGTTTTCTGCTGCCGGAATTCAATGAATTCCGGCTGCAGAAATCCTTGTAAGTTCACACAGTAAAGCGAGCGGCTCCGCTCCAGCTTCGCTTCACTGTGGGCTATGGTAAGCTCTGATGCGGCTGGAAAGATCACCCGGCCGGTACTTAATTACCGGCCGAGGTGATCCGGCCAGAGACGGACGGTCTCATACGTTGTGTGAACATAGCCTAAATGTATTAGAGAAAGTTGTTATATTTCTGGAAGGGGGGGGGGTTCTTTTTCTTTTTTTTTTTATAAATAAGGGCCTTGGATTTATGGAACAGAAAAGACATTGAGTAACATCTATACCAGTCATATGAAAGTTGAATAATGAAATTACTTTTTTTTTTTTTTGTTTGTTTAAAGTCTGTACTTTTTTTTTTTTTTCCCTGACTCCAACCAAAACTAGCTCTAATTCTGACTCCACTACTCCAGCTCCACAGCCCTGGATGCCATAGAGTCCCCTCCCACACACATAAGAACCTACAAGGGTGAGCCTTGTAAGGGTACTATTACATGAAGGGATTTTTTGGACTATAAGCGATCTCAAACGACCGGTATGGCGAACGACCTGAAATCATTTACCCAATTACACGGAAGGATGATCGTTAGTTCTGCTAGTTTTTGCGTCTTGTCGTCACTATTGCGTTCGTCGCTACTGCAAACGACTGAACGTCTTATTCCATGCAAACTATTTGCGAACAATCAACGACAAAAATAGGTCCAAATTCTATCAAACGACTAACTGTTTCTTGTTGGTCATTTAATCATCTGCTATTACACTAAATGATTATCGTTCAATCTAACAATTTTTCAAATCATAATCATTCTGTGTAATAGGGCCCTTAGTCAAAAGCCCCTGTTACACCAGCTCTTGCTTGCTCCTCATTCCCTGCTCACTGCTGGCGCCTTTACATGAGTCGGCAGCGAGGTGGTAAGAGCAGGGGGGGGCTGTGCGGGTGATCGCTAGGTCGTTCGGGCAGCCCAAAGAACATAGCCACTGCTTCTATTTAACGTAGCAACAGCAGCAGATTGCTGATATCCTGATCGTTGTGTTTTCAACATTTTGATAGACAATGATCAGCCATCGTTGTCTTCTATTACGCAAAGACTATTATCGGCCATAATGGCCCATAATTGTTTTGTGTAATAGGGCCTTAAAGGAGAAGTGCAGTGAAATTTTTTATTTAAAGTATTGTATTGTCTTCCAAAAGTTATACAAATCACGAATATACACAGCAGAGCTGTGCGGGCTGTGGCTGCTGGAGAGAATGATGGCAGGGGGATGCCCAGAGTCCCTCCAGTGCCCTGTGTCCCCCTGCCATCATCCTCTCCAGCAGCCACAGCCCGCACAGCTCTGGGAGTCGGGTTGTGACATCACCATGTTATCCAGGAAGTGAAGCCTTGATACAGTAGTAAGTGCAGGGGAAAAAAGCACTTTATGGGCATTTCCTGTAATAAGTGTATGTTGGTGATTTGTATAGCTTTTTGGGGGCAATACAATACTTTATTAAAAATTTTCGCTCGACTTCTCCTTTAAGGGTCCCTTTACACACACAGATTATCTGACAGATTAAATCCATTCCTGGCTTTGGCTGCAAAAATCTGCCATCTGTTTGTGTAAAGGAACCCTATGTATTACTTGTGCAATGTATATGCTGAGGGTGTGTTGCCGGGTGGTGTAGTGCAACCTTAGGGCTCACCTTCTGTAACCTTCCTGTCACGGTGGGGTCCGAGGGTGCCGGGGCCCTTCTCCACTCAGCATATGCACATGGGAAATATTTTTATATTTAAAGTTTTTACACAGTAGCGGTGAAAGTATATGGAGACTTTACTTGAAAAACAGCTTAGTACATCCCAATACAGGGGCATGTCATAGTGAACGTATGTTGGCTTGATCAGCATATTTGGTAAAGAGGATTTCAGGAATAACGTGGATAGATCTGTTCCAGGGACTTTGTAGCTATCCGCCTTTATAAAGGTACTTGTGAATAGATACTTGAGTTATTGAGAGAAAATGACTCTGCCAACACTCACTGACAAGCAGGAGGAAGACTCATAGACATACTGTCTTTGAGAGAAATTGATGCTGTCGACACTCACTATCATGTAGGAGGAAGACTCATGAACACGCTGACTTGGAAGATGTGGACGGTGAGCGGGAGACCCTCTATCACTTCACCAATCCGACAGCAGGCACTAATAAATACAGCGGATGTCCTGCTGAGACTTAGAAGACATGTATTGATCCTTATGGCTGACTGGAAACGGGTTAGGAGGCTGAATATGAAGTCTGACAGGATTAGGCTACGTTCACACCTAGCAAAACTAGCAGAATTCCGCGGCTGAATTGTCCGCCGCGGAATGCCGTTAGCCTCCCGCTCATAATGGGAGTCTATGGGAGGCGCGCGCTCCTGCCCTGTCCGCGCTGAAGAATGAATATGTTCATTCTTCAGCGTGGACAGGGCAGGAGCGCGTGCCTCCCATAGACTCCCATTATGAGCGGGAGGCTAACGGAATTCCGCTAGTTTTGCTCAGTGGGAACGGGGCCTTACTGAGGTGACGCAGGGGAGCCAGATGTGGCTCTGGCAGAGCCAGATCCCCAACTGCCAACTGACAAGACCCACACAGCCCTCTGGGTAGAAGGTGGGCGGAGCTAGCTTTCCCTTGGCCAATCACTAGAGTGTGGTAGGTTGCAGGGGAGGAGCACGGATCAAGCTCAACACTGTTTCATTAGAGATTAATACATAACATATTAAATAAATATATGACAGAAAACTATCACTACAAGAGAGCTAGGAAAAAGAAGCAAATACATAGGCCCCAATAGAGACAGTCTAGGGTTGCCAATGGCAACAATACACCCCCAGACGCCTGACAACAAATACCGTTCTGGGCCATTACACATGTATTACGGCTTTTCATTCCAGTGGCTAGATTTGGGTTGGCCCAGTGATAACCGGTAATCTCCAGGGGGTTCTGAAGCCTGATTAATGACATTCAGCTGATCACCATGGATCCATATTTACACGTTAGGACACTAGTGCAATTACTGTTTATGGATCTATATTTTATGCCAATAAATTTATCCATCAGATTGTTTTATCGTGTTCGTTATTTCTTACTATATTCTAGCATTAAATATTCGGGACACATAGAAAACTAAAACTTCACAGTGGCATTATCCTTTATGTCACAGATTGTTCACATTAAGGGTGCCTTCACATGTACCGTATCGCTGCGTATTTAACGCTGCATTTTTATCGCTCGTGTTTGGTGCGATTTTTACATGCGAGTTTTGCGAGTCCCTATTTGGCTGATTATTGGCCATTACGGCCGATAATTGCTTTGTGTAATAAAAGGCAACGGTCAGCCGATATGCACAATGTTGGCTGATTGTTGTCTTTCATTGTCTTTCAACATGTTGAAAGATAAACGACGTGTAGAGCAACGATCTGCTGTCGTCGCTCTGCGCAATAGGAACGACAGCAGCAGACCGCTGCTATCTCCTATGAGCTCCCTGCTTGCTTGCTCCTCGTTCCTCGCTCACTGCCGGGGCTATTACACGCATCGGCAGTGAGCAGGGAACGAGTAAGCAAGCGCTGACCTAACAGCTTGGCGCTCGCTTGCACCCGGAGAATGCCCCATGTAATAGGGGCTTGAGATGGAGACCTCCTGAGATAATGTTTAATGATTTCTAACTGAAACAGATAACTGATTATTATTATTTTTTATTTTTTTCACTGTATAGGGGTATGTGCACACTGAGTAACTTAGATGGAAAGTCCGTCGCGTAATCCGTCCCTCGCACCCGCTCGCGTGTCTGCGACTCCATGTCATAGACTCCATTCTATGCACGGGCGTATTTCTTTCTCCGTCCAAAGTGATCAAGTTCATTCTTTGGACGGAGGAAGGAATCCGCCCATGCATAGAATGGAGTCTATGACACGGGCGGAGACGCGCGCCCGCCGCTATCCGCGAGCGGGCATGAGGGACGGATTACGCGACGGACTTTCCGTCTAAATTACTCAGTGTGCACATACCCTAGAATAGTATAGTAAGCTGTGATATTCTGCTTGCCAAAAACATGGAGATGAACTGATACAAAGCTATAGGATATAATTAGAAAAATGCCAATAAAAGCAATGATAACTTTTAAAGCACATCTCACTGTGGGCTCCTGTAACAATGAGGTGTGCAGTAATATAGTCAAGTGCTACTGGGGTTCCCTTACAAGATGTCTAAAGTGGAACCTGTACAAACCCACTAAATGTTGCTCTTTATCTGTTTATTCTCACTGTAGAATCCAGTTACTTTAGAACATGTAGAGGTCATGCTTTCGTAAAAGCCGTCCTGGCACATCATAGTGTATGGTTTTTCATTGCCTATATTTGGGAATCCTAATCTGTTCCTTGCAGATCCTCATCCCTTGTCCCACTGACGTCATGCCGTGTCATGCTGCTTCTCGACTACCTGTGGCTTCTGTAATTATATGTGCTTATTAACATTAACCTAGTTTCCATGATAATTACAACCCTGGCTTACCTACGACAATAGAAATACTATATGTAAATGGTTATATAAAACATTTTGTTGATTTAGTATGATCTATTTTGTGAAGGTGTGGCATGCATAATACCAACTTTTCATGTCAGCAGCATTCATGTAGTTACGTAAGTATGAGCCCTAAGTCAAAACAATGCACAGAACTCTGCAGAACTACTTTGGTCTTTCCTCTTTATATAATTGTAGAGCACTCAAGAACCAAAAACTAAGGAAGAATACCCATTATGTTCTTGTTCATGTAGTTGTGAGATCATCACATGTGAAATATGGGGGTTTCCCTATTTTTGACACTACTAGTAGCAGTAGGAGCTGTGTTTGCATTGAGTTTATATCTGGCAGCATGGTGGCTCATTGGTTAGCTTTGTAGCCTTGCAGTGCTGGGGTCCTTCCCCACCAAGGGCAATATCTGTGAGGTGTTTGTATGTTCTCTCAGTGTTTGCTTAGGTTTCTTCCAGGTACTCCAGTTTCCTACCACCACCCCATCCCCCCAACCCGTTCAAACAAAAAATTACAAAAATACAAACTATGTAAAGTGCAGAAGAATCAGTTGGAGCAGTACAAGTAAAAAGTATTATCTGTAAAGTGCAGAATGTATGCGTTTTGCGTGTTTGTTCTAGACAACTGTATTGTTCTTGTTAAAAATCTATCATATTGCAATATTTTTACTTTGCCATATCCCTTCAACTCTTGTCACTGTGTGCTTTAGGATCTTAGTATCTATAACTTAATGTTAATACTTTATTTGCAGGTTATTTCTTATAACATTGTAGTATGTTGTCATCTTGCAGTTTGGGTTTTTTCCAGCTGTAAAAATAGATCCCGTTTTACCTCCACATTTTTCTAGTATCATAAAAACTTCTGTTTGATTCATCAAGCATGTCATACTTGCCAGGGGACCAGATGTTTTATATGTGGCCAACCCTAGTATATGTACTCTGGCGGTTACCGCATTCAGGAACCTACTGTATAATAAACTAATGGATGCAGTTACAGAGTTAGAAAATCATGGCCACTTTCTTCCAGAGACAGCACCGCTTTTGTCTCCAGTTTGGGTGGAGTTTTGCAGGTCAGTTCAATTGAAGTGAATGGAACTTAATTTTGAATTACACCTGAAATGGAGATCTGTGGAGTGTGCAGTCTCTGGAAGAAAGTGGCTATGTTTTTCTAACGCTGGATAACCCCTTAATCCACCCTTAGTTCTTATGAGATAGCTACACCTAAAACATAATGGGACAATGGGATATCTGCAGTATTTCCCACACCAGTTTTATGTTATTTACACTGTACTTTTCTAGCTAAGGGTTGCAGCTTAGCCTGCCAATCGTATGTGGCTGGTGATTTGCTTTGTCTTGACTGTATCTATATGTGGTCTGGGCTGGATTGGCTTTTACCCTTAAAATTGAAACTTTTGATCAAAATTTGTAAATCTGATTTGAAGGACTTGAAACCTAAGTATTCCGCTGTCTGTGTTGTGTGTTCCATAGAAGTAAAAAAAAAATGTACACATGGCTTAAGATGCAGAACAGTGATAAACCCCTGATATTTATTTTTTAAATGTATTTTATTTTTTTTCCCTGTTTTAGTTAAAGGGGAAGTCCGGCGTTTTCTAAAACCTGGAATCCTGCAGGGGGAGGTGAGGAAATTGATCACAATTACTAACTAACCTCTCCTCGCGGCGGCTGCGGGACCCTCGCTGGAAGTAATTTTCCCCTGGGTTGTGATGGTGTCACAACCCAGGGGAATAGGCCTGCCTCGGATGTTGAACTGGCCACTCAGCCAGTCAGTGACTGGATCGCCATTCCGCCCCAGTCACTGGCTTAGCAGCCAGTCCATCAGCCGGAGTTTGACGTGGATGCCCTGGAGATCCCAGAGCCCAAAATGGGGTCCCACTGCCTGTCCCACTCACAAAGGGCACGAGAAGAGGTAAGTTAGTAATCATGATCAATTTCCCCCCTCCCCCTGTAGGATGCCGGGTTTTAGAAGACGGCAGACTTATCCTTTTAATTTGTCCAGATCTGCTTTGAAGGTATTATCCAGCGCTACAAAAACATGGCCACTTTCTTCCAGAGACAGCACCACTCTGGTTTCCAGGTCATGTGTGGTTTGCAATTAAGCTCCATTTGCTTTAATAGAACTGATTTGTAAAACCCCGCCCAAACTGGAGACAAGAGTAGTGCGGTCTCTGAATGAAAGTGGCCCTGTTTTTGTAGCACTGGATAACTTCTTTAAATCTTCGTTATGAACCAAAGCATACTTGATGTTTGTTCATCTCTAGGGCAGAGCAGCGGTAAGTGGTTAGTTTAGTCCTTAGGGTATGTGCACACTGAGGAAATTTGATGCAAAATACGTCGCAGAATTCACCATTCATTCTTTGGACGGACAACGGAATCCGCCCGTGCATAGAATGGAGTCTATGACACGGGCGGAGACACGCACCCGGCAAATTCCGCAACGGATTTTCCGTCAAATTTCCTCTGTACACATACCCTAAGGGCACATGAGTGTCCATATACAGTGGTGCCTTGGATTACGAGCATAATTCGTTCTGGGACAGTGCTTGTAATCCAAATCCACTCTTAAACCAAAGCAAATTTTCCCATAAGAAATCATTGAAATAAAGACAATTGGTTCCACACCTCAAAAATAAATTTTTATTCTGAATAAAATGTAAAAGTAATGAAATAAAGATTTAGAAACAGCTGAATAGGTCATATTATAAGTTACTGTACAGTATAGCAAACAGCATGTGAAGTATAATGTATAGTAAGTGCATAAACCCGAAAAAAACATGAGCTGTTTCACACAGCATTGTGAATGGCTGAATGTGAGTGCAGGTACATTTATAGCAGCAGTGTGTATAGCTGAGTGTGAGTACAGGCACATAGGAATGGAGAGGATGGGGAAAACAAAGACTGACTGAGACTCCAGAGAGCATAAAGGAATGAGCAGGGTCTACGAGGGCACATACATGCAGCACTCTCTGTCCGGGGAGAGTGGGGTTACAGCTATGAAGAGATTACCTCCACAGTCCTATCCCCTGATGCAAGCCCCAGCCTGAAGTGGATTTGCTATGATTTAGAAGGGAGACTTCCTGGGTCAGAGTACAGTGCTGTCGACCACGCTATGCAGTCCATGCCCCTCCCACCCAGTACATGGAGCTCTTCTTGCAAAACGCTCTTAATCCAAGTAGCTCTTAAACCGAGGTACCACTGTATTTTATTTTGCACAATATTTGTGCACAACCCATTATTCAAGGGTGTTCTGTTTATTTAGAAGTGGGAAAATGTTATGCTCCCTCCATGATTTCTTGACTCAATATAAAAAGTATCCCAGCTTACTATACTATAATTGTGTTTTATACATCCTTTTGTCCCTCGGAGTAGCTTCACATTGTATCATTCTGTTGTATTCTGCTTTTGTTCTTGCTGCAGGTTTCACTGCCATTTTTTTCCATGACCTAGATTCTTACTTTAAAATCACCTTGTGAGTAATAACTGGAACACACATTTAACCCACCCAAAATATTCCTGCTCCAAAATAGCAGTGTACATTTATCCAGCCTGCTGCGGTGTTACGTAATTGTATCGATTTTTACATACAGGAGATTAGCAGAGTAGATTTCCACTAAATAAAATGCACTTCGGTTGATTGCAGAATAAATTAATGTTCTCATTGCCTGATGTATCTATGAATTCCCACAGCTGAGGTGTGCTTTGAAACATTAACCTTTTCCTTTTGCCAAAATCTTTCCCTCTTTTCAATTCAATTGGAATATTTCATACATACTGTAGTTTTTGATAGTTTGAGCCCACGTTCACACTATTTTTTTGATTAAACAATGGACAATGTTTCTAGTTTGCAACAACGGCTGTTGGTTAATCACCGCAGCCAACCGCATTAACCCATATTAAATCCTGGCCAGAGTGCATACACACTGTATACACTCCTGCCGGGATTCCATGTGGCCACACAGAAAAACCACATGTCTATTTTGTGCGGCTGCTATTTGTTGGACAACGGCCGCACAAAATAGACTGTGCACACAATGTAAGGTAGGCTCCCGGACGTATTTTACATTATCTGCCATGGCTAATTGGAATGCTGGCACACCCGAATGTCCTCTTATTCCAATTAAAAAGAAGTGCTGTTAACCTGGCCAGTACTGCTGTACCGGCCAGGTTGAACATCTCAGACAGAGGCCGTTCTGTGAGGCCATGTCACAGAACGGCCACTGTTTAACCTGGACATGGCCTAAGGTGCAGTTATAAAAACCAAATCCAGAAGTGCTTTCTGGCAGGACTTTGTAGCCTATTGAAAGCTGTGATATATGTTCTACCTAATCCTTTCCAAAAAGCTCTTCCGGAAAAATATATTAACCATTGACCCTTTGGTCTGTCTTTCAGTGTCAATGAGCTGTACGTAGATGACCCCGATAAAGAGATTGGGGGTAAAATAGACGTGAACCTGAACATCAGCTTACCCAACCTCAACTGTGAATGTAAGTATAAAATTCTCTGCGGATCTTCTATGGAACATTACCTTAACACCCTTCAGCTGTGCTTACATGTGGTATTTGTGTCCATGTTTGGATCCATAACCAGGAGGAAAAGATTTGCAGTTTTAGCTGCTGTATTTTGGACCCACACTTGATTTTTAGTTACAAATTCTGATCAGAATACTGCACAGCCTGACTGAGTTCTAGGATTCATGTATATAAGAGCATCTGCCAGATGTTGTGTTGCTGAGAGGATGCTAATATAAAGCTTAGTGTGCCAATCGGTGGTTGCAGCGGGACAGCGCACTGATTGGCTGAGCTGGGAGCCCCAGAAGCAAGCCAGAGCGGGGACCTGTAATGTATTGCATCGGGCCGCGGGGGGCTGCAAGTATATAGTCCCATTGAAAGTGACCGTTAAGGGATTTGCAGCGTAAAATCTGCTGCTGTCTGGCTGAGCGGGAATTTTCAGTGATGATGTGATGTCAAATAGAGGAGGGTGATAGGGTGGTGCCTTTGGGGGTTGAGGTAAATATTGCTTCGTTATAATGTTCCCACCACCCCCTGCCCTCCCTGTGTTTTTTTTTTTGTTTTGTTTTTTTTGTTCACTTTTGCCCGAAGTACCCCTTTAGAAACAAAAATGGTGTTTTTTTTTTTGTTTTTTTTAATGCTGATGGGTTACATGGACTTTGAGCATTGTTGTTGGCAATCTTATACTAACTTCTTTGATGAATATTTTTTTATTTAATTAGTGGTGGGTCTGGATATTCAGGATGAAATGGGCAGACATGAAGTTGGACACATTGACAATTCAATGAAAATTCCACTAAATAATGGAAATGGCTGCCGCTTTGAAGGCCGCTTCACTATAAATAAGGTAATGTGTACTATACTTGTGTGCATTACTACTAGTGCTGCTTGTCTTGCATGTAATATGTAAGTAGGTGCTGGTGTTGTACTCCAGGCTCCATCCTTCAGGGATCTGTGCAGCACATTACTTTTACAAGCACAATAATATAAACTGTGTGTTCAGTGAATCAGTTGTGCAGCCGAGATGAGGCAGAATTCCTGACATAACCGAGCTGTGTGTTCACTGTTACTTTTGTGATGAAATCTAATGATATGTGGGGCTACAAATGATGTCTGAATGAGCTGTCGAATCCTTAATAACATATGGATGTGGGTTATGTGAAAGCTCATGCCATAATATGGGTGGAACCAGAATAGTGCTAGTACAATTGTACAACGCCCCATAGAAACTATTAAACTGTGATATAACAGTCTGGAGGGATGAAATGGAGCCAAGTTTACAAGTCTCTTCAAAGCCTTGTGAATCAATAGTCTGGTGGTTTCAGGTAGAGTTTCTCGGCTGTGAGAGATTCCCCTTCTCTGGAAATGGGAACTGTCACATGGAACATCTCTATGAAAATGCTAACATACTTATAATTTAGTTTATAGATCCAGTGTTACTTTTAGTTTGCAGTCTGGTGTTAGGCCATACCATTTGCCTAAGCAGAGCACAGTGCGGCAACCTGGTATAGTGACAGGACCACGTTGCAATACCTGGATACTCGTCCAGATGAAGGCTGGGTTCACACTGTGTTTTTGCAGTCAGTCTTTTTTCATCCGTTATATGCAAAAAAGGATAAAATAACTGATGTATTTGTGTGCATCCGTTTTGACTTTGTTTTTTCTATGACTTCTAGACTTATAAGGCCATGTTCACACAACGTATGTGTTGTATAAATCACAGCCATTGTTGCAATTTACAACAACGACTGTGATTTATACAACACATACGTTGTATGTGAATGGATAGAATCCCGGCCAGAGCGTATAAACATCCGGCCGCACGGAAAACTGACATGTTCGTTTTCTGCTGCCACTATTTATTGAATAGCGGCCGCAGAGAACCTGTAAGTTCACACAATGGAGTGTGCGGCGGGGACTTCAGATGTCAGGGTTCACCAGAAGTGAAGATTATCCGGTCGGTACTGCAGTACCGACCAGGATGATCTTCAGTAACATCGGACATTCTGTCATCCGGCCGTTAGGTGTTATACAATGTCTGAACATGGCCTAAAAAAATGGATCAAAACGCTTTCTTTTAGCGTACACAAATACGTGGTGGACAACTCTGCATAAAGCAGATAAAAAAACAATGCGGACCCAGCCTAACTATAAAAAATTGGCCACAATTCTGGCACAATTTGCACCCAAAAAACTGACTTCTCTGCAGATCACTACATGTATTTGATACTTTGAGACTTTCTGCTGGGTCTGACAAAGGAAGAAGCATTATGCTTCTAAATTCTGGAACAATATTCTGGTGCAGGTAAATCCAACTAATAATTGGTATAAACATTGACTTTGATCTGGTGCGTCCTTAGACTGCGTATTTTTACAGCTTAAATCACTTTGATAAATCTGACCCATACTTTGACTCTGTAGTCCAAGTTTGCATTGTGTAAAAATGAGATCGTTTTAGTATATCTGGGCCACTGTCTAGAGGTGGTGTTGGTGTAAATTTATTGTTGAGGACTGTTCGATGTATTATGGAGCAACGATGGAAGAAGGGACGTGTATTTTTATACCTAAAGACCAGTGTAGTGTAACTTCAAGAATGGATTTGGATTTGGTGGACTACTAGTGGCCTAATAATTGCATGCGTCTTTCATGTGTATAATCTGCACTCTTTTTCTCCTCCTATCTGTATACTGTGCTATAGATCTGTATTGCTCGGTTGCCCACAGCACAGGGGTCTATGCCACTGGACAGTGGCTAGAAGTCAACTGCCTATGGGGGATATAGCCCACTGGACACAAACGAAGAGTGATCACTGAAACATCTTAATGTTCTGTAAAAGTTTACTAACCATATTGTAACCATTTGTCGGTTCATCAGGTGCCTGGAAATTTCCATGTATCCACACACAGTGCCACCGCTCAGCCCCAGAACCCTGACATGAGCCACTTCATCCACAAACTAACCTTTGGTGATAATTTACAAGTAAGTGTGTACATCAGCCGACTTCTGCTTCTCTGTTTAGTATATCAGAAAAATCTTATATGTTGTAAAAACAGCTTAAAGAGATATAAGGATAGGGGACAAGTAAGAGATGGTAGGGGTCTGACCATCGTACACCCCAGCTTTCTTCCCCCAGCTTCTTTGTTTTGAATTCAGCCTCTGATTGACACATGACCCGTGCCTCTATTGACCCGTGACCCCCCCCCCCCCCCCCCCCCCCGATCTCTTACTTGTCCCCTATCCTGTACCGGGCATTTAGTACCGTGAAGTTTTGTTTGGCTTTCTCCCTGAAGGTTTTGGCACAATTTGGCCTCAAAGTGTCACTGTCATCACAGAAAACTCATAAAGACATGTCAAAAGTTTTGATTGGTCCAGGTCTCAGTGTTCAGACCCATACCGATTGTCAGAACGAGTCGGGAGAAGACTGTGCTGCAACACGTCCTGTCCCCGCATAATCAGTTGGCCCCATAGACTTACATTATAAGCCCTGCTGATCACGTGACATAGAGCCAGGAGAGGACTGTGTTGAGTGCGGTCTTCTCCCAGCTTGCTCTCCCGATCGGTATGGGTCTGAACACTCAGACCCAGACTGATCAAAACTTTTAACATGTCTCTATGATATCTCAAAAGTTTTCTGTGATAAAAGTGACACTTTCACAGACACCTCTCACAGTAAAAATACAGTCCAGTATACAGATAGCATTTTATAGAGCAGGAGTAGCTGACTGGACTGGACTGTATCTTTATCATTCAAGTCATCCTGTCCTATTACAAAATTGGAGGTGTTCTAATACTATGGGAGGTGGCTTATACTATTGTAGGTGGTCTCAACACCAAGACCCCGATTGATGTAAACTTTTGACATGTCTGTACTACGTGTCAAGAGTTTATTTAAATGTCTGTAGCGCTTTAAACAGAATCTTCAATATAGTGTGCTGCTGGAACATTTCTGTTTACTTAAGGACTTGAGTGTGACTAAACCACCTGAAGCAACTGCGTCAAGAGAACAATGCTGGCACCAGCTTTTTAAGGATGTGGCAAGATGTATTCATGTCTCTATTTTGATGCAATCCTGGTAATCCACTTTTAGTTTTCCTACATCAGTAGGAGTGAGTACAGTCTGAATGTGCACCTTGTGCTGATGGGGTTTGGATGAGCTCACTACATGACCTCAGTGAGTGAATGTTTATTAAGCCGTATCTGTTACATAACTTTCATACCCTTTAAAGACACTCCCAAGCTTCAAGGGTATAATATGTGATGTGTTATATAAGACATTATGATTCTACTATATACATTAGGCATCTAAGAGGTGGAAGAAAACTGCATATACATATGTTTAAAAAAAAAAAATGTGCCGCTAAGAAGTAAAAATAGATCCATTTACACATCTATGTGTGCGTACATATGTATCACGGAGTCAGCCCGGAGTAGCCCAATCCCCACATAAGATAACAGAGTTCTCCTTTATACATGTAGGGACCTGTGTAAACTTCCATAGATGCCCTTTGATAATGCCAAAAATGTTCATGCTTTTGTACTTTTATACTTCTAGTCTTTAAAGCCAAAATTCAATCTTTAGGGTTAAGACATGTTTCCCCAGTTGTGATACTACTGCTACTTGCTTTCAGGTTACGAACATTCATGGTGCGTTCAATGCCTTGGGAGGAGCAGATAGACTTGCTTCCAATGGTAAGTTACCTTTGTCAGTGTCTGTAGGTAGTAAAGTAAGAATAAGACTAGGTTCAAATGCTGTAAAATAATGTAATAATGCGCTCCATTGATGTCAGCCCTCCAGCTGTTGCAAAACTACAATTCCCATCAGGCATGATGGGAATTGTAGTTTTGTGACCGCTGGAGGGCTGAGGATTTGAAACCCCTGCCCTACACCTTGTAAAGGCCCTATTACACAAAGCAAATATCTGCCACATTTGGCCGATTATCAGCCGTTACGGCTGAATATTTCCATGATGCAATAGGTAATGTTAAAAGGCAACAATTAGCCGACATGCACAATGTCGGCCTATCAATGTCTTTCAACATATCGAAAGGGAATGATGCTGCTACCTATGGTCTGCTGGTCGTCGCTCCGTGTAATAGGAGCGGTGGCAGCAGACCGTCGCCATCTCCAATAGGCCCCCTGGACGATCTAAAGATCTTGCTCTTACCCGCTCACTGTCAGTGTGTATAATAGCACCGACAGCGAGCAGGGAATGAGGAGCAAGGTCGGTGCTCACTTGCTTCTCAGCATCAGCCCATGTAATAGGGCCTTTAGTTAGAAGACAACAAATAAGCCCTTATCATTAGGTGTCCATCCGCATGAATATATATGTTGCAAGGAAATGGTAAAATCAGGGATTTGATCAAATCTCGGGCAATTAAAAAAAGACCACTCCGTTGGGTCATTCCCCTGAAGAAAGACAGGTATTTGATCAAATCCCTGAATTATTTCAGTGAAATGATCAAATGGACATGCCTCAAGCCTTGTGCCTGGTTCAATGGGCCTCCTGCTCCCGGGCCTCCTGCTCCCCGTCCCCGCTGCTGTGCCTGGTAGCTGAATGCTGCAGCCTCCCGGTTTCCGTTACCTTTCTCTCGCCATCCGGACACTGTCTGGGGTGAGTAATTGACAAGCCTTAAACCTGGTACCAGGCTTGTTCATTTGATCATTTCACTGAAACAGTTCAGGGATTTGATCAAATCCCTTATTTTAGGGAAATGACCCAACAGAGTGATCACTTTATAATTTCCCGGGTTTTGATCAATGGGAAAGGTGGGCCGCATTAGGAAACCATATCAGTGAGGAAATGGAAATGAAAATGACAAACAGTCTGTGCGTCAGCTAAAATAGGTATACTAAAGGCATGCACAAGAACCACCTTAATATTCATTTCTAATAGCCTATGCTGCACTGTATGAGCACAAGAAGTGTATAGTGTGATTCTTGAATTATTATATACAATAAAAATATTTGGCACACCACCTTACTCTGTGTGTCAGTTCAACTATACATATTATGAAGACTTGTATACATGTAACATTTTTGATGTCTTATACAGCCTTGGCTTCACATGACTATATATTAAAAATCGTACCAACCGTATATGAAGATTTGATTGGGAAGCAGAAGTTTTCATACCAGTACACTGTAGCTAATAAGGTAAGAATAAAGCTGGCACCAGGAAATGCATGATCTAGTAGCATGATGTAAGTTTTATTCTTAAACTGCACAGAAGGGGGTTGCCAGACTGCAAAAGGCTGAAAGGCAGACTTCTTAAAGAAAATAAAGATTTCTAACAAAGTTACATGGTTAAACAGTAATGTAATCCCTAGATAACCAAAGATGGCCTCTTCTATTCACATATTAACTAATCTTGGTGTGACAGGGTCTCATCTGTATTTCTTTTGTTAGCTTAGAAATGTTAAATTCTTATATAAATGCTTATAGAAGTAAAATAAACATGGTCTTAATCCACAGTGGGTTTTTTGCTTCTATTCTTTTAGGAATATGTAGCATACAGCCATACGGGAAGAATCATCCCTGCCATCTGGTTCCGGTATGACCTGAGTCCCATCACGGTAAAATATACAGAAAGGCGGCAGCCTATGTATCGATTCATAACCACGGTAAGTAGTGATCGCAGTGCCACAGCTCTTACATAGTTGGTAATTTGTTTTTGACAGGTTGATCAATGACTGAACTTGCATCCATGATCTACTTGTTACCAGACGATACTGCATAATAAAAGTGGTTCTGCATTACTGACTGGGTAGTCCCTTGCCTTACCATCAGAAGTCACAGCCTTTGCGGCAACATAGCAGGGAGGCATGATAGTGAATGGTATCGGCAAACTGAAGTAGGGAGTTTGATAAGAGACCCCACCGTCTTTAGAGGGCATGTAGGAGGAGGCTTAAGGGGCTGATAAGGGAGACAACACAGGTGGGTGAAAAAGGGAGATGCTTTGGTGGGTTGGAGGCTGAGGAAAAATGTGTCCTGTCATGGACTGAGAACTCACAATGAGTTGCTCTGTCCTGTTACTTGGTGGACATGTTGCATCTGGTGGATCATCTGTCTGCATCTTCTCTGTATCCTGGGTCGGCAAAACCTATTGGCTCATTGTGGTTTCCTTTGGGGGTCTGCGAGTGATTAGTTCCTACATTGTTCCTTTACCATGGCTTGTTCAGCTGTGGTACCTATGGTCCTCTATAGATTAATCTGGAAAACTATAGCTTCCAGCATGTCCTGACAGCTACAGGCTCACAGTGCATTCTGAGAGTTATCATTTTCTAAAAAACCTAGTGAATCTTTTGGGAGCTTTTACAGAGAAAACAGGCATGGATGGCACTTCATCGGTTCCTATAATCTTTGTACCTACAGTAAGAGCAAGGTTATGTCCAACTGATGAGAATATATTTCATCAATTTATAGAAATCATAATTGTTTTTACTGTTTGAATCTCTGTTTGTAATAAACCAGAAAACAAGAAAATTGTTTCAAATTATACCTGTATCAGAGTATGTGTGAGCTGTCTATAGACAGGTACCTAAATGTTTTATTGCTTAAAACCCACAGGAGTCCTTATTGGGGTGTTTATCCACAAGATATGCCATAAATGTCTGATAGATAAAGTATCTGTATAATGGAGCCCCTCTGACCAGGCAGGTTGCAGTGCAAAGGATTAAAGAAGCAGTGTAGCTCAGCCCATTCAGGTGTTTTGTTAAAGAGGAACTCCAGAAGCATATAGTATAACTTACCTATCTCTCCTAATTTTGAAACTACCCAAAATCCATTTTGTTTTGTTTTTTGTTTGTTTGTTTTTTGTTTGTTTTTTTTTGGGGGGGGGGGTTGTTCTGTATTGTGTTTCTGTACTTCCTGGTTGTGCAGTTCCCAGAATGCAGTACTGGTTCCAGAATGCAATGCTTTTCCTCAGCTGTTCATCAGTCCTCCACCCTGCCCATTCCCCGCCCAAATATGTTGCAGAACATCTAGGCTGTGTTCACACATTGCAGTTATATTGTGTTACTGAATTATTTGCAGTAATTTATCATTTCATAAGACGCTGCAGTACTGCAATGAAACTCCAACATGTGTAAACATAGCCCTAATTTCACTGCAGAGTTTTGCACAGTAAAGTTGCAGCACCTGCTTCTGGTCGGTCAGATATGGTAAATCACTCAGGGGATTTGGGGTTCCAGCCAAGCCTCCTGGGACATCACGCCCTGCCCCCTGTGTGCATCATCAGCCTGTGCTCAGCAAACACACACAAAGTGAGACAGAGGAATGGAATCTCTGTCTCCTAAGGTGGGAGAGCAGTGGGAGCAGGAGGCAATGTGGATTGGCACAGAGGCCATTTTTCTTCACCAGTGTGGCAGAACCGCACAGATATGGTAATACATTATATAGACACATCTCTATAACTTTAAATGTACTTTTAATAGAAAACAAGTTTTCCTTATGTGGAGTTCCCCTTTAACACCCATTTACTTCTATAAGCCTTAGAACAGCATAGACTAGTGTGGCTGTTTTTCACACCCCCAGGCCTGGCAGGGGGATCCCTGTTCTATGGTTGGTGAGGGTCCCAGAGATAATGCCATAATCTGTGATAGTAAGCATAATTCTACATTTAACAAAGGTTTAATAATATTAGTTATAATAATATTATGTAATGGAAATAGAAATAAGATTGAGTCAGATTGTTGGGCATTTGAATATCAACCAAAGGCTGTATCTATATTTTCACAGACTTTCTAGAGCTGCATCCAACTTCTTCAGCCACCAGTATTCAAATACCAAACGATTGGACTCGAGCCTGCTCCAGTTGTGTTCATCCCTATTGAGCACCTTTACATATACTTTGCTCTGTAATTTTCAGCCATTTTCTGTAATTATCATTGCTCATAGATATATAGATGCAAATATCTATATGCATTCAAAATTCAGCTAGCTGCCTTGGAAACAGACAGAAAGAGGAGCTAATAGTATGACAGCAGTAGGTGATACAGCTCAAACCACATAACTACCGTACTAACTTCCACAAAGCTTTGTGGGTGCTTCATGCACTGTATAGAAGAAAACCTCATACAACTGAAAACTTGATAGTTGCACGGACTGGACCCTGCATGCAATACAGACCTGGTCAAACCAAGGTCACCAATGTTTGTATTTGAGAGGTCATTTTTAATCATATTGTTCCCTAAGATGAATGAAAAATATGGCAGAATGTTGTTATGCCAAACATGGTATAAGGTCAAGATGGTAACAATGAATACCCATAAACGAAATACACAAGAAAACACAAAATCGCCTTACTGCTAGTTCATTGTGTTGGATGTAGAGACTGGATAAAAGCACAAACGTAGTTCTTAATAATAGCCAGTGTGGGTCACATTCTGTTGTAGTTCTAAATGCACCAGTGTTTCATTTTATGAATTTTATCTTTTTCAATAGGATATAATAAGGTTTATTCTTTTAGCCATTAGAGCTGGTGGGACCTTGAATCTACCAATAAAAATAAGAATTTTTCCCTTACAATTATTCATTACCAGGTCTACCAACTTGCCAGCTGTTTGATGGAGAAAATATTGAGTTATAACTAAGTCCCTTCAAGACGGACCTGAACTATATATCACTTTCTTCTTGTAGGTTCACTGGCTCTAACACCACCCTATGAAATGTAGTTTTAACAGGGTTCCGGGGATAATAAACTTTATTTTGTTAGAAGTGGGCATGCTGATGGAATTTGAGCTTTCTTATATCGCCACATTTTCTTTTAAGTATATAAACATAGAAGTTAGAACCATAAGAACCTTTTTGGTTGGGACTGATCCCAGTAATGTTATTTCAGGAATTAAAGATTCCGGTAATCGCGTCATGGAATACTGTTCCCAAAATAGGTTTTTATGATTTCAGCTTCTGTACCATGCCAGCTAATAAGTAAGAGGGAAGCTATAGAAGGTTTGCACTTACTTCATTTTGTTATAAAAGCAGCACTCACCCCACCCACACAGCAGTCTCTATAAGAAAGCACTTCTTGTAAACACACAAGGCCCCTGCTAGAATTTTTTTTTAATAAACCTCATTGTTGCTTACATGACTCAGAAGATAAATTTATACTACCTGAAAAAAAAACAGTGGGCGCCTTGTACTGTCATTGCTCTTGAACTCTATGATGGCAGTTGCGGGGGTTAGATTCCGGCGGCACTCAGAGGAACATAGGATAAGTCAACCTTAGTTTTAACAAGACTGGAAGGAGGTTGTTTTTTTTTTTTGTTTGTTTTTTTAGTTTTTGAATTATGGTGGTTGAAGTGAATGTCTATGGGGGGGGAGCATTTAAATGAAATCAAAGTTTGAAAAGAAGCAGAAGTTACAGCAGAAAGCTTTCTGATTGCACCTTTGACAGGTAGTGTTCCCATCCAGTCTTTGTCCATAGGAGTAAAAACTACAGATGAGCCATAGGCTGTATGCATGTTTTCCATGACTACCTAGGGCTGCATCCAACTTCTTCACCCACAATCCTATAGCTGAAAACCCAACACAAATGGATTACAGATTGTCACCCCTTATAATATAGGCTTATTTAGCACACATGTAGAAACATTCCTATGTTTGTCATGCATGGGTTGATGGCAGTCTCAATAGGTTTATAGTAATAAACGCTAAAGGATATGATGTATTTTTTTCCTTCACGTACAAAGAAGCGGCAGCAAATGTGACATGAATCAGTGTCTGTGAAGGGAAAAGGTCAGCTGGGAATGCTGTGATCATCTGCTCTGCTTTTATGTACGGGACTTGGGAATCTTTAGGAACATTTGCTTCCCATGTATCTATTAAGTGGGATGGGGTTACTAAAAGACACCAAATAAACACAGTCAGTCAGTGTGAAGTTAATAGGCACAGTCACGTACTAGAGTGTCCTCCCCTCTTCTGATCGTATAATCTCCATCTGCCAATGATCCACTTTGTCTTTAGTATGTGAACTGGCTCTCAGAGAGAGGACACGGCTCTTCCACCCAACAGATGGTGTGTAGATTACTAAAGCTGGCAGATCAGGGGAGGGGGCTGTGGAGAAACACCTGCTGTTCGGGCTGCTGCCTCATTCACAATCTCTTGTTAAGTCCACGAGACCTGCAGCATATCCATTATTCAGCCGTGTTTCCCAGTCAATGAGAGGAGCTGTGGGCCAACAGCAAGGAAGAGGGGGGGCTATAAACAGACGATCAAGAAACGTCTCTTTTATTTTGGAAGGGAGGGACCCTTTGTAACCCCCTGCTAAAAGGAAGGCTGGGATAAAGAAACCATACACAAAACAGGAGGGATTCCCAGGGTCAGTTTGACATGTTGCTCCCTGGTAGGAGGGGTAAATTGGTTTTTAGAAATTTTAAATAATGCTGCGTTTTAAAGAGTAGGGCACTCCCCCTGTTACATTGTGGATAGGGGCAAACGGTCAGAATTTAGGAAGGAAAAAAGGTTATTTTTAATATACATATACATATGTATGTGTGTATATATATATATATATATATATATATATATATATATATATATATATAATACTCAAAATGTATTATGTTTTCAAATAGTATAACTATTGTGTCAGAATTAAGGTGCTGAATTGATTGTGTTCTCTCAGTTAACACTTGTAAAGTACACTATATTCCCCAGGGTACATACATGATACACAGTACAGATATATTGTATTCTCAATTATTATTTATTATAACAGTTGTTGTTATTATTATCATTATTTTTAGCATTGCTATACCGATCTAAAGAATTAGTTTCTTGTTAGTGACAGCAATATGAATCTAATGTATCCTCTTGACCATACTGTTTAGTCTTTTCCCCTTTTATTTTATTAGCAGTAATCCTAAATCAAAATGCTTTATGAACGATCTGTCCTTCAATTCCTGACAGGTCAAAAGAAACCTGACTCTTAAGCTATTGTACACGAATGATAATACAGTTTTAATGATGACGCATAAGCCGACACTATAATCTCCCCGCCCTGGTATCAGCATGTCTGGTTTGTAATTCCTTGTGTAGCTCCAGTGTTCCTCTGCCCATGCTCTCTGCTGGACACTCTCCGTATCTGTGGGATTGGTCTGAGAACTGACATGACCACTGATTCTCACACGTCCATTGTGTGTCCCAATTTCAAGCCTTCCTTTTTTAATAGGAGCATCTGTGCCTCAGCTTCTATTGTGAGCTCCCATGTAACCACACAGTACACATGTGCATGTATTCACCAGGACAGCAGCTGTATGATGACAGGACAGGGGAACGTTAGCATATAAATTATTCACTAACCACATGGCCTGTTAGAAAACGACATCAGATGTTTCTCTGATCATTTCTAAAATTTCTGAATATAAGATAACAATTAGGGTTTTCAGCTTTATGCAAATAAAAAGGGAAAAGGATAAATGAAAGTGTCTACAACAACCCTAACCCTTTTTTCGTACACCATCTCCTGCCTGTTCTACTTTATGCATGGGAATAATTGTGAATGTGTTTAAAGACCTAAAGAAAGGTGCTGTTTCTGGAAGAAAGCGGCCATGTTTTTCTATGTTTCTTTTATGTATGTCTCTCAGGTTTAGGCTAATGTCTAGCCCCTGGATGTAAACCAGAAGGTTCACATCCTCTTTCGGCATTGAATATCTTAAAAATAGTGAGGAACTGAAACACAAAGTATCTTACTTAGCTTTGGAACTTGCCTCTTTATATAAAAGCTTTTCTTGCATAAAACTGGAAACCCCCTTTTAGTAAAAGCCTAGATTAAATGGTGCTTTCCTTTCACTTGTTGTATCCTGCAGTACTATTTATTAACTCGTTCATTCTGGTACTGACTTTTATGGGGAGATGTCTTTTCTGCCTCATTTCATTGACTCTATTCATTATTCTCCAGAGTCTTCCCTGGAATAAATCACCAGTTAATCACCAGTCATCAAGTTAAAACCCCTTCTCTTATCTTTCCCAGAAAATACCAATATAGGTGTTAGTTTTCACAGAGCAATCCCTCAGCCTTACTGGAGTGTTGTAAACTAGAGAGGGGATATATGGCTAAATAATAATAAAGGAGTAAAATTCTCTATGGGAGCTGTAATGGCAACCTATAGCAGATTCTCTATAGATGTTGATAGTATTTTAGAATACATGTCTTTATAATGTCTATATTAAAGGCTACTGTAATTTTAGACAGGGCACGACTATATAAAAAAGAACTAGATGATCTTAGTAGCTTATAAGTTGAAGGAAGTCTTTATATAAAGTGGGATTAAACATAGTTTTCTTCTGATTCATATGTCACATACAATGTATGAGCCACTCTTTCCATCCTGCTCAGTGATCTGTAGCTGCTGATGCCCTCTCCCTATCATATGATGAAGCAGACTGCTAGGGACGGGTAGAAATATCTCGTAATACAGCTATATGTATTTTCTCTTTTCATCAGAGGGAAATGTGACTGTGGTCACAAGGCAGAACTACGCTTCAGTGCACTGTTTTTGGTAAATATAGTTTGGAGTGATTTTTCACCCCCACTAGATAGAATGGTAGATAAAAGATGTGGTAAAATCACCTATTACCAGCTATGAATTTTATACTGCAGATAGAACCTGAAGTTTTTGTCAGTAGTTTTTAGCCCCTCAAACTGTTATCACAGGTGGTGGGAGAACAAGTTTTAAGGGATTTTCCAAAGCTGACATCTTATTACTTATCCACAGGATAGGCAAAAAGTGATTAGTGGGACATGACCTTCCGGACCCTAACTACTGCTGATGGCCAGATAAAGTGTTGTACATTTGTACATGAGAACCCAAGAGCACCATGCTGGTTAAAAAATTATTTCTAGTAGACACTTCACTTTCAATTAGCTTATGGCTTATGAGTCATTAAAGGGGTTTTCAGGGAAAAATTCATAGCCTATTGTGAAATGCTGATCCTGAGGGGTGCAGACACTTGCCATAGTAAACAGACCAGAAACAGCGACTGCTGTTCACTGCATAGTTGGCAAAATTGGTCAGCAATTGATAACTAACTTTTTCTGGGGATAGGTCGGTAGTACTCACACTGTTCAGTCTCAACTCTATTCCTGTTTTGATTTACTCTTAGGCCATGTTCCCACGTAGTAAGACACCGGCCGTTCTGTGACCCGGCCTGGTCACGGAACGGATGGTGTTAGAGAAGATCAACCAGCAGTTAAGAGATGATCTTAACTGCTGCTGAATTCGGATGTTGGCATATCCGTGTGTGCGCCCGCATCTGAATTGTGGCCGGTGCCGCACGCTCCATTGTGTGAACCGACAGTTTCTCTGCGGCCGCTATTCATTGAATAGCGGCCGCAGAAAACTGACATGTCAGGTTTTTTGCGGCGCTGCTTGGGATCCCTGACGGTGTGTATACTATGTGTTGCACAGTGTAGGTAAACAATAAATCACACCCGTGTTGCAAATCGGCGACAAAGACCGTAATTAATAATTTACTTATGTTGTGTGAACATGACCTCAGTGTGTTATAACAATGCAGTAAAACTCAACCAATGGGTTGTTTTATTTTTAAATTGTGGTCTACAGCCGCAATCACCGGGTTCACACTGCCAACCATGTTTTTGTGTACGCTAAAAAAATCTTTCAATACATTTTGTTGTTTTTTTTAATAATGGAAATGAATGGAAAATGGACTTAAACACATGCACACAATTGCATCCGTTTTTGTAACCGTTTCTTACCATAAAACTGATACATTAAATGGACTGCAAAAGCGCAATGTGAACCCAGCCTTACTAGATGATGCTACAATTTGAAAACATGATACATAAACATAACATATAGAACATTAACAATAATGTGCTATATTCATCAATACTGTATATTGTTGGATGACTAGATCACAGCTACTTAGCTTACTAAAAAACAAATGACACTAAAGGTGGTGGGACTTTGTAAATACGGGAATCAATATAAATACCAGTATTTTAAATACAGTTGCCCCTAAAAACACGTTCACTGCACCCCATTGATAAACATGCCCAATTGTGTGTTGCATGTCTTATTTTAATACAACAATTCTGATTTAGAATCTAAGTTGAGACAAATGACTATAAGATGATGTTGTTTTGGTGCCATGCACCAGCAAGGATGCTTTAAGAAGGCAAAGTTGTACTTTACTTGACAAAAACTAACAGTAATCTGTGTGTGATACCAAACAAGGGAAAATTCAGCCCTTCTGCTTTGGGTTTAGAGTGTAGACTAATCCATCCCCTACCCTGGTGGTTTACATACCAGGAAAGAAATGTGTATTCCACAGACACAATGTAACTTTGTAAATACCATCAACAACCCGTCTGTTTATACTGCCATACTAAATGTACTATGCACCATTTATGAAGAATTTCACTGACAGCAATGATAACAGACTGTGCTACTTGACGTTGACTTTTTTTAGCATCTATATTGTTCACATGAAGTATACAGAGTATTTTATATGCTCTCTCCAGAAAGCAGCGGTTCTTTAGCTTCAGTTTCTTAAAGGGAATCTGTCAGACGCAATTTGGGTTCCAAATTGCTGACCCTGTTGGGTAGCTGTTGGGGCATAAGGAGACACATTATAAATATATACAATATATCAGGTATATTGAGGGAGATTCATCAAACATGGTGTAAAGTGAAACTGGCTCAGTTGCCCCTAGCAACCAATCAGATTCCACCTTTCATTCCTCACGGACTCTTTGTAAAATGAAAGGTGGAATCTGATTGGTTGCTAGGGGCAACTGAGCCAGTTTCACTTTACACCATGTTTGATAAATCTCCCTCATTGTGTTTCCATACCGAAAAAAAAAAATGCTTTTATTCTTCTGGTGCAAAGTGTCAATGAGTCGTTTCTAAGCTTCTGAAGCTGAGAGCAGTAATGCTTTCTTGCTCCCTCTCGGATCTCTAACCCTGTATGCTTGATTGATAGTTATCTTCCAGCGCTGAGCTCTGCTTCCCAATCTTAGCACCCTGCTTTCAGCTTTTAGTCAGGCAGGGATTAGGGATGGGAGGGGGAGAGAAAGCGTTCCAGCCCACAGTACTTAGGCGCTTGGGAACATCTGACGCTTTGTACCAGAGAATAAAAGTAAAGATAAGCGAGCTTCGAGCACATTTGGGTTCATTTGATTACTGGTGGCTAAAGAAGTTAGATGCCATGGGCTGTATCCATGTTTTCCAGGACTCCGTAGGGCTGCATCCAACTTCTTCAGGCCCAGGATTCAACTGCTGAGCGTTCGGGTTCGGCGTGCTTGAGGTTCACTTATCTCTAAATAAGTCCTTTTTTGTGTTCTGAAAACACAGATGGGCATCTGACGTATGCCTTCCCTTGCCCCAATACCAGTATTTGAGTTGATATCCTGTTTTCTAAAAATATATACATTTCCTACTAAGAGTCAGAGAAGAAAAATCACTTGAGAGAAAATATGGCAGCACAAACAAGTAACAAGGAAGTGGAAACAAACACATATGTGCAGCCCTCATAGGATAAGTGAGCTAATAGGATTTCTGATATCTCTTTTAAGGATTTATTGGAATGTAATGACTGTATGCCAAGCGGATGACCTCTTCATAGTTAGGGGCGCCTCGTGGTATTTTGTGTGGGCTTTTGGATTTCAGTGGCAGCTGTTCACTTCTAAAGTTAACTTATGGCCATAGCATGGTTTGGGGCATCTTCTTCAGTTGAGGCATTGCCAAGATGGCAAAGTTCTCATGCTTATCTAATATACCTTTTCTATAGCTGTATAGTCTTTTTGAGTCATGGCTACACAATCACCTACTTGGTGTGGAATTATAGTTCTCTAGACTTCAGCCATGCTGCTGATGGATGGATCCATTTATTGTTGGGCATCTATAGCTCATTGTCTAATACAAAAAAATGTTTACTTTATAACTTAGTCTGTAATATAGAATACATATTATAAATGGGAACCGTCTCCAAAATGGTGCTTGCAAGATCAGATGCCAGTGGGTATATTCACACTTTACAGTATATGCAGAAGTGTCACTATTAAAGCTTGTGGACTGCAGTCGAATCTACCATGTCTCCTGTATAAGGGCCCTTTCAGAAGCTTGATGATTGGTGCACGTTTGTTGACCCTTTACAGTGCCTAAGAGTGCGTTCACAGCAGATTTGAGGAGGCAGATTTGAAGTTGCAGATACAAAGCAAATCTGCAGCTGATCTGCTGCAGGTCTTGTACGTGTAAAGATCTGAAGGTGTATTTCACTCAAACATAACTTTTTTGATATGTTGCTGCTCATGGTGAGACTAACAATTCTTTTCATACTTGTTATTATCTATTCAGTGTCCTTCCCCAGTTCTGGGCTGCTGCTTTCTTTTGAAGACACAAAAATCTGTGTGTGAGCTTTTCTATCTGTTTCCCCCTCCCTTCTGAGACAGATGTTAACAAGTACCTGTCAGGTTTTATTCTCGACACTGTAGCTTCCATGGGAGCATTATTCTGAGGTCAAGGTGCTGATGAACTCATTGGGGGACTTTTATCAAAGTTACGGCAGGGTCGTATGCCAGGGAGAAGGTGCAGATTCACCCCTTTGCTTGCCTGATGGATGGGCAGGGGGTCTCGGCAAGGCAGACAGGAGAGTGTAGCCTCCTCCCGCACCTCATTTATCTGTGATATAAATGTACACGTGCTGGAAGCAGGTGTAGATTTGGTACGCCAGCCACCTTCACGAAGAGACGCGCGTCTGAATTCAGCCGGGGAAAAGGGACGGGGCCTAATTTAAGACAGCGTACGAGGGTCTTGATAAATGCCCCCCAATGGTGATTAACCTTCCCGGCATTAGAAGGAAGCTACAATGTTACAGAAATCATAGCAGCGCCTCTACAGGCCACATGTTAAGGCATTTCTGAAAAGGAGCGCTGCAGCAGAATCCATGCTTGTAGGAGAAGCTCCAGCCAATGTAAGGTTTGTAACTACAGCCACTTGCCAAAGGCTACAACAGGAAAAGAAGCTGGTGGCTGTTTTGAGCTTTCTGAGGGGAAGACTGCTTGTAAATTGGCACAAAGTAAATACAACGTGATATGTTTTTTTTGGCATCCAGCTGGAATGGGATAGCTTTGTAGTATGGACTATTTGATCTGGTGAACCCTGATGTATACATCCTGAAGGGATTTTAGTTACTTTTGTGAAAACTGGCTCCCCAGCTGGGCCTCACCAACAACTAGGGGGCGCCTCACTGGTGAGGCTCGCCTCACAGTTTGAGAAGCACTGTTGTACATTATGTGGGCCTATGTGCTAATGAACTAATGAGTTACCAACGTGATATATTCCTCATAGGTGTAAAACAACCCTTACAGGGATTGTGCCCCCAACCATACATATGCCTTATCTACATTTTTTGATTGCTGGAATTCTGACCGCTAATACTCCCAGTGATCTCAAGAATGGGGGTCCTCAGTCTACTTTGAGAATGGAGCAGCAGCCAGACATGACTCTTGCAGATTGTGTGCCCCATTCTGATGGCTCAGGACCTTGGTTCTTGAGATCACTGAGTGTCCCATCAATCATAAATTGATGGCATATCCTAACAATAGCACAGTTCCCAGTGTTTCTCCATCAATAGATCTGTCTGCTTTCAGCTAACGCTATAATAGATCTTCTGCAGTGCATGTCCTGACATGTATTCCTCCTCATCATAACCTTACAATTTTGGGTTGCTGATGAGCCCTTTCCCACCCTCTGTCACTCCATATTAAGTATTAGCACATTCCCTTTTTCTAGACTCCTCCAAATAGTTCTTTTCTGTAGTGAGTCACCACTCTGTTTCTCTAGCACACAGTCAGTGTTTCCCCAGCTCTGTGCTGGCAGCGCTGGTCCCACGTCACTACCAATACTTAGCCTGTGTATAGGAACCTGTGCGTCACTTGGGCATAAGCTAATGGTTAACACGTTGCGGTGCCCACAAGCCAACATTGACCTGGCCACAGATAATAATCTATATTTATTTTGTTTTCTTAGCTGGGACTATCAGCCTAATGATATAGACAAAATATCTCCCCTAGGCCTTAACTTTTAAAGTTGTTTTTACCAAACATAAAGAACGGGGATGTAATGAAATGTACTGTTGTTTGAATACTGTAGATTTTCCTTATTATGACAGCCACATCTTTTATTTATTTATTTATTTTCGTGATGTGTTTTCTAATTCATTTTATTTTCTTTTTTTCTATTATATAATCCTGAAACCTTGCAGTTTTCATTCTGGCCACTAAACCTACAACTAAGCTGAGACTTTCTGTTCTAAGCAGATAATTTTTCAGAAGTATTGTCCTTTATTACAGAAAGGATTACAGTAATAGTGGACAACACTAGATAGAAAACGCAGGATCCACCACCATTCACAATAGCTAAAGTTTACAGCTCATTCTCCCCTTCCCTGTACAATGACTGACAGGCAGAGAGATCAGTTAGTGGCCTCTCTGCCTGTCAATCATTCCCACAGAGAGCTATGACTAGTCATCTGTGCGGAGAGCTGCCTGTGACTAGTTGCCGCTCCTCTCCCGGCCTCAGGCACCGGAAAGCAAACTCCTTTTTCCCCAATTTAAAGCTACCCCTGCAGACACTGCTGATAGCCCTGGGGAGCTGCACAGTAGATCTAATGTGCACCTGGGTACTATATCAGCGCAATCGTGCTAATTGGCTCCCTTTTAATGGTCATTCGATTTGCAGTGGATTTCACTGCAAAACACTGCAATACGGTATGTGTGAACGTGTCCTTTAAGTACAACCTCTGTATGAAAGCTCTCTTTAGGGCTCTTGCTCTAAATGCAGGATGCTAATGTATATAGAAGCTTTCTATAGAAAAATGTGTTTCTAGATGGGGGGGGGGGGTTCAAGATTAGGACTGTCCTGTTTGTTTACATGAAACTAGTTAAAAGCAGCCCCCCCAACTGCTAAAAAAAAAAATTCCCACAAAAATAATGAGGCTCTTTGTTACCATTTGCCAACAGTGTAAACCACCCCACCACAATAAGGTGGCCTCATGCTCGGGACAGAGCCTACACTGTACTACGGCCTCTCCATGGTATGTAATACGCCTATGCTCTGGGCATGCAAGATCCATCGGCATAAGTAATTACACCACCTGAGTGGGATGGGTGGAGTGCACGACCAAGTAAAGACCAAGAGCCTCATTTTTGTGGGAATTTTTTTTAGCATTTCTTTAGTGGGTCTGTATCCTGCCATTGCGGTGAGCTGTTGCATTTTTCTGTGTTTTTGTGTGTTTGTAATTTCAGCCATAGCAACGTGCTCCTGCCTAATGTGAATGGTGTTCTAGGAGAGCTTGTCTTTTTTTCTGTCTCCTGTTTGTTTATTTTGTTTATTCTAGGTTTACGCTAGAGTTTTGCCACATCCCTGCTGCACGTCTTGGCATGACTGCTGTTTTTTCCCCAAACTTCCACCAGTTCAGGTCATCAGACCCGCAGTCAGGCCTGGACTGGCTGTAATATAGATGCAAAAATCCATCCAGGCTACGCTAGTGTGGACCCAGTCCATATTGCCACAAAACAATTGTTCATAAATAGATGTAACTTAATCTATACAGCTGACTATGAATGTTTAAAATACTGTACAATCTTAAGGATGAATATTAAGAGAGGGAGATTATGTACACTAATGCTATGTACCAAAAAAATATTGGGTACTTGTTAGAAATAAAAAATGTCAAAAGTTTTTGTTAATGACCATCTGCCCTTCAGTTAGTAAATAAAATTTAAAAAAAAAAAACATGTTCTCCAGTTGTTAGAATGGGTTAGTAATTTAGTTTTCCATGATGAGAAAATTATCAGAAAAAAAATTATCTTAATTCAGTAAACTATACCAAGCAGCCACTTGGCTTCCATTCAGAAGCTTTGTCTATTTCTGGCTGCTTTTCTCTACAGACGTGTATGTGAGGAAGGGATCATTTCAGTTACTAAATTAGAATTCGTCAACCAAAATTAATCAGGTCGCATATTTTGCATGTCGGAACGTGGGTTTTTAAACAGCTGTTGCCCTTGGGAACAGATTATGTTTTCAATAAACAGACCAAATATATGTCCTGATGGCTACTGAAAGGATGGTCAACCTGTCTCATTCCGACTGGCAAAGCATGCTGGGAAAGTTGCTGAGCCTCTTGTAAAACATCTGTTTTTACCGTCTAAGCCTGACTTCTAATAAAATACCCTATGCAGACTAACACATAGGAGTGGTAATTTTTATAGCTCAGTCCTTTTTTACATGAAGTGTTCAGATCGATCCTCCTCATTGAAGCGAAATGTCACATCTAAAATTACTACTTCCTTTTGTGAACTTATTACTGGACATCCAATTGCAAGTGCTGGACTTTTTATAATAAGTATTGAAGGTCATCGTTTTTAGTGGTCATTGAAAGTGCGTCCACAAATATGGTTTTGATTATTAAAATGTCTTTGTCAGTTTGGTTTGTCTAAAACCTGGTCTGACAACTGCCGACCAAAGTTCTATGGGGGAGATTTATCAAACTGGTGTAAAGTGAAATTGGTAAATTGGTAAAGTGAAATCAGATTCCACTTTTTATTCCTCGCAGATTCTTTGAAAAATGAAAGGTGGAATCTGATTAGTTGCTAGGGGCAACTAAGCAAATTGTACTTTATACCAGTTTGATAAATCTCCCCCTATGTGTGAACCTAACCTAAGTCATCACCTTCTGCCCGGCTGCTAATCCTACCCAAATCCCCTTCTCTAGAACTTTCAAAATTTGAAGGGCTTTTCCCATATATAATAAACACCGCTTTCTGCCCCTCGGGCCTGTTTTGGGGCCACTGGAGATGGTCAGAAACAGCTGGGTAACTCTCAGAGAACATAAACAGCCTAGCCCCCTTAATTCCCTTACAGTAAACTAGTCCACATCCTATAGAAGCGATATTGCAATAAGAACAATTTTCCTTTTTGCTTTATATGTAATCTATCTATTGTGTTTCCGTTGCAGGTATGTGCCATCATTGGGGGAACTTTCACCGTAGCTGGCATCCTGGATTCCTGTATTTTTACTGCATCTGAGGCCTGGAAGAAGATCCAGCTGGGAAAAATGCACTAGAACCTGTCTGCCATCTTCTGCCACCAGCCAGTGCACATGGAAGTCTTTGAAGGAACATCAGCAAATAAGGAAATTCCTATTCTGAAGTTTGATTGATGACTCGTTGTTATCTCATTTTTTTTATTTTAAATATATCCAGCAGTACTCAAACATGACTTATGGAGCCCCTTTTACTTTAATGTAACCATCTATGGCTGCAACATTTGTTTGGCTGATCAACAATTGCGTAGTAGCATGAGGCATCCAGTCTGTCTCTTCTGATGCTTTACTAGTTATGTGTTGGTAGGATTAGATCCTATAAATGGTGGTTTCCCCTAAAGACAATAGGTCATTTGGCTTCATATTACATATCTTGTTATATACAATGACACATTCCAGGTTATATGGTGGTTCACTAGTTATCTGGATCCCAAAGCACTTTATATTGAAGTCACTGTGCAGTTCTGTACAGAAGATACTTTGTGCCAAGACTGTTAAATAAACCCACATACAGTACTTTCTAGGTAGAGATTTTGACACATTTGTCACATTTTTAAATTGCCATTTTAAGATTTATGCTTGGATGCAGGTTTTTGTACTTATTTACATGGTCTTGCATATGATTGATGGCGTCATCATTTGTTGTACTTGGCTTGAGTCTGTAACCTATCCTGATGACTGTAACCAAAGAGCAGACACTGGGGAAAACAGATATGAAGGTTTCCAACCCGCTAATGCTGTATCCAACCGTGCGATGAGCCGCTGCCAGAGGTGTCAGGCAGCATCTTGTCTCTCTCTCCTCATAAACTAAACCTGCCTGCTGAGCTGAGCAGGTGTATGGAGGGGTCAGAGGGGATGGCTATTGGCCAAACTATCGCTTGGCAGACTACTATCTCCTCCAACCTCTCCTTAAACTTGCTCGCTGAGTTTGGCCTATCCTATGTATGACTTTATGATTTTAAGGGTTAACTGGAAAAGGATATTTAGTGAAGTCTGTTCTCTGCAGAATATGCAACTGTGGGTCTTTCTGTGCTTTTGTGATAGGAATTCAGGATATAATATAGGAAAATGGGACTTGGTATTGTACTGTAGTCTTGGTTTTGTTTGTGATAAGTTTTTCTTGTCCTGCCTTATAGAGCCCACTGTTGGTTAGTCTGATAGGGTAACCTTCTTGATTGAATCTGTTTTTGAGGGGCTGGGGGTTGCTTATTACCTGACTGAGCAACACGGCCCACCATTAGCAGTATCCAGGACCTATACTTCACAGTGCAGCATTTATTCACTATAAGGTCCATTAATTTGTAACTAGTAGAGCTGAAGATCATATGGTAAGAAGTAAAAGGGAATCCCTTCTGTGTCTACAACATATTTGTAACTAAGATTTCATAAAAGTAACAAAAAGGCTTAACCCTCACCCCCTACCTTGCCGAATTAGGTATTATATCTATTTCTTAGAAAGCAAGGACACATATCCTTATTAAGTATTGTTTTGTTCAAAGTCAAGTTTAGAGAGCATGAGGCATCATGTCTGAAAGTCTTCTAAGAAAATGTGTCAGCCTAGCACATATAAACTGGAATCTGATTGGCTGCTACCTTCACAGGGCTTAATATGTATAATAAAGCTGTGATCTATTTCTCAAAAGGGGTAGTCCCATCTCAACATATATGGCATAAATGTCTGGTAGATGCAGGTCCCAAAGACTTTTTATGGCATATGCTGTAAGTGTCAAAATAGGAATACCCCTTTAAGAGCATCAGACCCATTTGTCTTCACATCGTTGTTTAGTGTATCAAACCATGTACAATTAATTTTGGCATATATGCACAAGGGTCGCCCTCAATAAATGTGTGCAAACGAATTCCAAGCTCTCCATAGAAGGCATCCCAAGTACATCCTGTTGGAACAGATATGAGGATTAGAGCAGGATCATTTTCATAGTAGCTGTATCCTATATTAGGGACCAACTTAGTGCATGTCAGATGTTCTATCTATAGTTTTGTGTATTTAGTTACATATCTAAAAGTGTCAGGCGACAACAGGGTTCCTATTTACTAAACACAGCCATGCTGCAGACAACTGCCAACAGCACAGGGCAACTAACCATTGCACTTGAATGGACCCTGGATTGTCATGTAACATTCCACATTCTGAAAACCAAGGAAGACTTATTAAGAGCAAACATGTGTGAGTCTGTCATTCAGCAGCCCTCCCCTTACAACCAAAAAAAGTGCTATACATAAACGGGCAAGTGCTCATGGTGTAGAGAGAGGATCTCATATATGATAGTTCCAAGCACTGGTAAATTTTTATTACCGTAAAATGTATGCATCAAAACGACTTACATCTACGGAGAAATTACAGGTTTGTACCTGCATTCCCAAAGTGCAGACTGACATTGGGGCCATTAACTATGTTTCTTTAGGAATGCTGCTAAGTCCAAAGGCTGACACCAGTCTACTAGACAGAGTAATGTTCTGCATCGGTTTACACACCCAACACTTTAAAGTCCTGTTACAGTGAATGAATTACCGGCCTTACTTGGCCGATTACGGTCGTCCAACAATATACCATCACACTCAACACATGATTTTCTTAAGTAAACTTTTTTCACTTTTTCCTTTTTGCAGTTTTTCACAAGAAGTATTTCTTAGGTATCAAATCCATACAAAAATACAAACCATATCACCAGGGTGCTCAATCAGTGGACTCCTAGTAGCTGGGGATCTTGCTTTACTCCTCCAGGAGATCACAATCCTCCATTTGCACAGACGAAGGGCTGCTAAGGTGTGCAATCATGCAGCTGGATGGACGTTTCAGGAGGCAGTGCTCCCTTCCTCATTTTATACCTATGAAATACTTCTTGTGAAAAATTGCAAAAAGGAAAAAAAAGTTTACATAAGGAAATCGTGTGTTCGGTGTAGTTGTATATTGTTGGGCTATAGTCTTGGAGAGTGGAGCCTCCGTTACACCCACTAATTCACCCAGATGCACTCAGCTAACGTTGTGATTAAAATTGGCCGATTACTGACCATTCAGGGTGATAATAGTTTATTGTAATATCACATGTTGAAAGGCAATGATCAGCTAACATGCATAATGATCTTTAAACCTGTTGAAAAATCACAGTCAGTCTGATGCATGTTGCTCAGTGCAATAGGGGTGGTGGAAGCAGATAACCGCTGACATCAATGGGAACAATAAGTTGACAGGTGGGCGCTCGCTTCCCCGGGACATTGGACCATGTAATACAGCTTTTAGATTTCTATAAGGTGGGGCAATTATCAGCCAGACAGTTCTGACCTGCCAAAATAAAACACTTGTCAGCCACACATCTACCCCATGTAAAAGGGGATGTGCAGCTGATGAATATAGGCACTAAAAGGGCCACAGGAACAATGCAGTGATTGTTCATGCAGCCCTGCTCATGCGATAATAAAGCCTTGTAATAGGACTGCTTGCTTAGAGCAAGCACCAGCCTGTGCAATAGGTCCCTAACTCTGTACCTAGGCCTAGATGATGACTTTTGTAGAACAACTTCAGTCCTGCAAAATTCAGCATAATGTCTTCGTCACCAAAGGTTGACTCTGAGATCAAAACTGCACAACAGTCACACTCCATGGAAGTCAGTGGGGGTTTGGACTTAAGGTCAAAGTATGACATAAAAGTTTCAGGCACATGAAGAAAAAAAAAACTAAAGTATTACCTGTCAGTTCTTGTAATTGCTCTGTTTAAAAATGTTCCTGAAGAGTCTTCATTAGGCTTGGGGCTACACTGCGGTTTCCAGTCATTCAACCAGGAATCTCCACGTCACGCGACTCTACTTCAGTTTGCAACGGCAGGGTCTCCCCATTCACTTCTTTGAGTGATTGACTTAGTGAATCGCTGTGCAGCCCTAGCCTGACACTACATAGCACTAGCAATTGTTACACATCAGAATGGATTTCTATAAGCTATCTTCGAACACTACTTTTGCAGACTAGTGGATCCTGTTACATATATTTTGCGTTACACTACAACTTTGTGGTCCTCACTTGTACTGACCAGGTTCCCTGCCATGGTATGTCATGTATGTTGTTTGATATTAGTAACTTCATGTGCTTCTGTTTTCATCTCATTCACTATTGGCATAAATGGATAGAAGTCTTCCACTGAATGACACTTGACGTAGCATGACAATGAGATTAAGGTGGTCTTACATTGAATGGTATTTGTACTGGCGGAGTAACTCATTGGTATCTCCAGCTGAATTTGGGTGTAATTTTCTAGGTACAATAAGGGTATGTGTGGAGGTTTGTGTCTTTGATTTATTCTAGGTATAAATGAAGGTCTGAGCTTGTATGTTTATTAAGTGCTGTCATTGTTGTTTTTATCTACCTCTTAGATGGTGAAATGTTTAAGCTTTTCTCTTCTTATGCATTGCCTTCCCACTCTACAAATTATCATATTTTTCCAATATAAGACATTGTTTTGTTGTCTATTTTCAGATTTATTTGATATAAAAATGGAGTAGGTGCATTTTCATAGATGCAGTCCCAGGTTGTACACCATCAAAAGAACCAGTAAGACCAACACTTGTATGGATGGGTGAAACATCTGTACACATGGTGTCATTTTATATGGTACTATTAGTAACAACTAATTATTAGACATCATGTTTCCTGGTTCTCTTCTGGAGTAATGTTACTTTTGTTTTTTTTTTGTTGTAAATGAAGGGAATGATGAAGTAAGGGGCTATGGGGGAAAACAGTGGAACTTTGTGCAATTTGGTCTGATTTTGTTCTGAGTTACGAAGTCTCTGTTTTTGTAAACCTTGAAATAAAAAAATATTTTAAACTATTTTCTTTCTTTTTTTTCTGATCAGTGTTTAATTTTATTTTATCATATGGTAGCCCATCTGATGGAACATTCCTGCGCCAAAATGAGAACAGGAATGGGGTCATTTTCATTACTGCTGTTAGTCATAACCCCTCCTTAAAACATCTGTGCATGGTTTACAGGTCGTGGGGAGATTGCAGGGAGACTGAGTCAAGCTATTTAAACACATGATAAATGCTTGCCGAGATGTGATGTAAGCTGGTTGGAGAATTGTAACCTATTATATTGAGTTAATCATTGAAATGATCATTATAGGGCACAGGGGTTGCTACCCCACTCCCAATGACACATTTCAGCTAGAACATAGTCAAGTATATTGCATAAGCCATACCTATGCCTGTGGCCTCTAACATATAACAAACCTTCACATTACATAGAACTCTAGTAACTGTAGGCAACATTAAGATGGTATAAGATATAATAAAACCAGTTATCATCAAGGAAGGTAAGTGAACTATTAATGGAGTACTCTGGTCTTACAAAATTTAGTTAGGGAAAAGGAGAATGCTGTATCTCCACTACTAATCGTATGGGGATGTAAGACAAGCAGAAGCACTGAATAGGCTGCGGTGCTCACACCAGCTCCAGGGACCTCTTATAAACAGCTGATAGAAGGGGGTGCCAAGAGTCGGACTCCAGCCAATAATGATGATTTCTTTATTGATATATCTCCAACTTATTCTGCAGCATTTTACATAGCGTGTTATCATTCAAATGGATATCTCTCCCCATTACAGCTCATCTTAATTCCAAAGGTAATACTGATATTAAGTTTTTTAGGGTAGCTTCACACATACCGGATCAGCAGCGGATTTCACGCTGCGAAATCTACTGCGGCTCCTGGTAGTGTGAAGTTGCCGCGGCTGTGTGTGAGGCTCCTGGGAGCCTAACACACAGCCGCGACCCGAGCAGGTAATGTATGCTGGGGGCTGCAGGCGGGGGGTTAATGGGGCTGGGTTACATATCCGCAGTGAAATGATAATTCCACTATGGATATGTAACCCATAGACCTTCACACTACCATGATCCGCAGCGTATTGCGCTGCAAACTTGCAGTGTGAAATTGCACTAATGTCTCCTGGTCCACTTGGCCAGCTTCCATCCACACCAGGACCAGGATCATAAAGACAATCAATCTGCTAGACCGGTGCTTGTTTACTGAGCCAATTACACAGCTCAATCATTTAGCAAGGGCTGCATGGACATCATTAGAAATGTCCATGCAGCCCTTGCCCCATAAATTGTTATATATTACCTCTCCCCGCTCTCCATTCTCCTGCCCTCTGCTTTCACTTCTGGTGCCACAGCTGCAGCCAATCGCTGTCTGGGAGCAATGACAGGCCGCTAACAAGTTAAAAGGAGCTTCTTAACTGCACTCCAATATTGCTTTACTTAGGGTCCATTTACACAGAAAGATTATCTGCCAAAGATTTGAAGTCAAACCCAGGAACAGACTATAAACAGAGATCAGGTCATAAAGGAAAGCCTGAGGTTTCTCCTCTTTTCATATCCATTCCTGGCTTTGGCTTCAAATCTTTGGCAGATAATCTGTCAGATAACCTTTCTGTGTAAATACACCCTTACTGGGACCACTCAGAGGTGGTACCTTATTAACCACAGGTGGGCTACACAGACAACACCTTTAGCAATGGCAAAAAGCCAAACTAATTGGGTGGTACAGTGGGTCGACATCTGTTGTCCATTAATGTAGACTCTTTGATTCTGGATATAATCTTCATTGGGAAGCCCAAAGCATGTTTTGACGCATGCAGGTTTCTTTGACAGGTATTACACCAGTACAAGTAACAAAGACGTTTTGTGTAGTATTGGACAAAAAGCACTACAGGACCGAGCTGCAGCCCTTTGGTAATGTAAGTGATGTGTTGATGGTTGGTGTTGTAGGCTCTAATAGTGCTTATTACTATATATAGTGATGATTTACAAATATGGATGTATCACATGTATATAGGTTCTGGATAAATGACAAAAATGATGTATTTTGGTGGGGGGTTATTATTAGCAAGGGTTTAGGACAATTGGCACCTTAGGCATACAATGAGGGTTGTAAATCTGGCACTGCCATGAATACATAATACAATGCTTGTGAAGCCAGTCATATAGCTTTGATTATGCCATCCTATATGACTTTCTCATGCTGCTCAAAACCTTTGGCCCTTTAGCTGTTGGAAAGCTATAATTCCCATCATGTCTGAAGAGCTAAAGCTTTGGCTGTCCAGGCATGATGGGAATTGTTTTGTAACAGCTAAAGGGCCAAAGGTTCTCCACCCCTTCTTTAGTAGGAAGAAAGTAGCCTTTAGTGCATCGTATAGGTGGCTACCCTCATTTTTTTTCTGTGGAGCATTATGTCTAAGACCTACTATTCGGCTGGATGCAAGCAGAATCCGTATTTTCAAAGAGGCGATTAGATGTTAATGTTATGCACCAATCATGGTAAAATGGGATGGTATGTTTCTGTTACATGTTTGTCATCACTTCATATATAATACAAGGTGTGACATTTAACACAGCACTATCTACAAGTTTTCAGCATAAGGTTTCATCTTATTTTGTCATTTCATTTGCAAGATTCCACTTTCACCAGAGTACTGGAATAATGTTGAGAGTATTTCTGGCATGCTATTTACCCTTCTAAGGAAGACCGAATAAATGTCATGACGTCACTTAATCCTGGATTGTCAACCTTGCTTTTGTGCTGCCTAACTACTGGATTACACATCTGATATATGTGGAAGTGGCTGTCACACCAATCCCCCTCACTTCTGGATCAGCAAGAAAAAAATGTGCAAGACTAAACAATATGGATTCCTTTGTCATTTTTTGGCATGACCTAGTGAAAGTACACAGCTGGAGGGGCTATAGCAAAGTATGTGTGATAGTTATATCTACAATGAGCGCAGCACATTCTGACAGCATAACACCCACAGAAGAGGGACGTTTGTGTATTCACAAGATCTTCTGCTCCACATTAATACCCCTTGATGTTGAACATGGACGGTTTAAGGATGCACTTGCCATTAGCTGTGTTTGTGCACACAATGGACATTCTTTTACCACAAATTATGAATGGTTAGCCTCCCTGCTGACTGCCACTGGTACTCCCCTGCAAAGATTAGGTTGATCAATTAACCCCTCTGTTTTTAAGGTCATACAATGTTGTTACAAACAGTTGTGAGAGTCCATAGGGGAACATGCAGGGTCCAGTCAGAACACAAAGCTACAATGAAACAAGAGACCTTTGTTAGATTGACCTATTCCCCCCAGCTGCCTTGCACTACTACACCTACAGTATACTCCTCATAGTCACCACATGAACATGTACTAACCCTATCCTCCAACCATGGCACAAACGGTCCATGCCTCTATGGTACCTGTAACTTGTAGCTAAATTGTATAGCTTGTCTGGTCTCCAATAAATATATTTTCATGCACACAACCTGTACTGTAGTAAAATATTTGCCATCATATTTGCTGGAGTCACACGTACCAAAAGCACCAATAAATACACTGTAATTTCCGCATGCGGCCAGATGTTGCCTGAGAGTGAATAGGAAAACATGAATTGCTTTACCTACATGGCCTTTTTGTGTTTGCCATTTTTTCAAACTTATTCTTTTATTACATATAAATATACAATTATGTGCATCACTGGGATCATCATAAATTTAGGGCTATGTTCACACAACATAAAATACATCTGTATATTCAATATAAGCCTATGTCCACACATAGTATTTTGTTCTGTCTTTTTTCAACCAAAACCAGTAGGAAGAAAACACAGATGAATACAGGGGGACATTTTCTCCCTGACGTATGCCCGCCGTATCCCCTGCTCGCTCAATGGCCGGGCGGTGAGGAGTGAATTCGGCCGGGGGAACAGATGTGGAGCCTAATTTAAGACCGGCGTACGAGTACACCAGTCTTGATAAATTCCCCGCATAGTATTTATGCCAGTCTTTTGGTCAGTCTTTTTTTTAACCAAAACCAGGAGTGGGTTGAAAATACAAAACTGTGCAAAGCCTTTCATTATAATTTTGCCCTGTCAGTTACACTCCTGCTTTTGGTTGAAAAAAGACTGACGGAAATACTATGTGTGAACATCGCCAAACTGTGCAAATCTTTCCATTATCATTTTTCTGCCACATTATCATTTTTCTGTTACACTCCTGATTTTGGCTACACATTGGGACCAAAATTCTATGTGTGACTGATAATATGCGTAATTTATAATGACCGGTAGAATAATGAACATGCTCATTAATTACAACCTGCTGTAGCTGGCTATTTTTTTTTAATTTTTTTTTAACACCTGTTTAAACTTTTTCTTATAGATAGATAGATATAGATAGATGCATAGATATAATATATATATTGATATTATTTTACTGTGTGTGAACATAGCCTAAATGTGTATTACTCATCAAAGATACAGTAGATGTTTTGCAACTTTACAGTCGCACTATGCAATGTAACACCATTCACTAACATGATGGCCAACATTGCAACCAAGGGTGCAGTGTAGTCCGGAGCATGTTGCTATACCCAAAAAGGCATTTTAGTGGCCATAAGTGCATTTGCATAGGCCACTAACCTAAGATTTGTCTACACTGTCTAGAGGAAGATTATATAATTAAATTATGCAGATACTTTTTCTTGAGCAAGAGCACCCCCTATTGTCCTAAAAATACAGCACACCGTGTACACACACATTTCTAGACCTTACCTTTGGATTTATTGATATTTTGCAGTTATTTTACATCATTTTTACTTCAGTGATGTTTAACAGTGACACTGAACAGTAAAATATTCACTTTTTACACACATCTATGAACAATATCATGCAAATGTCCTTTCATTGCAGTTCTTTTTTTATGATTGGGTATTTTAACAGCTGCACAGCACTGTATGGACACTGTATAGCTTCCATGTGTAGGAGAACAGGCTCTTTTGGGTGCTGTACACACAGAGATATCACCTACATGTAATGGGGTTTGGGCAGCTTATAGAGTGTTGTGAGAACAGGGCCAGACTGTCAATTTGGCAAGTAGGGCAAAGGCCATATGGGCAGGCGTGCTAAGCTTATTAGCACTGGTCCAGGCAGGGGTGACAATCAGAAAAGCAATTTAGTTCAAAACCCAAGGGCTTAGGGTTGCCTTTACACAGAGAGATTTATCTGACAGATTTTTAAAGCCAAAACCAGGAATAGATTTGAAAAGGGGAGAAATCTCAGTCTTTTCTTTATGACCTGTTCTCTGTTTATAGTCTGTTCCTGGCTTTGGCTTCTAAAATCTGTCAGATAAATCTCACTGTGTAAAGACACCCTAATGGTGCGCAGGAATCTTAGGTGCAGGGGTCCTACCGGGTCCTGCTTGCAAATTACAAAGTTCATCAATCAACAGCTAAAAACAGGAGAGAATAGCAATGTGTGTAGTGTGTCCTGCTGATTAATGTGTAGGTGTAGTGAGAGTGATAGATGTATTGTCCATAGTATATGTCCTTTGTATTTTAAATATTTCCAGGATACCACCCTTTCTTCTGGGTGCCTTGCTTAGTCTGGCCTCTCCCCATTGACCTGTCTGGCACGGGTGACCCCACCAGGAGTATAACTCCCACCAACTTAGCTCAATGGATCACCAAGGCACGCAAGCGTCAAGGTGAAGGCACCATGAGGGAGCCCCTCCACCCTAACCCGATTACCCATCCCAACCCTTAATTTACCTTTCCTTCGCTAAAACCTACCTAGAACTCCTTAAAACTGTAAGTCTCAGCCCTTTCCACCACCCTTCCCGGCGCCCTTCCCAGCCCTCTAATGTGAACCCTCCTGGTGTCCTTCCCAGTCCAGGCCCACCCCAGCCCTCAACGTGGACCCTTCCGGCGTCCAGGCCAGCCCCAGCCTCCTAACGCAGACCCTCTCATTGCCCAGCCCAGGCCCGCCCCAGCCCCCTAATGAGGACCCTACCAGCGCCCAGGCCAGCCCCAGCCTCCTAACGCAGACCCTCTCATTGCCCTGGCCAGCCACGTAACATGGACCCTCCCGGCGCCAAGGCCAGACCCAGCCCCAGCCTCCTAACGCAGACCATCTCATTGCCCTGCCCAGCCCAGGCGCGCTCCAGCCCCCTAACGCGGACCCTCCCGTCACCCTTCACAGCCCCCTAAAGCCTGTTGCTTTCACATAGTGTGAACATAGCCTAAGACTGCTGATAAAGCTCCTGCTATACTTTCTAATATCCAGTCTGTATAAAGCAGCACAATCTGTCATTGATGAGACTGCAGGGAACCCCATATTACTCTATGGGCCAGATTAGAGAGCTATGTATGATCTGAATGGCGGCCATATAAAGCTATATTTTACTGGCTGCTGTATCTTGAAGATTACAGTTTTTTCATAACAGATGTCCATTGCCGCCATTACAAAGGTCTGTGTCCTGTACAGATCAGTGTTATAGTAGTCAGCTAGTTACATGGCCCCCAAACATGACCAGTCTCCCCCGGTGATCAAAGTCCCTCTCCACTCTCCTGTGTGCGGTGTGTACCAGTAACACTTACCAGTAGATGTTCTGGAATGTACAGGGGAGTTGTGCCGTCCATCAGATGGCTCTTTAAAAGTAAAAATGGGCAGAAAATCGCCCCTCAGCAACCACAAGATGCCACAAGACTTGTTTACTGCTCTGATTATTGTGGCAGTTGTTCGCCAGCCTCACCAACAGATTCAAATCATAACATTCTGTGATTGCACAATGACTTTTTTCCCTAGTGAAGAAGCTTTATTAACATGCAATGTACTGTGCAGTGCACAATAAATTATTACACATACATAGCCCATATCTCCCAAGTATCCCTCCTTTGGAGCGACAGTCCCTACTTTTCAGCCAAGTCCCTCTGTCCCTCTTTGCCCCTTACATGTCCCTCTTTTTGTTTGGCGCAGCATCAACTCTGGATCGGCCTGACTGAGCTGTCAGACCGCTCAGCCAATCACTGGCCGGGACTGCCACGGCCAGTGATTGGCTGAGCGGTCTGACAGCTCAGTCAGGCGGCACCGAAGCTGCTGCTGCGCCACGGGACCCGGGGACGAAGACAGAGCGTAGGAGAAGCCCTGCTAGGTAATGTATGCTGCTTCTCAAATCGTCGGACGCCCGCCACACACAGCTATTCCACTAAGCAATGCGTAGTGGGTGACCGATGATTTTAGGTTTGGGCCTAAATAAACGATCAGCCGATGACATGATCATCGGCTGATCGTTTTTTCTATTCCACCGAGCGATAAGCGGCCGAATCGGGCCGATTCGGCCAATTATCGCTCCGTGGAATAGGCCCCTAAGGATGCAGTCACACATATACAGGATGTGCTGCAGATTTGCAGATATCAGTGTAACCAGGGGTGTAGCTAATGTCTCTTGGGCCCTGGTGCAAGAGGTCAACTTGGACTCCCCCTTCCTCGACCAAGCAATGTTATTGCTGTACATATATACCAAGAGCAATATTACCAATAATACCAGTATATAGAAAGGAAATATTATCACCATACATATTACCGCCATACTGTTACTGACCAAATCTTGTATACTGAGACTAATATTACCAATAATACCAGTATAGAGAAAGGAAATATTATTACCATACATATTACCGCCATACTGTAACTGCCCAAATCTTGTATACTGAGACTAATATTACCAATAATACTGGTATACATGGGGGGAATATTATCACCACATTACAAACACGAGCATCACCACCATAGTGTTACTGACCGAATCCAGCATACTAAATCCAACAAAAGACAGTTCCAGATTACAAGTAACAAATATTACCACCACATACTGACTAACGCCACCACTGCTACTGAATAAAATCCACCATAGAAAGATCACTATCACCTCATACTGTCATATAGAGGTAGACCCAGCTCTACACAGGCTCTATACACCATATAAATTACAGTGCAGTTTCATAAAGTGACTCACAGGGGATATCTTCTCTGATCTCTTTTGATTTTCTTCTTTCTCTACCCTGGGCCATTATGAAAACTTCTCCAAGCCATGAATCCACAGAATCTGCCAGACAAAGAGTTTAGGCTCCTCATCCTGGCACCTTTATAAACTCTGCTGTTTACATTCTGAAATTTTAACCATTCCCTACCTGTGCTGTAATAGATCCTTGCAGTAAGAGAGTAACTGCTGCAAAACATCATACTATTACTATACAGCCATGTGGATGTGTGACCTCAACAATGATATTTTTTTTATTTTATTTATTAGCCTATACAATTAGCCTCATTACACTGTTATTCATCTGTTGTAAGCCTCCAATAATACGCCTTATATCTTCTCAAATTAGGTGAGATTCTACAGATAGCAGAGAACACTATCCTGCTCAGGGATATATTGCAGGTCAAGCAAATACTATGCTTTGCTGCCACCTGCTGTTCAAGTCATCTAAGTCTGGCTTCAATGCATCAAGGCTTACAGGGAACCTGTCACCATACTGTAGGCATCATGTCTTAGAGCAGAAGGAGCTGAGCATATATATATATATACACAAAAACACAGAAAAAATGCAACAGCTCACCGCAATGGCGAGATACAGACCCACTACAGACATGAAAATAGTTAAAAGCAGCCCCCCAACTGTAAACTACCTCACCATGTTACGGTGGCCTCATGTTACGGGAAGTCCTATATATATATATATATATATATATATATATATATATATATATATATATTTGTGTTGGGAACTGCAAAGCTGTCTAAGCCCCTGCAGTTCCCACCCAAACCCTTGTTTTGACCAAGCGCTACCACACAATGCTATAAAGAGCAGGCCCCCATGTACTGTATGTTCTTACATAATAGACCTGGGGTGGCTGCCTGTTGCTAAAGCACATCAGTGATTGCGTTCACTATTGGAACCACTCAGCAGGAGTATATACACTCACCGGCCACTTTATTAGGTACACCTGTCCAACTGCACGTTACCACTTAATTTCTAATCAGCCAATCACATGGAGGCAACTCAGTGCATTTAGGCATGTAGACATGGTCAAGACAATCTCCTGCAGTTCAAACCGAGCATCAGTATGGGGAAAAAAGGTGATTTGAGGGCCTTTGAACGTGGCATGGTTGTTGGTGCCAGAAGGGCTGGTCTGAGTATTTCAGAAACTGCTGATCTACTGGGATTTTCACGCACAACCATCTCTAGGGTTTACAGAGAATGGTCCGAAAAAGAAAAAACATCCAGTGAGCGGCAGTTCTGTGGGCGGAAATGCCTTGTTGATGCCAGAGGTCAGAGGAGAATGGGCAGACTGGTTCGAGCTGATAGAAAGGCAACAGTGACTCAAATAGCCAACCGTTACAACCAAGGTAGGCAGAAGAGCATCTCTGAACACACAGTACGTCCAACTTTGAGGCAGATGGGCTACAGCAGCAGAAGACCACACCGGGTGCCACTCCTTTCAGCTAAGAACAGGAAACTGAGGCTACAATTTGCACAAGCTCATCGAAATTGAACAGTAGAAGATTGGAAAAACTTTGCCTGGTCTGATGAGTCTCGATTTCTGCTGCGACATTTGGATGGTAGGGTCAGAATTTGGCGTCAACAACATGAAAGCATGGATCCATCCTGCCTTGTATCAACGGTTCAGGCTGGCGGTGGTGGTGTCATGGTGTGGGGAATATTTTCTTGGCACTCTTTGGGCCCCTTGGTACCAATTGAGCATCGTTGCAACGCCACAGCCTACCTGAGTATTGTTGCTGACCATGTCCATCCCTTTATGACCACAATGTACCCAACATCTGATGGCTACTTTCAGCAGGATAATGCGCCATGTCATAAAGCTAGAATCATCTCAGACTGGTTTCTTAAACATGACAATGAGTTCACTGTACTCTAATGGCCTCCACAGTCACCAGATCTCAATCCAATAGAGCATCTTTGGGATGTGGTGGAACGGGAGATTCGCATCATGGATGTGCAGCCGACAAATCTGCGGCAACTGTGTGATGCCATCATGTCAATATGGACCAAAATCTCTGAGGAATGTTTCCAGCACCTTGTTGAATCTATGCCACGAAGAATTGAGGCAGTTCTGAAGGCAAAAGTGGGTCCAACCCGTTACTAGCATGGTGTACCTAATAAAGTGGCCGGTGAGTGTGTATATATATATATATATATATATATATATATATATTATTACATGATGTTTTAATAAAGTTAGATATCAAAGTTTTATAACTGTATTAAAACAATGTATCAGCAATAAAAAGAAATCTTGCGCTGAGTAAATTAGGCGGAATTCTTCCTCGGAATCCCACCTGTCTCAGTGTACCATAGCCTGTGTATGAAAAAGCGCATCCCACCCCCGCCCGCTCTACGCTCAAAGAAGTGACATGTCACTTTTTTGAGCAGAGATCGGCGGCAGCAGAGGAGCTCGTGCTCTCCCATAGACAGGCTATGGCACCCTGAGACAGGTTGGATTCCGAGGAAGAATTCCGCCTGATTTACTAAGTGTGAACATACCCTAACCCTATAAACAGGTGGTGCAAGGATAGCTGGGTGGCGTAGTGCCTTGGATGTGTCATGTGGCAGGGTGGTGTTGCTAACCCAATGTCCCTAGTGTAATGCACAATATTAGTCAAGTAGCTGTTTCAATAATGTAAAGTACAAGCAAATAAGCTTTACTGAGCAGTCTCTGGGTAACAATACAGGTTAAAATTTCTGAGATGAAACAGACTGTGAAGGGACTTACAATGGACAGTAAAGATGTGGTCACAGATACCTTCCACAATTGTACTGTAAGAAATTTTATTTAAATATAGGGGAAACTTTATCCATGCCTTTTGTGTAGGATTAGGTATATAAATGCACTTTTCACTGTGCCTGTGGTTCTAGCTGAGCGAGTGGTGATAGCGATCACTGCTTGCTGTAGAGAGGCTGCCGGCCACAGTGATTGTGTCAGGCAGCCTCCCCAGGTACTGTATATAAGAATATACAGTACACAAGGGAAATGGGACCCTGCTCTGGGTAGCGCTGTGCAGCAATGCTAGATCAGAGCATGGGATCAGGAACTGCAGGGCTTAGAGCTCTACAGTTTCCCACTCCAGCGTTGGTGGCAGCAGAGGGGGCTGTGTCGCCCCTTCCTGCTGTCACTCAACAGACGTAGACAGAAAACTATACATTTCTTTTAATGAAGTTATATTACAAAGTACCCCTTTAAGCCTCAGCCAGACTGTACTGGTGGCCGCTTGTTACTCTGAGAACAAAGGGATCAGCCAGTGATTTTTCATTACACCTGATTCCAGTGTCGGACTGGCCCACCAGAAGATCGGAGGATCCTCCGGTGGGCCCTCAGCTTTACAACCTGCACAAACACTGACTAACATGTTGTTTCTGACTGGTTCTTCATTGGTGGGCCCCCTGGATCACTTCCTCTGGTGAGACCCAGATCCCCCAGTCCGACACTGCCTGACTCTATCTCCACCATCATGTCGGTGCAGTGTCAGGGGAGCCTCACACAATTTACATTGACGGCCAATCCCCAACAAAAGTATAGAGTGTATGGGGACGTTACACTACTACACCATGATAAATCTCTCTGTTTACAGTGGCCATTTTTTTATGTGATCCCGTTTTCTAAAGGTGAGAAGAAAAAAAATCCATATAAACTATCGCTTGCCAACGTGAATTTTTATTATTTCTGGATAACATATTCAAAATCAGGGCGAGACAATGTTTTTTACGCACAGATTGTTAAAACGTAATGAACCATAAGTATTATAGGTATACATGTCTATAGCCCAATGTACTGATATAAAAGCATTACCAGCATTTGCTTTGAGCTGTAAAATGATGATAGTTACAATCTCATTGGGCTGCTAGTGTGTGTATTTGGATTGACACTGTTTTTATGGCCTGTCCAGCCAGTAATTCCGGGACTGTAGGCACTGCCCTGATAGTGAGGACACTCCTATAGAACTACACGCACAGAGGGACCATTCCAGCGATCTGCTGTTCTTCCTGGCGCCACTAGGGGTCTCTACATCCCGATCGCTCACCTAGCCTGCTATTCACGGCCGGTTCGATTTCTCGCGAGAATTCTATAGTCGACTAATGTGAGCGGAAGTGGCTGCTATTTCTCTTTTCCGGCGGCCATAGTGGACTGTGCAGCTGGGTAAGGAGCTCAGGAGAGCGGTGGAAAGTATAATCCGACGCCATCCTCTCACGCAGCGCTCGCGTCACTCCCCGTTACCGTGTTAAAGTGTAGTAAAGGCCTCTCCGGTCTTCCGATGAAAACAATTGACGGTGTCGCGTGTGTTACTGGGGAGTTTGGGTGAAGGCACTGGCCTGCCGGTGTGTGATACTATGCCGCTCGTGTCCACTGATAAAACTGTAACGTTGGTGTAATGGTTTATTCCCCGTGCTCTCCCCCTGCGCTGTGTGGTTTGTTCCTGCAGAGACGCTGACAGCTATAAGAGCGGTGGCCGCTGGACAGGACATGGGGCTGCCCGGGGGTGGATGGAGGACGTGCGGAGCTCTCTATAGTGTCAGTGCCTGGCTGTATACTGCCCTCTGAGCTGGGCTCTGTATACAGCACGTCTGCATAGTGCTGCTCCTCCCTGTATATAACTGGGAAGATGTTATGTGAGGGCAGTCCTGTGCTGCTAGGTGTATGGTGGTTATGTGACAGCTCAGGGGATGCCATCATGGCTTGTCCTCTACCATAGAACAGTACTTGCTTATCCAGCATATAACATTCTGTGTGTTTCTTGCTTCTGCAGTCACCATGAAGTTCAGTCCGTTTGTTACCTCGGACCGCAGCAAAAACCGCAAAAGGCACTTCAATGCCCCTTCTCATGTGCGCAGGAAGATCATGTCCTCTCCCCTGTCTAAGGAACTGAGGCAGAAGTACAATGTCCGCTCCATGCCCATCCGCAAGGACGATGAAGTCCAGGTATGTGACAGTAGCTATAATGGACGGTTCCCTTTGTGCTAAGGACCTGTGGCTAACTCAATGGCAGCCATGAAAAAGTATAACATTGCAGTCGTACTTGACGGTACTTCCCCCCCCAGCATGGAGTGGAATTTTTCATTTCCATAGAAAACCACACTGATTTTTAAAAGACTTTGACAGACACAGAATAAATTTGGATGTGGAAATCAGCATGGGTTGTATGTGTGTGTGTGCACAATCATTGTATAAAATGTTAAAGGGTGCATCCATCGATATGATCGGTTTTGCGTGGAGAGATGTAGCGCATGTGCAGCGAGTTCTGTGCATGAACAGTCTCTCCAGACAGGACTACGTAGAGAATGTGTCAATGCATAAGTGACCCTTTAAGCAACTTATACAGTGTAGCCTGCTTCAGTTCATATCACCTTCTATAACTGAAGATTTCTGTGGTTCACTAAGAATTCTTGGCAGGACAGTTGTATCAGCTACTCAGCTGTAAGGCTTCCGAACATGAATGTTTTCATTCACTGTAAGCAAATGTCTTTACAAAAGCTTAATATAAATTGAGATTGGATTTCCCAACTTTTTTTTAAATTCTGGACAACTGTTCCAAGACTGCTGACACTGATGTGTTCATGCATGGAACCAATTTACTCCTATCGCCCAAACCTAGTCAGCTAGTTGAATGTGGATTGCTGCACTTTTGCGGGGTCCAAGCGAAAACTCGTTTTTGTGCAGGAAGTAACCTCAATCTAGTCACTAGCTCACAACGTTTGGGCCATAGGAGGAAGTCTGGTCTGTGCACAGATAAGTTAGCACCAAATTCTGATAGAATGCTGACATATCTGTGCACTGGGCAGCTGAATTGTGATGTTAATGTACCATGACCCTCAAACATGTAATTCTTGACGGTACTGAGCTTTTCTTCTACTCTAGTGAGTTATTAGTATCTTGTGTTCTGCATTTTCATATACTGTAGGCTTTACTGAGGTCTGTGTATTTTCTAGGCTTGTTAACTTTTCTGCATTTTTCTTTTTTTGTAATTGTATTTAAGAAATGTTGTAAACTTAAGACCTGTGTCCTCTTCCTGAGACTTTCCCTTCAGTACCTGTGTACCAAGGGCTTATAATGGGGAGGTAGAATAATTCATCTGCATTGGAGCGGTGTCTGTCCTGTGATTTTACACCTCATTAACAGATGAAACATACAGCCATTTCTCTTCTACACTGTACTTAATTCATGTATGCGAATGGCTCAGTAACACTGTCACTCTTGTAGGTGGTTCGTGGACACTACAAAGGCCAGCAAATTGGTAAAGTTGTCCAGGTGTACAGAAAGAAATATGTGATCTACATTGAGCGTGTACAACGTGAGAAGGCCAATGGCACCACTGTTCACGTTGGTATTCACCCCAGCAAGGTATGTATAGGTTCACACCACAGAAATTGTGATGATGATCTGTAAAGGTTAAAGGGGATAACTGGAGAGCAGGAAAGAAAATCCTACCTTGACTGCTGTCTGGCGCTTTAACTTCTGCAGATGAGAGGGGGATGGGAGCATGTTGTGAGCGCGGTGGGCAGGTGAAACCATGCCACTTGCAATGTCCACTAGCTGCCTGTTGCTGTATTATTGAGCAGTTTTACTGCCCGCAACATGCTTCCACAACTCATTTGTGGATGTATCAGAACGGACAAGCAGATGGAGAAAGTGGAGAGCAGAAAAGTTAGAACCTCTCCTGCTCTCATGATGATCCCTTTAACACAGAAACCATGTGGAGCTGTTTATGTGGAATATAACATGGGGTACAGAATTTTCACTGTTACAAAGTTTAAGCACTCTTCTGTTCTAATGCTATATTCTGTTCAAATGTTTGCCTTCAGAGCATGGTGATACTGAATTTTTATAGTTTAGTTGTACTACTTTTGCACAGTAAATTTTTCCCAGATCTAATAGTGGAGACCTGTCAGTCTTTTGTAGTCAGTGAATTGAGTGGCAGTGCCTGTGTGACCACTGCTCCATTCAGACGGGAATCAGGACCCTATTTTTATGATTGCTGGCAGTCCCAATGTTGGCATCTCCAGTAATCATTCATTACATGTCATGTGGATAGGTGATTAATGTTTCAGGGGTGACCTCTTTTAATTAGGCTGTTTTCACATGGCAATATTTGAGTCAGTTTTTGGTAGCCAAAGCCAGGAGTGGGTGCTACAATGGGACACTATAAGGACCAATAACCTCTTAAGGACCAATGTTACCCATACATCATCTCTTGGTATTTTGAGTCCTGATGGCTGAAGTTGGATGCAGCCCTTGGGAGTCTTGGAAAACTTGGATACAGCCATAGGCTTTAAAGGTTGTCCAGCCTTTTCATCTGTAGCTTGACTGCTAGTTGTTTAAAGGGAATTTTAAGGCAAATGTAGTTGGAAAACTTCCTGTACCTGCCACAGTTAGATCTTCTTGTCCCGCTTCTGATGACCTTGTGCTCTCGCATACGCTCCCTGCTTAGCACGGTCATTGGATGAGTGGGGAGAGGTCAATGGAAGAATAAAGGACCGCATTGGTGGAGGTAAGTATGCCAGTTTTGTGGCGCAATGGTAGAGCGTCTGATTCCAGATCAGAAGGTTGCGTGTTCAAGTATGCCAGCTTTAAATGCAAAGGCTCATCCACTAACCCCTTTGAGTGGTTCTTGGCTTAAAGGGGTTATCCAGCAAAAAAACTTTCAAATCAGCTGGTTTCAGTAAGTTATATGGATTTCTAACTTACTCCTATTCAAAAGTCTTCCCCAGGGCTGTGGAGTTGGAGTTGTAGTCAGAGTCTGGGTCGGAGCTAGTTTTGGCTGGAGTCAGAAAAAATGTACTGGCTCCAGCTTAAAAAAAAAACCAGAATTTAATGAATTTTACATTCCTCATCAACAGAAAAAGCCTTTCTCACATTTAGTTACCTTCATATATATAGGTCATAAAGCACTGCCCCTATTAGGGTCCATTTACACAAAGATTTGAAGCTAAAGCCAGGAATGGATTTGAAAAGAGGAAAAATTTGTCTTTCCTTTATGACCTGATCTGTTTATAGTCTTTCTGGCTTTGGCTTCAAATCTTTGGTAGATAATCTGTCACATAATTTTTGTAAATGGACCCTTAGATTAGGGTGCTTGGGGAGATGTTGTCGGTCACTATTCGGCAGCTTGTTTCTGCGCTGGAAGTCCATTGTGTGTGGGGGAGATCTGTGCTGATCTCTTCCTGGATGTTGGTATATGAGCAGCAGTGTAATATGAAGATATCCTGTGTAATTTAGAGGAGGAGAAGCCATAAGTAGTGTAGCAGTAACCTCTGTTCTCAATGTGGGATTTTCTCTCTGGGGAGAAGATTGTGTTTTCTTTTCTGCAGTGTGGTGTGGCTGCACAGGGGTGTGTGTGAGTGGCTGCACAGGGGTGTGTGTGAGAGTGGCTGCACAGGGGTGTGTGTGAGAGAGGCAGAAGTTCAAGGGGTATTCTGGGCAACAGTGAAAAATCCATGGGGGACAGAGTGATGGGATCATAATTAACTCCTGTTTACCCGTCTCCGTGCTCCCACAGTGCAACGTCATTGCTCATGGTCCCCTGTCGTCCCAGGATCATGTAGGACATTAGGAAGAAGCCGCTTAGCCAGTTCTACTTTACAACAGTGTGATAAATAATTCTCCTGGTGTCTGACAGGCCATTTACAGAGGAGCTGGAGTCGGTTACTCATAAAATTTAGGAATCTGAGCTGCAGCTTACTGACTCTACAGACCTGGTCTTCCCATACTTATCAGCTGCTGTATGTCCTGCAGGAAATGTTTTCTTTTCAGTCTGACACAGTGCTCTCTGCTGACATCTCAGCTGAGAGCTCTGTGTCACACTAAAAAGAAAACTCTTTCTGGAGGACATACAGCAGCTGATAAATATGGGAAGACCTGAGATTTTTAAATAGAAGTAAATTACAAATCTATATAACTTTCTGAAACCAGTTGATTCAAAAGATTTTCGCTGGATGACCTCTTTAAATTTTGGTGTGTGAAGTAGGCTATCATACGTGCATGTTCTTATAGTACACTTTCAGGGATTATTTTATATTTGCTACTGATTCTCTTACTGATTTGGCATAGTGGAGAAAATACTATTGTGGTGGGGGATTGTTACCAGTGTTCCCAAACTCCAGTCCTCATGGATTGCTGACAGGTAATGTTTTGAGGATTTCCTTAGTGTTTCACAGATGATTTCTTTATAGTTAGTACATCAGGTATTGCCACAGGGTTACCATCAAATCAAAAGCTTTTACTCCCGAGTACTGGAGTTGAGGAACACTATTAGGGGATTAATAATCTCTAAGCAAAACCTTACTAAAGTTACTGCTGTGTTAACATGTATATAGCCTAGGAACTTCTGAACTGCTTTACCTCAGCTGTTTGACACTGACAACTTTTACTAACTGTATTCTTATCTTTAGGTGGTGATCACCAGACTAAAGCTTGACAAAGATCGCAAGAAGATCTTGGAGCGCAAGGCCAAGTCTCGCCAAGTTGGCAAAGAGAAGGGCAAATACAAGGAGGAGACCATTGAGAAAATGCAGGAGTAACTTTATCAATAAACAAACTGTTCAGTTTCTACAAAGTGTGGCTCTTTTGTTCACCTCTGGCTGCTTTTTAGTGGCAATTCAGAAATTCTGGCTATTGCTATAGTCAATGTTGCATATCTTCCATAAGCCATGATAGGCATCTGGTTCAATGTGCACACTTACCTACGTTATACACAAAGTTATATAGCCTGTAGAAGGATTAACTTTTTTGCCATCCTTGTAAAGGCTAGATACCACTGAATACTGAATTGGCTGCCTATAAGTTCAGGATGCAGTTGTATGTGCAATCTTGGTTCAGTTGCTCTATAGAGCTCTTATTTTGGCTGTTTACTTTCTAATACTGTACAATGTTTTCCTTTAAATATCAATTGTATAAGGGTGCGTTCGCACGTACAGGATCCGCAGCAGACTCGATGGAGCAGATATCAATGTAACTAAATAACTGAACACAGCATCAAATCTGCTTCGGATCCTGTGTGTGCACTCACCCTGAAGCAAGGAAACGTTGCAGAACAAAACCAGGTAGCAGGTCATAAAAAGTCTATCAGTGTGCTTACCTCCTTCTGTGTAACATGCTTCCTGCAGATTGGATTGCGCACTCAATGTGACAAGTTTGTGTCCATTTGGCACAACAATTATACATTGCGAAGGCCTGAAGGTGTTGTCCTTGAGTAGAGGGGGGCTTTGATTTCTTTGATATATGCCCAGGGAAGGGGTGATTAAAAATAAACAGCACTTGCCTTCCTGGTTTCTGTATTGCTGCTGGTACCATAGGGCATATGAATTGCAGACGAATTACATAATATCTTATAACATGGGTTCTAACATGTAGTAAAATCGCCAGCAATGTCTTCTCTATCCCCGCTGTGTGACCAATACTGGGCTCTGGAGTTATGGTATTGGCTGAGAGGGTGACCTGCAATCGGCAACTTAGGCAGGACACTACTGCAGCCACTAGCTGGGCGGGCTGGCAACGTCATGACTCCAGAACCCAGAAGTGGCCACACAACTGGTATGGAGTGGAAAGATGTCAGTGGTGGCACAGAAGCCAGGGAGGTTAGTGCAGTTTATTTTTAATCACCCCTCCCTGGCCATATATTAAAAAAAAAAAAAAAAAAAAAAAGTCCTCCATATTGACAATTCTGTTATGCATTACTGTTTTACACCAAGGGATATTTATCAGTTCAGTCAGGATGCATAAGCAATTGTGAATCCATTTCAATGGCTTTGGTGCAAGTGAAGGTGATGACAAACTCGCAGGAAGGAAATGATTTTGCAGATGACCAGAAAATTAGGCTTCATTTACATGTCCATGATATATGGTTCATATGCACATTGTATAGAACACACTGAACAAGGCTCCCTGCATCACAATTCATTAAGATGAGCTCCTGAACAGCTAGAGCAGTACACTCCTGAACTGACATGGCTTTGTCCGTTAAATAGCATATACTGTAAAATAAAGCTGAACTTACCAGAAATCCAGGTCCAGTCTCCTGAAGGCAGATTTTCTGACTTGTGCTGGTTGAAAGAAAAAAAAAAACACTAAACAGGAATTCTGGCCAGTACAGAGAGTCACGGCTCAATGTGTCCATCAATCACATGACTGTCTTCTTTCTGTGAGCGCTCAGATGACCTGGGATGTCCTGTGACTCTTTGAAAGGGGGAAAAAAATGTAAATACAGGAAGCTATGTTTTCCACGATAACTAAAAAGAAATTGTAAACTTTCTTTAGATCACATCAACTGTTGATTTTGATAGTAATAACTGACACTTTAAGGCTGCATTCCTACGTTCCGTGATCCTGATGGATCACGGACGTGGAATGCATGTACCGGAGTCCCTCCGCGCCCGGACAGCAATTAGATGCTGGGAGTGGGGGAGACTGTATTCATAAGCACCGTGCTGTATTGAATCAGCCGCGCGGTGCTTATGAATACAGTCTTCCCAGCATCTAATTACAGATGCTGTCCGGGCGCTGGGGGACTCCGGTACATGCATTCCACGTCCGTGATCCGTCAGGATCATGAAACGTGGGAATGCAGCCTAAGGCCGGTTTCACACATACTGCATTGCAGTGAGTTCTGCAGCTAAATTGGCTGTGATACTTTGTAGTATCATTTCCTATGGCTCTACATGCAGCAGATTTCCATTCCTCTGCAAGAATGTAGCTCCTGCCCACTTAACCCTTCACTGCCGGGCTAATACATGACCTGGCCGCGCTCCCACCTGCTTTTCAGGCATCCTGCTCAGCCAATCAGTGGCTGAGATGGGACTGCGCACTGATTGGCTGAGTTTGGAGCCAGAGAGGCTGACAGGTAAGCATTAGCCTAGTAGTGATGGGTTAAAGGGGTCATCCAGCGCTACAAAAACATGGGCACTTTTCCCCCTACTGTTGTCTCCAGTTTGGGTGGGGTTTTGAAACTCAGTTCCATTGAAGTAAATGGAGCTTAATTGCAAACCGCACCTGACCTGGAGACAAAAATAGGGGGAAAAGTTTGTCCATGTTTTTGTAGCGCTGGATAACCGTCGGCTATGCCTGGCGCCATTCATGTGCTCCTTATAAGATGTTGAAACAGTAAATTACCTCATCTGTTCCCTCTATGGACGTTATGCATGCAGCAAAATATACCTCAGAAAACCATGACTAAGGACCCAGTGGGGTCTGAAATGCGTCGGTGTTATATGTATGTCCAATAAAGCATTCAATACTATTTGAACTGAAGAGGATCCTTTCTTCTTTGAGTATATAAGTACGTCGGCAGCTGGGGCCCCAATACATGATAATAAAAAACTGACCAACTGACCTGCCCAGGTCACTACCAACAAATTCCTAAACAAAAGAGGGCTAATACTGTATTAAACCATAAACATCCTTTATTAGTACAAAAATTTTTTAAATCACAACATGAAGTAAAATTATGCACATGAGAGGTACCATCCAGATGCACTGTAACATATAGGTATAAGCAGTGTGTCTATGTAAAATATAGTAAGATCTAAAATGGCCTATACAGAAATGCACACAATAATTATATATTAAACCATAAACCCTGCACAGTTGCATTGGCTTCTATGTTCTGCCGTGTACTTACTAATTGCCCAGTATTGCACCCAACCCAGATGAATCAAATAGACTAATAAATATTGTGAAATTACAATGCCATACAAAGTTCCAACAAATGGGGAGAAAGACAGTACCTGATATGAGCTGTGTGCTACCACCTCTAACGCACGTTTCGCGTACTGCTTGTTCACAGAGGAGTGCATAATTTTACTTCATGTTGTGATTTAAATTTTTTGTACTAATAAAGGATGTTTATGGTTTAATACAGTATTAGCCTTCTTTTGTTTAGGAATTTAATAAAAAAAAAAAAAAGAATGCTTCTTTGAGTAGTGAATTATAATACTCACATATTGCACTTTTATAAGATCTTCGCTCAGCTATATCTCTTCATAAAACATTAAATAAAATTATTTAATTCAAAGAGGACAATGAGGCTTGCCGTTGTCCCTGTCTCCAGCTATGTGTCCCCCCCACCCCTTTATGATCACCCCTTTCCTCCACTGAGCATACCGGAGACTTTCCACATTCTATATGTAAGTAATATCAAACTGTATTTTACAATATCACTACTGTATTTACTCATTTTGGCCATTATTTAGGGAGATTTGCCTGCTATTAATGTATTCGCTTTTAGTCCATGTTCACACAGAGTATGAACATGGGCCATTGTTTGACATCTTCACCCAGCCGATACAGGATGTATACACTACAGGCATGGTTCCATACACTGCTATGCTTTGTTTAACAGTCAAGCGTGTGTCCCCTCTGCACATTGACATAATGTACTAGCCCTTATTTATCATGCATTGTCCTACACCTGTGAGCTTTTAGCTTCATGTCACGCACTTTATTAAGCAGAGGTGAGGTCAGTGTGCCTTATCTCACATCAGCTCTAGGAGACATACTTTTATTAGTTCCACGTGTCTTGTTGGGCATGTTGTGGCACTATGGGCTGTGCTACAGACAGGGCTGTATTACCAGCTGCTGCCCTAGACACTAAACTTGCAGACGCCCCATCTACACTCACCAATTAGCATCAGGATTTCCTTATTTCTAAACATCATATTGCTATCTGATCAGTCTAATGCTGCGTTTACACGGAACGATTATCGTTTGAATTGTCACAATAATGATCAGATTTGAGCGATAATTGTGCAGTGTAAACAGATCAAGCGACGAGCGAAAATTGTTCATTTTGATCTTTCAACATGTTCTCAAATCGTCGTTCGCTAAAAATTTGCAGATCGCTTTGTGTAAAGTCTTTCAAAGATTCACCCTATGTAAAAGATCGGTTTAAGCAGTCTTAAAAATGTTTGCAATAACGATTTTTCTAACGATTTATTAGTCTAAACGCTGATCGTTATAAAAACCAAATTGTTGCTTCAAAAACGTTAAACGATCGATTGGGCGAATTATCGCTTAGTGTAAACGCAGCATTAGGCTTAGGATTGGTAAGTAATAGCTCCAAGCATCACATTTGAAGGTGTTATCCAGTGCTACAAAAACATGGCCAATTTCTTCCAGAGACAACTTGGGTGGGGTTTTGCTGCTCAGTTCCATTGAAGTGAATGGAGCTTAATTGCAAACCGCACCTCAACTGGAGACAAGAGTTGTGTTGTTCTAACTGTATAATTTGTGCACGTTTGGTGATGTTCCCCAACTACAGACTACAACTTTCCCGTTAATCAACTCTTACGGAACATTCCAAGGGACTCACTGTTGGACATTTTATTTCTGATTTGAACACTGTAGTAGGCTGTATATTTCAGTCAGTATTGTGGTCCTCATATTGCAACCAAAACCAGGAGTGGTTTAAAAACACAGAAAGGCTCTGTTCACACAATGGTGAAATTGAGTGGATGGCCGCCATATAACAGTAAATAACTACCATTATTTCAATATAACAGCCGTTGTTTTAAAATAACAGCAAATATTTGCCATTAAATGGCGGCCATCCACTCAATTTCACCATTGTGTGAACAGATCCTTTCTGTGTTTTCAATCCACTCCTGGTTTTGGTTGCAATACTGACTAAAATATACTGACTGAAATATACGTAGTGTGAACGCAGCCTAGTACTGTAAATTTTTCTTATACGCTATGTTGCTATGTAACTAACATCTCATATTGTAATACATGATATATTGTACAATATATTTCCGTCAAAATAACAAAAATCAATAAAATGTTGAAAAAAAAAAAAAAGTTTTGTTGTCTCTGAAAGAAAGTGGCCATGTTTTTGTAGCACAGGATAACCCCTTTAAATGGGTTATCCAGAGCTACAAAAACATGGCCACTTTTCCTCCCTCTCTTGTCTCCAGTTCAGGTGTGGTTTGCAATTAAGCTCCATTTACTTCAATGGAACTGAGTTTGAAGCCCCACCCAATCTCGAAACAAGAGAGGGGGAAAAGTGGCCATGTTTTTGTAGCGCTGGATAACCCCTTTAACAATGCCACACCAGACCTGACCAGTTCCACCATACTGTGACTGAGTAAGGGTCCTATTCCACGTGCCGAGCAGGGCCTGATCAACGATGTAAACAAGCACTGATCTGCTAGATCGGCGCTTGTTTACTGGGCCTATTCCACTGCCCGACAATTGTTAGTGAGGGCTGCAGGGACATCGTTAGCGATGTCCTTGCAGCCCTTGTTTCATACATTACCTGTTCAGGTGCAGGTCTTCTCCTCCTCCTGGTCCCGCGCGGCAGCATCAGCTTCGGAGTGGCCTGACTGAACTGACAGACCGCTCATCCAATCACTGGCCACTGCAGTCCTGGCCAGTGATTGGCTGAGCGCTCTGTCAGCTCAGTCAGGCCACTCCGAAGCTGCTGCTACGCGTGGGATCGGGAGAAGGAGAAGACCTGTGCCCGCCCCGCCCGCTATTCCACCTAGCGATCCGCGGGAGGCGACCGGTGATTTTAGGTTTGAACCTAAATGATCGAACAGCCAATGACACGATCATCGGCTGATCGTTCTCTCTGATCTATTCCACGGAGCGATAATCGACCGAATCGGGCCGTTTCGGACTATTATCGCTCCGTGGAATAGGCCCCTAACACTGTCATACCAGACCTGACCAATACCACCAATACCCCCTTTGAAAAGACACCAAATTTACTGCCAAGTCTGAATGGGAGGTGGGAGACTTAAAAAAAAAAAAAAAGTCTTCCCCCCTGCTCCCTGGTGCTTCCCTAGGGACCGGACCATGGGTGCCTAGTGGTAAATACATCCCTGGCTACAGACCTGTAATACAAGCACTTGACACGACACACTACGGTTGCTACCTACTCCCAGCCTCCCCAAACGTTTGCCATTTTAGGTATATCTTAGGTCTCCGGAAAGATGTCTCCCACAAGTACAGTTTGTCCTCTAGCGTTTATTGTTCTGCGGATCGTGTTACATTCCGGAGGCGTGGGCGGGAGCGCGTGTCCTGCCTGTCACGTGACGGGGCTAGGTGTAGTCACATGACTGCTAGTCCTAAGAGCAGTAGACGGAATTGCGGAGGTTCACGTCGGTGTTCGTGTATCCTGAAGTGACGACATGGCGTATCCCGGGCTCCTCATCCCTATAATCGTCATGACCGTGTTCTGGGGCATTGTGGGGGGTGTGCTGCCCTGGTTCGTCCCCAAAGGACCAAATCGAGGGTGAGTGTGAGAAGTTTGGAGTTCCTCTCTGCAGACTTGTGAGCGCAGCCCCGACTGCCGAGTACTGGGCGGCCGATCGGTGACATCTGTGCTCCTCCTAGCGCCCTGTCACTGCACCAGCACCACAGTCATCCAAGGGACAGTGCAATAGGTTTATTGTGTGCTGCAATTGTATCTAGCAGGGGGTTGGTGGGCATGTGACATGGGTGGTCGCCGACATTAGCCATGGTCATTAGCCATAGTGTAGTGTTCAGGAAGAGTGAATCTCCATCATTACCCAGGCATTAGGGAAGTGACTGTGGTGGCCATTGTAGATGCTGGGACACGTATTACAGGGTATCTGTGGCCATTGTAGATGCTGGGACACGTATTACAGGATATCTGTAGCCATTGTAGATGCTGGGACACGTATTACAGGGTATCTGTAGCCATTGTAGATGCTGGGACACGTATTACAGGGTATCTGTAGCCATTGTAGATGCTGGGACACGTATTACAGGATATCTGTGGCCATTGTAGATGCTGGGACACGTATTACAGGGTATCTGTAGCCATTGTAGATGCTGGGACATGTATTACAGGATATCTGTAGCCATTGTAGATGCTGGGACATGTATTACAGGATATCTGTAGCCGTTGTAGATGCTGGGACATGTATTACAGGATATCTGTAGCCATTGTAGATGCTGGGACACGTATTACAGGGTATCTGTAGCCATTGTAGATGCTGGGACATGTATTACAGGATATCTCTAGCCATTGTAGATACTGGGACATGTATTACAGGATATCTGTAGCCATTGTAGATGCTGGGACAAGTATTACAGGATATCTGTGGCCATTGTAGATGCTGGGACAAGTATTACAGGATATCTGTGGCCATTGTAGATGCTGGGACACGTATTACAGGATATCTGTAGCCATTGTAGATGCTGGGACACGTATTACAGGATATCTGTAGCCATTGTAGATGCTGGGACAAGTATTACAGGATATCTGTGGCCATTGTAGATGCTGGGACATGTATTACAGGATATCTCTAGCCATTGTAGATGCTGGGACACGTATTACAGGGTATCTGTAGCCATTGTAGATGCTGGGACATGTATTACAGGGTATCTGTAGCCATTGTAGATGCTGGGACACGTATTACAGGATATCTCTAGCCATTGTAGATGCTGGGACACGTATTACAGGGTATCTGTAGCCATTGTAGATGCTGGGACACGTATTACAGGGTATCTGTAGCCATTGTAGATGCTGGGACACGTATTACAGGATATCTGTGGCCATTGTAGATGCTGGGACACGTATTACAGGGTATCTGTAGCCATTGTAGATGCTGGGACATGTATTACAGGGTATCTGTAGCCATTGTAGATGCTGGGACACGTATTACAGGGTATCTGTAGCCATTGTAGATGCTGGGACACGTATTACAGGATATCTGTGGCCATTGTAGATGCTGGGACATGTATTACAGGATATCTGTGGCCATTGTAGATGCTGGGACATGTATTACAGGATATCTGTAGCCATTGTAGATACTGGGACATGTATTACAGGATATCAGTATCCACAACTTCCCTATCTATGCTGCTCTTTGTTATATACGTGTCTCGGTATGAGTCAGGGATTCCTAGAATGAGGATCAGTGATGAGCCCTGGTATATATGATGGTACCCCATGTGACCAGAAGCTTCCCCATAGTTCCACACTGCTAGATCGTTTGCCAGTCTTAAAGGGTTAAATGATCACCTCATTGCATCAATGTAAACTAGACGCCAGGCAGTATTTTTAAGGGTGACCCATCATTCTCTATAACCATATATTTAGCACCAAACTAGGAGGAAATGCCCTTTAATACAGTCACATGAAGAAAACTTGTTAGTCAGTATGAATGGTCTTTGGTGATGGACAACAAAGAACAGACATACTATGGTTAGATTGCTTGAATCTTCCACTGTATGTTTCTTATGAGAGCCATTCCTTTATTAGGATCTGTTAGATGTTTTCAAAGAGTATAGAAATGGAGACACCATCCGATAAGCTGTCCGCTCTGCTTCCCTATGCAGCATATCCTGTGACAGTGTAACAGGAGCAGAGCCCTAGATCAGCAGGTACATCTTTCCTTCATGTATCGCTCTGCCTTCTCTAGCTCTTGGCTTGTTGACATGGCTGCTCTACAATGCCTCAATGGCTGGCCCGTTTGTTGTGTAAACCTTCATTTGTTTATACCTGTTTAAGCCGCTCAAACTTAGTGTTTGTGTGTGTGAAACGAGATATGTCTAGATGTCTCCAGCAGGAAAATGCCTGGCCAGGTCACAGGGAACACCACTGTATACAAAGAAGAAATCTCCATTACATATTTATATAGATAGTAACATTTTATTGCTAGGAACCCCAGTTGCATCTAAAACATGTTTTGTGCAATCAAATGCAGTGAATATATCATGTTATTATAAATTATATTATATAATAATGTCATGTTGATATAAATTACCATTATACCTATAAAGATTGTATAGGCTGTGTAGTATTACATGGCTGGGCAGTACCTCACAGCCTTAAAAATGAGTGGTCCTCATCTATAATGTCTTTAAAGGGGTTATCTAACCCAGTACAATTATAAAAAATGGCTAACAATAATGTAAGTAAAAGGGGTAGTGCGGCGCTAAACATTTATTCACAAAATAACACACATTACAAAGTTATATAACTTTGTAATGTGTGTTAGGTAAGTGGATGGTCCCCCCAGCCACCCCCCCCCCCCCGGAAGTGTGGTCCATTATACTCACTGCATTACTGTCGCCCCCAACGCACCCCCGCGGCCATCTTGGGACAATGACGACATCTTTGGGAGGCCGGCCGAACCGCTCCAGCCGTCCCTCAGGCCGGCCCCCCTCTGCCACGTCATCAACTGCTCAGCAACGATTGCGGTGAGTATAATGCACCACACTTCCGGGGTGGGGGGAACACGGGGAAGAGGGCCACTGACTTACATAACATACATAACAAAGTTGTATAACTTGTATTATTTTGTGAAAAAATGTTTAGCGCCGCACTACCCCTTTAAGGAAATAAGTAATATTGGCTGCAGCAATCACCTGTCATGCCGATATCATTGCTGTATCTGGAATAACAGACCACAGTGAGGGGCATTTGAAGTATAGGTATGGCAGCATGGTATTGTTATGGTCAGGGTTATTCTCTTATTTTATATCATTGTAGTTTGTTCTTAGAAAATTTTGATGGGTTGTAAAATGCCATAAATGTGTGACAGAATCATGCCCCACCTCATATCGTAGAATGACGGGTCCTACTGCCCCCTCCTGCTTGTTTGAGGTGGTCAGGGAACCAGAAATGGCCTTATTTCAGTAGAGGATAAGGTGTCCCGGAAACAGCATAGCACTGCAAGCTGTTCTGTTTCCGTAACTTAGATGTTGCGTGCACAACTTCCATTACCATCAGCGAGAGTTTCCCAACCACAGGTACTTGCACCTATCAGTCATTTATGGTATATCCTGTGGATCTACCATATCTATGCAGATATGGATACCAAGGGGTAGTTCAACAAAGGAAAAAAAAGTCAACTGGTGCCAGAAAGTGTCAGACATTTGTAATTTACTTCTATTAAAAAAATCTTAGGTTTACCAGTACTTATCAGCTGCTATATGTTCTGCAGGAAATTGTGTATTCTCTCCAGTCTGGAGAGCAGGAGAGGTTTTCTATGGGGATTTGTTACTGCTCTGGACAGTTCCTGTTATGGACACAGGTAGCAGCAGAGAGCACTGTGTCAGACTGGAAAGAGACAAGAGCCGTGCTGTCACTTGAAGAAAGTGGCTATGTTTTTGGAGGGCTGGATAACTCCTTTAAAGGGCTAGCTGACTGACGTTATAGAAAAACGTGATGATGTCTCTGCAGATTTTTTGCATATTAAGTAGAGGGGTGACACAGCAGGGTGGCTATCATCAGTGTCAGACAATCCTCAGTTTTTAAAAGTTGTAAGACTTTTTACACCACACAGGTGCAAGTTTAAAATGATGCAATATAGATAGTAGTACTAACTGCGCAATTATCTGCCTATCATTTTATTTATTGCTATAATTTTTTCTTTTATTATATATAAAAATCTAGTTATGTAGAAACTTCCCATGATTAGTCAGGAATTCAATAGAAGGCAAGTATACCCCAATAACGGATGTTTCAGTCGCTCTGACCTTTATCAAAGAGGTATCTCATTGCACAGAAAAGACGGTAAGTGCTGTACTTGTAGTGTCAAGAATGACTGAGTGGTAGTGCTTCGGCCGCAAGCTACCAGCTGACTTTCAGAGTCATTCTTGACACTACAAGTACGGCACTTACCTTCTTTTCTGTGCATTGATATACCTCATTGATAAAGGTCAGAGTGACCGAAGTGTTCATTATTGAGGTTTACTTCCCTTCTATTACTAACTAATCATGTGACGTTTCTACAAAACTAGATTGTGCCTACTTTTTATATGGAACTGATCAAAAAACGTATACTGATAAAATGACTAGAGATGAGCGAACCTGGAGCCCATCCGAACCCGAACTTTCGGCATTTGATTAGCGGTGACTGCTGAAGTTGGATAAAGCCCTAAGGCTATGTGGAAAACATGGATATAGTCATTAGCTGTATCCATGTTTTCCAGACAACCTTAGAGCTTTATCCAAGTTCAGCAGCCCCAGCTAATCAAATGCCGAACGTTCAGGTTCGAATCGACTCGAACATGAACCCGGTTCGCTCATCTCTAAAAATGATATAATAAGCAGACTCGTGCAGTTGATACTCTTTAGACACTCCTCAGTGACACTAACACGTGGAACAACACATTATATAAGTAATACAGATATGCACAGCTAAACCAAAGTTAACTTGTTAATGTATGTTCAAATTACTATATATGAGTGCCACCGGTTTTATAGGGATTTCTTTGGTTTGAGCTGAATTACACTTTTTATCAGAGAGGTATCTGACAGTGGCTTACCTTCGTCTCCCTGTTCTGAATACATTCACACTGTGTATGGGGGTCTTGGGAGTAACTGCCGGCTCAGTCCATTGTTAGGGCAATGGTATGGCCAGCTTCAAACGGTAGGATACCATATTGTGCCGAGCCATTCCCTATGTATAGAAGGAGTGTGGAGGTATGACAGTGTCATGTACTGACCACAGGGGTTATTGCTAGGTGGTAATCGGAAGCTGTCTAGGAGGAAATGTTCCTTAGACAATCTAAAATGTTCCATATTGAAAAATAGTGGGAACTAAAGCTTTGCTTTTCCAGTGTGTCTGAATTTTCCATTGTATTTATTAAACCCCCCGTACTAATTCTATAGATGATAATCTTATGTTTAAAAGACCTGTATATGAAGTCTCAGTTCACTGTATTATTTTTAATTCTTGCCTCTTTTCCAGGGTCATCAATACAATGCTGGTGACGTGTGCGGTCTGCTGCTACTTGTTGTAAGTATAAACAGCTGTATTTTGTGACAGTGTGCAATGACTTTGCCGTGCCCTTCTTCCAGATTATTAGATATGCTGATGACAGGTCTTGTTGGCCAACAAACCTAACCATAAACACAACCCTGTCTGTCTACTATATACAGTCCTAGTAAAAGGCTCTTCCGGGAAGATTTTAACTTTAAAGTGAAACTAACAGCAGGCTACATGACTCCGCTGTTATGTTCCCATTTTCTTACCTTCATCCTCAGTGCCGTTGTTATTAAATCTTCACTTTAGTTGATATGTAAATTAGGTGACCTCCTTGTAAATATAGAGATGGCTCTTTGCATTGACATCAGTCTGGCACTTATCACTGCTGAGCGATGGGTGAATACTCATAAGGAGTGGGTGAATTGGTGCACGGAGGACTGTGGTCCTGCCCCAAGGCACCAAAACGGCTAATTTACATATTAATTAAGCTGATGATTTAACAACAGTGGCGCTGAAGATGTCCCTTTCTCAGTGTCCCTTCCCCCTTAAGAACATAACAGTGGTGCTAATAATTTCCCTTTAAATATTGTATATTTAATTATTGTCATTAAAGAAGCAAATCCATAAATAAAGCCTGTATTGGGTTGTAGCAATCTGTATAACTCTCAGTCGATTTCACACTTGTATATCTGTCATCAACACATCTAAATAATATAAAATATATATATGCAGCTGTGTGGGGTATAATGGGTAGAATAGCTGTCACCCATCAGCTATAGTGTTGGGCAGCCTCCCTCCGGATACTGTTATACATCAGTATTATTATTTTCTTCTGCCTGGGTCTGTTGGTTGCAATGTTTTTGTGCACATTTGTAAAAAGTCCTTGGCAATGCATCCGTATCTTGGAAGTGTGCAAAAAGAGCTAAATTGCCTGAGGGGGAAAAAAAGCAGGCAATGACTCTGAAATGAAAGTGTGGATGCTTACTCTATTCTGTAAGCAGTCTGCAATTTGTACAGACCTATTAAATCCTTGTCAGTATTTCTTGTGTCATGGATCATGGCCCGAGCACAGATCAGTAACAAATGCTGATGTGTACAAAGAGCCATAGAAATCAATAGGTGCAATACTGTCCACACTTATGGATCTATATTTGTGAACAGTGTGATACTGATGTGTGAAAGGGGCCAGAGGCTGTGTTCCCACATTTATGTTTTTGACATATTTTTGCATCGATTTTTGCCATAAAAAGCATCAAAACAAAGTGTGTGAACAGAGCCTTTAAAGGGAATGTCGTCAGAATATTACCTTGATAAAATGAATACTGTAATCTTGCAATTTTTATTTTGCCCATTAGGCTTAAAGGAGAAGTCCGGCAAAATTTTTTATTAAAGTATTGCATTACCCTCCCAAAAGTTATACAAATCTCAAATATACAGTTATTACGGGAAATGCACATAAAGTGTTTTCCCCCTGCACTTACTACTGCATCAAGGCTTCACTTCCTGGATAAAATGGTGATGTCACGACCCAACTCCCAGAGCTATGCGGGCTTTGGCTGCTGGAGAGGATGATAGTAGGGGGACACTGAGGGACACTAAGCATCCCTCTGCCATCATCCTCTCTAGCAGCCACAGCCCGCACAGCTCTGGGAGTCTGGTCGTGACATCACCATTTTATCCAGGAAGTGAAGCCTTGATGCAGTAGTAAGTGCAGGGAAAAAAGCACTTTATTAGCAATTCCCGTAATAAGTGTATGTTGGTTATTTGTATAAATTTTGGGGGCAATACAATACTTTTAATAAAAAATTTCGCTGGACTTCTCCTTTAAACTTTTATGAAGTTTTTCATGGTACAAATGATGTGAAAAATGCCTGTGATATATGACTTCTTATGTCAGTCGGTGATATCAAAAGTACAAACAGCAACCTGTTAACTTCCCAGAGAGCGATCTGGGGCCCCTCATCCAACCAACTCTTTGCTGACAAGGGGCAAGAACCCCAAAGCAGGCTTATAGAGATGGGTGACAATTCCTTTTGCAGGAGATTCTGGCGTGGCTGATAGCTAGTTATGTTTTAAGCCTCTTTAACTTGATAAACCCATCTGAGACACACATGGTATACCATAAGTGTCCCACCCACATCTATCTGCTGGTAGACAGCTCCCTCCGGTTTGTTCTTGGCTGTCTTAACTGGTTGGAAAGTTATGCAATTTATGTTACTCCAATTGACTTTAAAGGGAGTTGTGCAAATGGCGTAGCCCACGTGCTACTCTGTTTATGTAAGTCCAGAAGGCGGGGCGCCCTTAATCAAAAGATAGATGCAGGTTCCAGTAATGGATATGCCATGAGTGTCCCAGATGGGTATACCGCGCTATGGCTGCAGCAGGCTGTGTGTATGTGTTCAGGGAAGAAAAAAGAGCGCTGCACCTCACACCTATGGCTGATACTAGTGCCCCTAGGCTAAATAAAAAACATCAGAATTTTGTGTATGAATTGATCAAGCCATACTGCCCCATGTACCATCGTGCAGGTATCTGATACACATGGGTCCCTACACTAAGTCCACACCGTGCCAGTCAGTGGCCACCAACCCCGCAGGCGTGCACAGTCAGGGAACGGGGGCCATGGGACGGCCCTGCGACCCCCATGCCACAGGACCAGACCCAAAAACACCACACCAGAACCCGGCCAGCACCGCCGGCGGAGAAGGTCGCCCCCAAAAAGCACAAGTCTGGATGAGGTATTGCGCTCACCATAGCTGCTGCAAACAGAATGGGAAAAGACCTGCTAATTGCGGTCATGTGGGTCTCACCAGGAGGAGTGCAAAACACGGAGAAAAGAGAGAAACTAAATGCGGTTCAGGGAAGAAAAAAGAGCGCTGCACCTCACACCTATGGCTGATCCATGTGATCCAAATTAGCAGGAAGCACCTGTGTACATAAGGGGGGGATCTCCTGGTATTCTCCCATTCTGCCTGCAGAGGAATGGAGAGAGGTAGGAGCTTTTTCACACTTGTGTTGCTTGGCGTCCACTTTTTCCGCCGGTGGCGCCTGCGGGGTCTGGGGGGGCCCTTTAGGGTCTGGTCCTGTGACGATGGGGTTGCAGGGCCATTCCGTGGCCCCCCTTCACTGTTTGCGCACGCTTTGCGGGGATTGTGGTCGGTGACCGGCACAGTGATGTTTTTTGGTTAGGGACTCATGTGTATCAGAAGACCTGCACATGGTACATGAGGCAATATGGTTTGGCCAAGTTATATACTAACTTCTGATGTTGGTTTTAAATGTAGCTGAATAAGCTTTCGTGTCAGCCATGGGTGCGATGTGCAGCCATTTCTGTCTTTTTGGCTTGTGTGTATGTGTGCTATGGCCGCAGCAAGCAGTGTGTGTGTGTGTGTGTGTGTGTGTGTGTGTGCGCGCGGTGTGTGCTATGGCTGCGGCAAGCTGTGTGTGTGCACTATGGCTGCAGCAAGCTGTGTGTGTGTGTGTGTGCGCGCTATGGCCTTAGCAAGCAGTGTGTGTGTGTGTGTGTGTGTGTGCGCGGTGTGTGCTATGGCTGCAGCAAGCTGTGTGTGTGCACTATGGCTGCAGCAGGCTGTGTGTGTGTGTGTGTGCACGCTATGGCCTTAGCAAGCAGAGTGTGTGTGTGTGTTCGCGTGTGGTGTGCGCTATGGCTGCAGAAAGCTGTGTGTTTGCTATGGCTGTAGCAGGCTGTATGGGTGTATGCTATGGCTGCAGCAGGCTGTGTGTGTGTGTGCGTGCTATTGCGTACCCCCACAGTGACCCTCTATATCACTATGTGTGACACCTCTCTATAACACTATGTGTGACCCCTCTCTATATCACTATGTGTGACCCCCTGTATATCGCTATGGCTGACCTCTATATCACAGGGATCTGGTATTGTTAGCAGTATTTCTTTGTGTATGGTGAATATTTAGTTAGAAACATAGAAAACTGTCAGCAGGAAAAGACCACCTGCTCCATCTTGTCTAGTTGTGAGTAGTTCAGGACATGGAGGCTGGAGACTGGCTGCATCCACTGCACACACAGGAGAAGGTGCTTTATATGTTTCCTTATTCCCTCAGAAGTCACCTCAGCATCATGTAGGACATTAGGGAGAAGCTGCTGAGCCAGTGTGATAAATAACTCCCCTGGTATATGACCAGCCATTTATGAAGGAGCAGGAGTCGGGAGTCGGTACTGATAAAATTCAGGTGACGGAGTCGGAGCTGCGGCTTACCAACTCCACAGCCCTGGAAAGCAGGGTTGTGGTCGCACTTCTGGGTTACAATGTGAATGAGTGGTTGGAACGTTAATAAATGATTGGAGTTGAGCAACACAGTAGTTCCTAGTTGAGCGACTGAGATTTGCCATGTAGCACTAGCCTTATGGGTTGGACATTCGTACAGAGTGTCTACGTCCAGTAGGAGGCACTGATGACACTTCTACTTCTGAAGGAATGCAGTAAAATGCTGTTAGAATCCATATAAAGGTCTACTAGACCAGCTACACAGGTATACCCAGCCCATGTACCATACACTGCCACTACCAAACAGCTCTTATGCTATTTATTTCCCAAAATGAAACAACAACCCCGTTTTAGTATCCTCCTTCCTGTGATTGTGGCCACAAGGATGGTGCTGTTGTGACTCCCATAGACATGCAATCTATAAAGGCTGTCTCCAAGCAATGGTTAATAGTAATAATGAAACATGGAATATACTTCAAAGAGAGTCTTTGTATGTGTGAAGGTAAAGCGGTGGGGCTCCTGATGCCGTGGAATGCCTCTGCGTCCCTGATAGAAAGCAGGCCAGCAGGTTGTCATGAGATCCATTTAGTCCAGACTCTTGGCCTGCTCCCAGTTTCCACCACACACGCTCCAGCTGAAGGCTCATGTTAACTCCTGCTGGTTTCTACCACAAAGGGCAGATCTTTATTGGTAACATCTTGTTGTGTGACCTGATGGTTTTACTACTAGTGTACACTGTACACATTATTCTCTAAAGACAGCCATTTATGTCAGAATGTGTTCCATCTTATTTATTACACTTAAAAATCATTCATGTAATAAATAGGAAAGATATTGTAATGCACAGAGAGGCTGCCACTATATGACATATGTAACTACTGATCCCAGCATGCTTGGTATTTTGGCTAGGTGCCTGTATAAATACTATGTAGGGATAAAGTCTCGTCAGATTATACAAAGGATTATATATACTGCATCAATAGCATATGTCAGTATGTAGGTCTGGTGTTACACTGTAGATTCCCAGGTAAAGGAGTATTACCATAGTTACACAAGTGTGTTTTCATGGAGGATCTGAATTGTATTTTTTTTCCATCAAGCTAAGGCAGAATTTTCTACAGGTTGATTTTAAAGGGAAATCCACTCAGAAAAAGATGTATGTATAAAAATCACATAGGTGAGCTATGACCAGCTGTACTGCATGTGCAGCATATTAAAGGGGTAGTCCGGCGGGGGGGGGGGGGGGGGGGGGCATTTTTTTTCCTGACACCAGGGAGTAGGTTGCTGAGGGAAACGACGTCCACTCACCTCCCCGATTCCAGTGGCGGGTTCCGCATCGCGGCGCTCCGGTTTCCGCCTGCTTCCTGGTGTCTGACGCGGGCCCGAGACGATACGTCACGTCTCAGGTCCGCTCAGCCAGTCAGTGACAGAGGCGGGATCCGTTTCAGGTCCGCTTAGTCACTGACTGGCTGAGCGGACCTGAGACGTATCGTCTCGGGTCCACGTCAAACACCAGGAAGCGCCCGGGGACTGGAGCGCCGCGATGCGGCACCTGCTGCTGGAACCGGGGAGGTGAGTGGACGTCGTTTCCCTCAGCCATCCTGACCATCCTATTACAACCTCATATGGCTGTGGTCCTCTCCATTGAAGTCTTTGTGGAGACAAACAGGCCGGCGACTCCCTTAGTTGTCAGAGTAGAAAGCCAAACATCAATATGTCCACATGGCCACATCTTCCCCCTAGTTCTCCCCATCTGGTTGTGATTTATATAACAGAAGAACCAGTTGGTGGAGATAGTGGATGGTGGAGGCACATATACGGCAGATGCATACTCCTTGTATCCTCCCTATTATCTCATCCAGACATTCTAGTCACTAGAAACCTTTAATACCTTATTCTGCGCAAATTGCTATTGAGTTGAATGGTCTTCTGCTCTAAAGGTTTGTGCTTGAGTTCTACTAAAGAAAATCTCTACTAGAAAGCTTTTCAGCAGTAAAATAGAGGACAAGTCTGGTTTGAATATTCTGTAGTCCTGACAGACTGCAGAAGGTCTGCAGTGATTTTGTGGCCACAGTATAGGTCAGATAGATTCTTCAGGAATCCATTGGAAGAGCTGCACACAATGCATTTCCCTGAGCTGTAGACCTTTATTGCATATTCACTGCATAATACTGTGAGTGCTGCACTGGTAATACAAATCAGACATTTATGGTGACATGAGCATAAACACAGGTTTGCCATTGGAACTTGGTAATGTATCTGATTGGTACAGGAGAAAGCATTACTGATCTGTCTGTAGTGAAACAGCCTACCATCCTGTATAGTGGTTGTTGTATTGTGGCACCTCAACAGTCCCTTTATTATACTATAGTGTGTTACAGGGTTCTCTGTGCGATGGGATCAGTCCTCACTGGTGAACTGAAGCGAAGGATCCATCTCGAGAAGCTGCTGAAGTTTCTGGGGCAGCGTTACATAACCACGTTCTTTTCTAAGAGCTCTGCAATCTCTGCCTTGCGTGCTTTGTTTTTTTCCGTAAACCCTGCAATGCAACAAACTCTAAAGTGGAGTGTATAACCCTCCTGAGGATGCTACTCTGACAGCATTCACAGTTTACTTTACAGATGCACAATGTGATTACTGTCTCTTCATTACAATGGCTTCAGAGCCTCAATGTACTGTCATGTATATGATGGGACCATAGGGAAGAACAGTTGCAATATACCACACTTAAAGAAAAAACTATTCCCCAAATATGCAGCTATGCATTATGCATTTTACAGTGGGAATTGAAAAATCTGTGTGGGCATTGGAAGCATGTATACAGCGTAAAATAGCAGCCTGTGTGTAGCGCTCTGCAGACAGCCCTACAGGCCGTCATAAATGGCAGCCGTGTGCCGCTGAAGGATTTATATACACTTGGTGGGAATGTGAATTTCCCATAGCCTTGACAGCTTTTAGCAACAACACGTTGCTGGCAAAGCTATCCTGAGAATCCCTTTCTGCAAGAAGTGACAGATTATTTTCTGCACATTCTAGTAAAATTTTTAATTTATTTTTTTCATGCAAATCACAAGGTTTTTCCCCAGCAGACCTCTGATCAATATACCTCTGGGCTTCATAGGTTGCTTGCGATAACTTTTTTTTTTAAATTCATACTCCACAAGTTTATAAAGTTTTCATGTCAACAAATGTTTTAAAGAATTTTTGGTGTTTTTTTTTTTTTTTTTTTTTTTTTCCGGCCACTAAGCCTAATAAGCTTACTTTTTCTGTTTTATAGACAACATTTTTAGTCCCCTCAGTATCATCACAGGCAGAATTACAGTATATACTGTAGTTGATGGTCACCACTCCCCTTCAGCCTTCTGTGCCCACACACTGACCTCTGCACAGCTTACACAGCATGCTTGGAAAACACACAAGTCAGATCAACTGGTGCTAGAGATTTGTAATTCACTTCTATTAAAAAAATCTCAAGTCTTCCAGTACTTATCATCTGCATGTCCTGCAGAAAGTGGTATTCTTTCCTGGAGAGCAGGAGAGTGTTTCTATGGGAGTTCGCTACTGCTCTGGACAGTTCCTGACATGGACAGAGGTGGCAGCAGAGATCACAGTGTCAGACTTAAAAGAAAGGAGGAGGAAAAAAAGGGCGAGAGGCAGCGCCTCGTGTGATACCGTTGAGGACAGTGTCGTGGGCGAAGACTAGTGATTGAAGGCTCACCTTTTCGCACCTTGGGCTTGATGCATATCACCCCTTGTGTGGGGTACTCGATGGTTTCGGATGGTGATGCTGTATTCCGTGCTGGAGCTGCGAGCTAGTCCTAGGATGGGCTCACCGGGATGCTCCCAAAAGGAAAATGGGGCCCGTGGGAAGAATGCAAGTAGACGAGAAAAATTGCCAAAAGGTCCTTCTGGGGACCAGCGCTGCTCCGGAGAATTCACAGCCACGATGCAGATAGAAGAAAAGTAGAGTTTATTGTAAAAGCACAGGTATTACGCGTTTCAGAAGCAGCAGCTTCCTTCATCAGAAAATGTGCACATTTGTGCAGACTTAAAAGAATACATCACTTCCTGCGGGATGTACAGCCGTTGATAAGTACTGGAAAACTGGAGATTTTTTAATAGAAGTAAATTACAAATCTCTTGCACTTTCTGGCACCAGTTGATTTTTTTTTTTTTTTTTAGAACTGTTCAATATCTAGGTGATACATTTCATCTAAGAAAAACTTAGTAAATTCTTTACAGTGCTATAAATCTGCCTGATTCCTGGTCATGATCTGTTGTATCTAATATGTTGTCATTTTATTAATATTCTCACATACAGTTGGCTCATTGCAATACTGTCTCAGTTAAATCCTTTATTTGGACCTCAGCTAAGTTCTGAAGTGATCTACTACCTGAAACACCATTGGCCTTAAACCATTTTGCCTTATCAAGGTAAGAGTGATTTAGAGAATGAGATTGTCCAATAATATGTACATAGGATAGCTATATAATAATGCAGTTTGCGGTTTACAGATTTATTGAAGAAAACAGCAGCAACACAGAAAGGGAGGGGTTAGGGGTTATAGGGAACAGCTGATTGCAGAGAAGGGAGACACCTAGTGGCTAAGACTTTAGAGCTGTTTTTCAGGGGCTAAGAGTCATTTATTCTGTCTGCATTTGCATGTCTGCACGGACCCATTCATTGCTAGGGCACCATACACACATCCATAGTCGTTGTGTGGTCTATAGTTGCAGCTCGGATCACCAATTCTCAATGAATAGTCTGTGCAAATGGAGATGGTTACTGATACACCTCTGTAGTTCTTTTCTTTCTGCAGCCACTAAGAGGACTACAGATGGGTGAATCAGCCCTTACAAATACTGTATATTAAAGATTGCATTGTTTGAAATTACAGTGTACAATTTCTTGTGTGTTTTAATGCATTAAAATGATAACCTAAAGTGATAATTTTGTTTTCTTTATTATGGTATGGTAGTTAAAATTGCATAATTTTACTGTCCGGAACAGGATAAATGTAGGTGTATATATAGATGTAGATTCTGTCCAGATCAGTAGTAAATCCCCATAGAAAACCTCTCCTGCTCTGCATAGTTTCTGTCTTTGACAAGGGTGGCAGCAGAGAGCACTGTGTCACAATCTTGTTTTCTTTTTTTTTTGGTCTGAGACAGAAACTGTGCAGAGCAGGAGAGGGTTTTTTTTATGGGGATTTGTTACTGATCTGGACAGTTCCTGTCATGGACAGAGGTGGCAGCAGAGCACAGTGTCAGACTGAAAAGACAACACCATTTCCTGCTGGACATACAGCAGCTGATAAGTACTGGTAGACTGGAGATTTTAAATAGTAAATACAGGTTTATATAGCTTTCTAAAACCAGCTGACTTGAAAGAATAAGGTTTTCGCCGGAGTACCCCTTTAACAGACACTTTGACTGGACAGCCTGAGGATGGCCTTACAGTCAGTCCGGTGTTCATGTGCAGACGGGGTAGGGCCATTTGTGAGCACTACAAGCTACTTTAATTGTATTATAGAAAGGGTTAAAAAGCAGGGCTTGGAGTATTGTATTCATGTTGCATTAGTATAACTAATCTATTCTGCTCTCTTGTTTTTTAGGGAAATAACCCGACCGAAGACTTGCCTTACTCTTTTCCATTCCCTACAATGCCTTAATATTTGTATCACTTGAATGTTCACAATTGATGCTTTCCTAATGCTCGGACACTATAATTTCTCTTTACTCTAAATACTAACATTTCACTCCTTGGGAGTAACATTTTATGAAGTTTTATTTGAGATCCTAAATCTAGTAATTCTGCTATTCTGGGATTTGGAGGGTTTAAGACCAGTACTGGGAACCTTGGAAAATTTTGAAAAAACTGGTTTAATGAAGTGATGTGTAATATCCTATAGACATGTGACTTTGTCCCCTAATGGCCCTAGTGGTATATATACACACCACCACAACCAATGGATGAGAAGGACACCAGATGGTGGGATGGTACACTATGGAGGAAACATTCATTCATATCATTGAGCCATGGGTAAAGATAACCCCTTTAAGCTACCCTCTGTCACCAGATAATTTTAAATCCCCAAAAAATGTTGTACTCGGTGGGTAAGGGATTGTCCAAATTTTATACATTTTATGAATTATTAGATACCAGTGCAGGAAAAGTATTCACCGTCTCTCTCTCTCTCTCTCTCTCTCTTCAGTATTGAATGATGTCCAAATATTTGTGCCTTATTTATGAATTTTCTTCATATTTTCAACAAAGTACATTCTGTTCCTGGTTTTCATCATTGCCACAACTCTTGGAATTTGTGTTTTTAGGAGAATAAAAAATAGTTATATAAAAATCATAAGCGCTGTGTATTTCCTACATGTTTTGCTGTTTTAAAGGTTAAGGTTATGTTCATACTGAGTAAAATAGGCAGAATTCCATGGCAGAACTCTCATGTCACAGCGGAGAGCGGCTGCAGCGGAGGAGCGCGCTCTCTCCCGTAGATCTATATTGGTAAACTCAGCTGACTTATCTCATGGGTATGAGCCGTTTTAGGTCCTGCCTGAGGTGTGCCATTAATAGAAGAAACATTGTCCTATCCTATCTGAGGTGCCTGACATATCCCACTTGGTATGTTGTAATAATATATACATTTTTAGATATTAGCTGGCAGCTATCTAATATGTACGGCTTCTATACCACAAACTAGTGCTGCATCCAATGTATCCAGAGCAAACCCATGTGCCTTAATGACTCAGCAGTTTCACTCAAAGTTGAATTGTCATAACTGCGGAGAATGGAAATGCAGTTTGGCAGCTGCTGTTCTTTCTCCGGGACTACATTATTAATCCAGATTTTTCTAACAAAAAAAGAAAATTCGAATAACATTAGGTTTACAAACCTTTTTCTAGTCTGTACATTTGCATGACCAGTAAATATTGGCAAAGTGTTGCATAAAAACAAAACACTTTTATGGGACACGTTTAAATGATCACTGTCAGTTCCATATACACTGCAGTAGCCATCCTACAGGTGGGGGGTTTTAATGAGCCAGGATTCTATTACCTCAGCAAGAAATAGAATGGTGACTGACACGAGGTGAAGTATCATGTCTCCTCTCCATATTGTACTGCCCTTACACTGTACATCTTAAAGGAGAAGTCCCGCGAAAATTATTTTTTTATATGTTATTACTTATGGAAAGTTATACAATTTTCTAATGTACATTAATTATGGGAAATGCTCATATACTGCTATTTCCCTTAATTTAGTGTATCAGGAAGTGTTAGAATTATCTCTGAAGCAGTGACGTCACGACCAACGGTGTAATTCCTATGGAGTGTCCAGCAGGGGGCGCTCTATATATAGAAGTCAATGAGTACCATTGACTTCTATATATAGTGCGCCCCTGCTGGACACTCCATAGGAATTACAGTGTATGTAATGTAATGTACTGTACTGTTGTGACTTTATGAATACATTTATGGAATACTTTGGGGAGCAAGTGTCCTTGCTCCCCAAAGTATCCCATAAATGTATTCAATGAATACATTTGCAGGGCACCGAGCAGGGAGGGAGAGAGGTGCCATCTACCTTCCCCCTCCCTGCTCGGTGCTGGGAACATATACAAAGCACTACTCCCCCATTATCTACAGATAATGAGGGAGTAGTACCTTTTGCTATCCCTATCACCGCCTGTGCCGCCGCCGCTCACACAGGGGCTGCTGTTCATGCCCCCCGCCGCTCCCCCTCCTCCTCCCGGCATCAAACTTACGATCGCGCTGCTGATTCCCCGCCGCCCGCGCCGCTCCTAACTACCCGCCCGCTCGCTCGCCCGCCCCGTTCCTGGCCGCCGCTCTCTGCTCATGCCGGCCGCGTCAGCCCGCCCCCACCCCGGCCGGGGACACCAGGAAGCGCCGTGCTCCCGGCCGGGGTGGGGGTGGGCTGACGCGGCCGGCATGAGCAGAGAGCGGCGTCCAGGAACGGGGCGGGCGAGCGGCGTCCAGGAACGGGGCGGGCGAGCGGCGGCCAGGAACGGGGCGGGCGAGCGGCGGGCAGGAACGGGGCGGGCGGGCGGCGGGGAATCAGCGGCGAATCAGCGATGAATAGCAGCCCCTGTGTGAGCGGCGGCGGCGCGGGCGGTGATAGGGATAGCACAGGTACTACTCCCCCACTATCTGCAGATAATGGGGGAGTAGTGCTTTGTATATGTTCCCAGCACCGAGCAGGGAGGGGGGAGGTAGATGGCACCTCTCTCCCTCCCTGCTCGGTGCCCTGCAAATGTATTCATTGAATACATTTATGGGATACTTTGGGGAGCAAGGACACTTGCTCCCCAAAGTATTCCATAAATGTATTCATAAAGTCACAACAGTACAGTACAGTGCATTACATTACATACACTGTAATTCCTATGGAGTGTCCAGCAGGGGTGCACAATATATAGAAGTCAATGGTACTCATTGACTTCTATATATAGAGCGCCCCCTGCTGGACACTCCATAGGAATTACACCGTTGGTCGTGACGTCACTGCTTCAGAGATAATTCTAACACTTCCTGATACACTAAATTAAGGGAAATAGCAGTATATGAGCATTTCCCATAATTAATGTACATTAGAAAATTGTATAACTTTCCATAAGTAATAACATATAAAAAAAATAATTTTCGCCGGACTTCTCCTTTAATGAAACCTAGATTCTGACTGGTTGCTATGGGCAACTGTGTCCCTATTTCTCTGCACAAGTTTTGATAAATCACCCCCATAGTTCCCGTCTTTTACATAGCTCCAACCTATTCTGCAGTGCTGTACAGAGATTGTAGTCACTCATCTTGGTCACTGTGCCCAATGGGGCTCACAGAGTTTTGGAGAGTGTGATAAAATCAATGCAGACATGGGGAGACATAAATGTAGCTGTTATCCAAGGACACTATAAAGCAACATGGCCAAACTCTGTGCCCCCCCCACACACACACAACATGGCTAACCTGTGCCCCACCACCACCACAACATGGCTAACCTTTGTGCCCCCACACACACACAACATGGCTAACCTTTGTGCCCCCCCCCCCACAACATGGCTAACCTATGTGCCCCAAACACACACACAACATGGCTAACCGCTGTGCCCCCCCCCACACACGGCTAACCGCTGTGCCCCCCCCCCCCACGCACACAAAATGGCTAACCTCTGTGCCCCCCCCACAACATGGCTAACCTCTGTGCCTTCCACACACACACACACACACACACACACACACACACAACATGGCTAATCTCTGTGCCCCCCACAATGTGGCTAACCTCTGTGCCCCCCCACGCACACAACATGGCTAACCTCTGTGTACATATACACAGGAGACCTACACAGGAGGATACATATATACAGGAGGCCTACACAGGAGGATACATATATACAGGAGGAGACATACAGAGGAGTATATAGAGGATACATATATACAGGAGGAGACATACAGAGGAGTATATAGAGGATACATATATACAGGAGGATACATACAGAGGAGTATATAGAGGATACATATATACAGGAGGAGACATATATACAGGGGTACATGGAGGATACATATATACAAGAGGAGACATACAGAGGAATTAGGGCTGGGTGAGTAAACAAATTAATTCGCCCAGAAGGTTAGAATCGATTAGATTTTTGTAAAAATCTTAAATTAAATTTTCACAAAAAATCATTGCAGGCGGAGCAGCATGGATTGTCGGGTTGGCGGCCGGGCAAGAGGTGCAGGTCAAGCGGGCGGTGCGGAGGTGAGGTGCATGGCGGGCTTATGGCGGTGCGTGGAGTGTTGGGCCGGAGGTGAGGTGCAGGGCGGTCGGGCAGTCCGCCTAATAGAGCTGCGACTGACCTGCCTGAGCTATAAATATCACGTCCTGCTCCCCTCCTGGCCACACATGCAGGTCCCCGGTCTCTGGAGCAGGCTGCAGGGACTGTAGTGGTGATATCACCACTACAGTCCCTGCGGCCTCCTTCAAAGACTGGGGACCTGCATGTGTGGCCAGGAGGGGAACTTGTGTGCCAGGGTGAGAGGAAGAGGAGGAGGGCTATGTGCACTCCTGCCCCAATCACCCCCAGCTGCCCCAGTCCCCCTAGAGTCACCCCCAGTCTGCCTCAGTGCCCCTCAATCACCCCCAGTCTGCCCCAGTCCCCCTCAGTCACCCCCAGTCTTTCCCATTTCCCCTTCATCATCCCCAGTCTGCCCCAGTCCCCCTTCAGTCAACTCCAACTGTCCCCAGTCCCCCTTCAGTCAACCCCAGTTTGCCCCATACACCCCCAGCTCTCCCAGTCACCCTCAGCTCCCCCAGTTTGCTCCATACACCCCCAGCTCTCCCAGTCAGCCCCAGCTTGCTCCATACACCCCCAGCTCCCCCAGTCACCCCCAGCTTGCCCCATACACCCCCAGCTCTCCCAGTCACCCTCAGCTCCCCCAGTTTGCCCCATACACCCCCAGCTCTCCCAGTCACCCCCAGCTCCCCCAGTTTGCCCCGTACACCCCCAGCTCTCCCAGTCACCCCCAGCTGCCCCAGTTTCCCCCAGTGACCCCTCAGCTATACCCGTATTACTACTACACCCCTCATCTTTACCTGTACTACTACAGCCCACATCTGTACCTGTACTACTAATCCCCCTCATCTGTACTACTAATACACCCCTCATTTATACCTGTACTACCATACCCCTCATCTTTACCTGTACTACTACTACTAATGCCCCTCAACTGTATTACTAATACCCCCCATATCTATACCTGTACTACCTCACCCCTCATCTTTACCTGTACTACTACACCCCTTATTCACTATACCTCCACTACTACACCCTACCTAGATGGAGGCACCAGTGGTATGGTGGTATAAGTAACTATGTGGTGAAGGAGTGGTGATAATATTTGTTACTTATATAATGGTAATAGATGATGTGGCTATGGGGTCATAGAGCGCAGTTATGAGCGTGGCTATGTCCCTCTTTCCCCCCAGCAAAAGTTGGGGGGTATGCATATATACAGGAGTACATAGAGAAAACAGATATACATAAGTATATAGATAATACATACAGTATATACAGTAGTACATAGAGGAGACATATATACAGAAGTATATAGATGATACATATATACAGGAGTACATAGAGGATACATCATATATCCTCTATGTACTCCTGTATATATGCATCCTCTATGTACTGCTGTATATATGTCTCCTCTATGTACTCCTGTATATATGCATCCTCCATGTACTGCTGTGTAGGTCTCCTCCTGTGTGTATATATATATATATATATATATATATATATATATATATAGATACACTGATCCAAATTTTCCTGCATTGCATATTCCCTCGTGAATATATATATATATATATATATATATATATATATATATATATATATATATATATACGCACACACAGGAGGAGACCTACACAGCAGTACATAGAGGATACATATATACAGCAGTACATAGAGGATACATATATACAGGAGGAGACATACACAGCAGTACATAGAGGATACATATATACAGGAGTAGACATACACAGCAGTACATAGAGGATACATATATACAGGAGTAGACATACACAGCAGTACATAGAGGGGACATATATACAGGAGGAGACATATACAGGAGTACATAGAGGATACATATATACAGGAGTACATAGAGGATACATATAAGTATGTGTGTTTGTTGTTTTGTTTATTATTATTTTTACTAATGGGGGGTGCACACACGAGGGGGGTGTTCTAAAAAGAGGAATGCCTATACCCACAGGACCACAGCAGTGATATAAACTATTGTAAAAAAAAAAATACAGAAACCCCAGCTTTCCCAGCATCTTGTATTTGTAGTCAGTATAATGGAGGTCACCCAGCTTTTCCACCATCTTATACTCAGTATGATGGAGGTCACCCAGCTTTCCCAGCATCTTATAGTCAGTAGGATGGAGGTCACCCAGCTTTCTCACCATCTTATACTCAGTATGATGGAGGTCACCCAGCTTTTCCACCATCTTATACTGAGTATGATGGAGGTCACCCAGCTTTCCCAGCATCTTATAGTCAGTAGGATGGAGGTCACCCAGCTTTCTCACCATCTTATACTCAGTATGATGGAGGTCACCCAGCTTTTCCACCATCTTATACTCAGTATGATGGAGGTCACCCAGCTTTCCCAGCATCTTATAGTCAGTAGGATGGAGGTCACCCAGCTTTCTCACCATCTTATACTCAGTATGATGGAGGTCACCCAGCTTTTCCACCATCTTATACTCAGTATGATGGAGGTCACCCAGCTTTCCCAGCATCTTATAGTCAGTAGGATGGAGGTCACCCAGCTTTCTCACCATCCTATACTCAGTATGATGGAGGTCACCCAGCTTTCCCAGCATCTTATAGTCAGTAGGATGGAGGTCACCCAGCTTTCCAGCATCTTATACTCAGTATGATGGAGATCACCCAGCTTTCACAGCATCTTATACTCAGTTTGATGAAGGTCAACCAGCTTTCCAGCATCATATACTCAGTACGATAGAGGTCACCCAGCATTCCTTGCATCTGTCTATGGGTACGTTCCGTGTCATCGCTGAGCCGCCCCATAGACTTATACAGGAAAGTGACTTCTGATCCCTTCACAGGGCACAGTAGGATATTTGGTCACAAATGACGAAGATGTTATAGGTAAGGGCCAGAGTGGTCCTTAAAGGATGGGCCGCCAGCCTGCTACTTATGGGCCAGTGCTGTGTGCTTGCCCCCCGGGCTAAAATTTGCCAGCCAGCCCCTGCCAAGGATGTATTATGGAACCACGGTGCATGGATCCTTTACCCCTATGTGCTACCTAGCATTGTTTCTAGACTTGTAAAATCCCACACACCCAAAAATGTGTAATTATGGGGGATACCTCGGAAGTCACAGGCTATAAACATATGGCTGCTGAACAGCTCTTAGCCACACGTGGTGGTTATGAGGGCATGGATATTGGCAGTAGAGGAGTGGGAAAATCTTGTTGAAGGTCCAGAGGTACGAGAAGATCTATTAGTCCTGTAGTGGAAAGGGAAGAAAGAACTCCAATCTGACTTTCGGTGTATGGCATGAGTAGCGGTTCACGTAATGAATGTCCTCCCTCCTTTTCAAATTTTTTCTTTTCCTTCTCTCCCTTCTGGCCTTGTCCTCCCTTACGGATGGAGTGGGTGGTTTAGGGTGGGGATGGTTAAAAGTAAATGTATAGGCAAAGCATGACCCCTCTGAAATTATAATCTTAAGATAGCTATAGGCTAATGAAACATAGAAGAGATTTACAGCAAAGCAGACGAAGGAGTAACCTTTTCTTCAAGGTTGGTTGAGATAAATGTCAATCTACTCTAATGAAAGGGAACTTCACTCCTATAGACAAGAGGCAAATTATGATGTGTGTATGATTGTTTTGTTCTGAAACATGTAATTTCGACATTGTGGAGTCAGTGAGAAGTCTGTTACATGGAAATGTCTGAAGGGGAAAATGTGCGATTTGTACATACATAGTTACTGTTTCGAATGATAGTTTTAAATGTATAAAATACTATTGAAAATAAGCATTATTTCTAGAGAATACAGTGCCTCACGTACAGTAACTTACAGATCTGTCCTAAGGGAATCGGTTTGTGGCAAAACTGGCCAGGTATGTAAGGTCTTCCACGCTTTTGAGTCCTGCAGGAAAGAAGTATATGTCCAGCAAATGAACAGAAAGTAGTTACAAAATGTCTCTATCCTGCCCTTTCAAGTCACTGGGGCTGTCGGCTGAAGGTCAGCATCCTTTTTTTTCATACATTCTCAACATGGGGCTGAAAACTTGATGTGAACATAGCCTAAGAATAAAGTTCTCTATTTCTAAAATTGACTGAATGTAGAAAACTCTCAATGCATTACAGTAAGTGGACCAGCTGAGAAAGGTGTCATACTTTTTGGTTAAAATCTCAATATACTGTATACCTCCAATGTACTACCCAAATACAGTGAGAATGCAGACCATTACCAGGACAGGGGGTGAAGGGATCAGGTAGATTTCAGCATGTACCTCCTACATTCTATTGAAGGATATACGGCCTCCAGAAGTGTCTGGGATCAGAAGAGGTAATCCTGTGTATGACCTCCCTAACAAAAAGAAAACAGTTAAAGCTAAATGTACCATCAATGCCCAGTTCCCGTGTATAGCGCCGTTCTTTTCACGGTATCAGGGCCAGGGGTGAAGCCCTGCAGGCAGGCTGGTCCGCCCCTCTATGACGCGGCTCCATTGATTCTATACATGGATAATACTTCAAGCGAATGTACCTGATGGTACATTTGCTTTAAACTGGGTTCACACTGCTTTTTTGCAGTCCATTTAACATATCCATTTTATGGGGAAAATTTGGATGCAATTTGGATCTGGATTTTTCCATTGACTTCCAATATAAAAAAAAGAAACATTGATCAAAACTGAATAACCCCTTTAAGTTTTAGAGAAGGCAGGGGGGGCACATACACAGGCAATTAAAAGGTGTAGTGCGGTGTTCAACATTTATTCACTAAATAACACACATTACAGTTATACAACTTTGTAATGTGTGTTATTTAAGTAAATGGCCCCCTTACCCGTGTTCCCCCCACCCCGGAAGTGTGATGCCATATACTCACCGAATCACTGTCGACCCCAGACGCAATCTTGGGTCGAACAGGTCATCTTCAGGAGGCCGGCCAATCGTGACAGAGCAGCTGATGACGTGCTGGAGGGGGGGGGGGGCTGCAGGAGGGAGGGCTGGAGCGGTCCGGCTGGCCTCCTGAAGATGACATGTTCAACCCAAGAAGGCAGCTGGGGTTGACAGTGATTCGGGGGGTATACGACATCACACCTCCGTGTCAGGGGGAACACGGGGAAGGGGGCCATTCACTTAAATAACACACATTACAAAGTTGTATAACTTTGTAATGTGTGTTATTTAGTGAATAAATTTTGAACACTGCACTACCCCTTTTAATTGCCTGTGTATGTGCCCCCCCCCTGCCTTCTCTAAAACTTAAAGGGGTTATTCAGTGCTACAAAAACATGGCCACTTTTGCACCACTCTTGTCTTCAGTTTGGGTTGGGTTTTGAAACTCTGTTACATTTAAGTAAATGGAGCTTAAAGGGGAACTCCACATAAGGAAAACTGTTTTTCTATTAAAAGTATATAAAAAATTATATAGATGTGTCTATATAGTTACATAGTTAATACGGTTGAAAAAAGACACATGTCCATCAAGTTCAACCAAGGAGGGGATGGATACAGGGAAGGGGGAGGGGTGATATGTTCTATACATATGCATCTATATTATTTTGGTCTAAGAACTTGTCTAGCCCTGTTTTGAAGCCCTCTACTGTTTTTGCTGTGACCAGATCCTGTGGTAGACTGTTCCACAGATTCACAGTTCTCATGGTAAAGAAGGCTTGTCGCCTCCGGAGATTGAACCTTTTTTTCTCCAGGCGGAGGCAGTGCCCCCTTGTCCTTTGAGGGGGTTTTACCTGGAACATCTTTTCCCCATATCTCTTGTAGGGGCCATTTATATATTTAAATAAGTTAATCATATCTCCCCTTAAACGTCTCTTCTCCAGACTAAACAAATGTAATTCTTTTAATCTCTCCTCATAACTAAGATGCTCCATTCCCCTTATTAGTTTAGTTGCCCGTCTTTGTACCCTCTCCAGCTCTAGAACATCCTTTTTATGAATCGGGTTCCAAAACTGGACGGCATACTCCAGATGAGGCCGCACCAAAGCTTTATAAAGCGGTAATATTATATCCCTGTCCCGAGAATCCATGCCTGTTTTAATGCATGACAATATCCTACTGGCCTTAGAAGCAGCTGACTGACATTGTGTACTGTTCTGTAGTCTATTATCTACAAGTACACCCAGATCCTTCTCTATCAGTGACTCTCCCAGTGTAACTCCCCCTAGGACATATGATGCATGTGGGTTATTAGTACCCAGGTGCATAACTTTACATTTATCCACATTGAACCTCATTTGCCAAGTGGACGCCCAAACACTCAGTGTGTCTAAGTCATCCTGTAACATCTGCACATCCTCCATAGACTGTACTGTACTACAAAGCTTGGTGTC